>NC_041390.1:406583755-406747455 GCF_002162155.2 Triticum dicoccoides | reverse complement strand
CGCTGCACACCGTTCCCCGCGCCCATGGCCGCTTCTCCACGGGCCACGGCCACCACACCGCCCCTGCTCCCCTCGCCCCGCTCCATTCCCACCTCGGCCGCCTCCCCTGGTCGGTGCCTTGGCCGCCGGCGCCTAGCCACGTCGATGGCCGCACCTGCGCTTGCGCCATTTGGGCAGCGCCCAGTGCGCCTGTTCGGGTTATGCCCGCTCCCGCTACCGCTAAACCCCTGGGGTCAATGACAGGAGGGCCCCGCCTCCAGAATGATTTTATAAACAAAGGAATTAAATAATAATAAATAATAATAATATAGTTAATTAACCTAATTAATACTGTTAATTAATCTAATTAAGCATAATTAACTAACCTAATCACATTAATTAAATTAACTAATATTGTTTAGTTAACCAAGTCAATGACCAGTGGGACCCACACGTCAGTTTTGACTCCAGTCAACTACACTGTTGACTGCTGACATCACACATACGTCATGCTGACGTCATCACTTACTATTCTGGATAATGTTGATTTAAATTAATTAAATAATTCCAGAAAATGTTTAAAACTTTAGAAAATCATATAAAATAAACCGTAGCTCAGATGAAAATGTTTACTACAAGAAAGTTGCTTAGGAGGACGAGACGAATCCGGATACGCAACCCGTTCGTCCGCCTCGCGTCCCTAGCATAGCAAACCTGCAAACTTCCCCCTCCGGTTCATCTGTATGAAAACACGATACACCGGGGATACCTTCCCGGATGTTTCCCCCCTTTGCCGGTATTACCTATCCCTGCGTTAGATCACCTCTAGCACCGCATATTGCCATGTTATGCTTTGTGATGCTTTGATTGCTTTGTTATTTATTGTGTTCCCCTCCGTTACTTCTTTCCGGTAGACCCCAAGACCGCTATCGGTACCCATGTATGACTACGATGTTGACGACCCCTCTCTCTTAACAGAGCAACAAGGCAAGCCCCCCCTTTGATCACCAGATATCGCCTATTCTTCTCTCTACTGCTTGCATTAGAGTAGTGTAGCATGTTACTGCTTTCCATTAATCCTATCCTGATGCATAGCCTGTCTTTGCTACTACTATTGATACCTTACCTGCAATCCTAAATAGTTAGTATAGGATGCTAGATTATCATCAGTGGCCCCACATTCTTGTCAGTCTGCCATGCTATACTATCGGGTCGTGATCATGTCGGGTGTTGATCACGGGTAAATACATGCATATATACATACTATACAGGTGGTGACTAATGCCGGGTCGGCTCGTTGAGTACCCGCAAGTGATTCTGATGTGGGAGCTAAAGGGGAAGGTGGCTCCATCCAGGTAGTGGTGGGCCTAAGTTCCCGACAGCCCCCGACTGTTACTTTGAGGCGGAGCGACAGGGCAGGTTCAGACCACCAAGGAGAGAGGTGGGCCTGGTCCTAGTCGGCATTCGCGGATACTTCAAGATAACACGCTTAACGGGATCTCGGTATTTGATCTGAGTCTGGCCTATACGCACTAACCATCTATGCGGGGACAGTTATGGGCACTAGACCTCGTGGTATCAGCCGAAGCCATCGTGACGTCAACGACTGAGCGGCGCACGCCGGATTGGACCGTAAGCCTGCTCTTGTATTAAGCGGGCTAGTTCTGCTTCCGGCCGCGTACACAACATGTAGGTGTGCAATGGGCGCTGGGCCCAGACCCCTACGCCATAGGATTTATACCGACGTGCTGACCTCTCTGTTGTGCCTAGGTAGGGCTGCGACGTGTTGATCTTCCGAGGCCGGGCATGACCCAGAAAATTGTGTCCGGACAAAGGGGATCGAGGTGTTGGGAAATGTGGTGCACCCCTGCAGGGAAGTTAATCTATTCGAATAGCCATGATCTTCGGTAACAGGACGACTTGGAGTTGTACCTTGAGCTTATGACAACTAGAATCAGATACTTAATAAAACACACCCTTCCAAGTGCCAGATACAACCGGTGATCGCTCTCTCACAGGGCGACGAGGGGAGGATCATTGGTTAGGATTATGCTATGTGATGCTACTTGGTGAACTTACCATCTACTCTCTTCTACATGCTGCAAGATGGAGGTGGCCAGAAGCGTAGTCTTCGATAGGACTAGCTATCCCCCTCTTATTCCGGCATTATGCAGTTCAGTCCACATACGATACCCCTTTTCCATTTGATACCAATGCATACATATGTAGTGTAGCTCCTTGCTTGCGAGTACTTTGGATGAGTACTCACGGTTGCTTTTCTCCCCCTTTTCCCCTTTCCTATACTCGATTGCTGCGACCAGACGATGAAGTCCAGGAGCCAGACGCCACTGTCGATGACGACTACTACTACTCGGGAGGTGCCTACTACTATGTTCAGCCCGCTGACGACGACCATGAGTAGTTTAGGAGGATCCTAGATAGGAGGCCTGCGCCTCTTTCGATCTGTATCCCAATTTGTGCTAGCCTTCTTAAGGAAAACTTGTTTAACTTATGTATGTACTCAGATATTGTTGCTTCCGCTGACTTGTCTATGATCGAGCTCTTGTGTTCGAGCCTTCGAGGCCCCTGGCTTGTAATATGATGCTTGTCTGACTTATTTTATTTGTAGAGTTGTGTTGCGATATCTTCCCGTGAGTCCCTGATCTTGACCGTACACGTTTGCGTGTATGGTTAGTGTACGATTGAATCGGGGGCGTCACATTACAAATCCTTTTCTCTCGTAAGTACCAATTCCATTAGCTCCCAATGGACGATTTATGATAGTAATCAAAACCGGGACTTCATAATACCACGGCTCTGCATACTTATCCTCCAAGGGTCGGTTGATCCTTTTAAAAATGAACCGGTACTTTAGCATTGTAATCTTGTAACTTTAGCCTGTGTAGTCCCCAAGGGCCGGTTTATCTTTCCAAGGTGAACCGGGACTTTAAGCACTGTTACTTTGAGCATATGTACATTAGCCCCCCAAGTACCAGGAATAATGCTTGCATTACACTTGGGACTTTGAAATAATTTTCTAGAACGAAGCGAGTAGGCATTAGCCCCCAAGTGCAAGGTGCATAACTTGTTATACACTTGGTACTTCAAATATATACAGCCCGTTGATGATATGTCTTTCCTTTACAGGCTGAGCTGAGCAAAAAGGATGCCCAAACTGATGATCTTCAAGAGAACCTTAAATCTTAGCAAGCGGAGGCTTCTAAAGCCAAGGAAGAACTCACCAATGCCTTAACAGCCATGGAGAAGCTGAAGGAAACCTTTAAGAAGGAACATGAAGATTAGGAGATAGAAAAGGCCGCTTTAGCAAAGAGGGCCGAAGATGCAGAAGCAGCCCTTAAAACGGTGGTCGAAGAACTGACCGGTTTAAAGCGGCGAATAAACGCTATGACCTTTGCTGTATTTGGTAAGTATCCTCAACTGATGTTTTTCAAGTCATTTTACCGTATCAATTACCGGTTTATTGATGCTTGCAATGTCACAGGGACCCGCATTACCCATCTGGGCTCTTACATGCGGATGAAGCTGAAGGCTGCCTATACTTTGATAGAGCAAATATATTCTGGATCCCAACGGGCTATTTGCACTGCTTCTTATAACAGGCCTCCTCCAACACTGATAAAAGAAACCATCGAGAAGCTCTCAATGTTGCCTGCCCGGTTGGACGAACTTAAAAGATCAGCTCCAAGGTGAGGCGCGCTGACTGCACTAATCCGGGCCAAGGCATGGATTCCAGATCTTGAACCGGCAGATATTGGCCAAGGCTATCCCGGCATAAAGGAAAACGGCTTAGAATTGAACAATGATGATCTCCGAAGGCTGACAAGGGAACTGCGACCCATAGCGAGCGAATTGGCAGATGAAACAGATATATCTCATTACCAGCCAGTTTATGATGCTGATCAGAAAAGATATCCGGCGCCAAAACATGATGTAGAAGATCTTGTTCCGCCAATTTGTAAGCACACTTATGCCCCTGACATTGATCCTTCCACCCTTATAAGTGAAGAAGCCGTGTTCCAAGCTTTAACAGGAATCGATTATACAACGATTGATTTCCAACCACTGGGTAGAGAGGAGGATGATGCACCGACTCAAGATGACCCTCAATCTTCAAGTTGTCCTGGTGATGAATCCTGAACTGGGGGCCGGTTTAGTCTGTCGCAGCCTACCATTCTTACTGAAACAATTATCCAGTGTGGGCATTAAAATGCCTTGTAATAGGCTAGTTCAAACACTTGTCTATTATGCCATCGAGCATACTTATTTTGCTTGATACTGATAACTCGCCATGCTTTTGGGATCTTTATTATATGCATAATCCGTAGTGGTTGTATTTTAACTTGTTCCTGCATACAAGAGATTGAAAGGGTCTGGGTGGTTTACCGCTGGACGGGTCATGATGCCCAAACATATAGCCTAGGTGTAAAGCCAAGGCTGTTTAAAAACAACCAGATATAAAATAAAGAATACATGTTACCTCGTTGTTTGACCCATGGTTATTATAAAAAGAGTGATAACACCAATTTGGAGCATAGATGACTCCTTCCAGGTTTGCCGGTTTACGATAAAACCGTACCGGGTTATGATAAACACCGGTTTTATCCATATAATACTGGTGACTTGTAATCAAAACCAGGCCGGAACAATAAAGGCCGGATTATAGCTGATCATGTACTAACAATTTAGCATTGTAAGCCACGCCTGGTTGTAATAAACGCCGGTTTATCAGAAAACACTTATCAATTTTATCAAAAGAAAAGAAACACTTTGCAAAAAATACAAGAAGAATATGCGAGGCTTTTCATGGGCTGCCAAGCCCTAAATCGAGGACTTTCATGGGCTTCCAGGCCACTAAGTTAAACCATTTTTCAAAGCCTTTTAAGATGGACCTCAATCTTTAACCAATCATCGTTTTAACTTTGACAAGTTCAGGGTCTATGAGATTGACTTGTCAAACGTTCGATGGGTCATACCAGGTTTACCTGGATGGAGTGGTTTACTTAAAGAGGCAGGATAACCCGGGGTTTGAGGTGAATACACCTGGCTTCCAAGCCTGACTTGATAGCCTATTGCAAGGGTGTAGACTCTTTGTTCTTTGAGAAGCAAAGAGCCCCCAAGCAACATTTGAGCTGTGCTCGGTGAGTGCCTATGTTTGAGTTGTGCTAGTGCAACACTCTCTTTGGCTCCACATAATTTCCTTTTGGCCTTAAGCCTATCAAGAGGTGCAGCTATGGTGCAAATACAACCAAGCCCCCTAGTGATTTCCCTTTGGCTTGAAGCCGATGAAGAGGTGTAGCCAAGGTTTGGATACGACCAAGCCCCCTAGTGATTTTATATGTGTGACTTGATAAGCCGGATCAGCAGAACTCTGCTTTATGAACAGAGGCCCCCATGTAAACATACTTGATGTAAAAAACAGAGACCCGGCTTTAGCTGAGGCTCCGGTTTATTATATTGATCATAATATATACATTATCATAATTATGTACATAAAAAAGAGCCTATGGCTCAAGTATAGTAAGGCCGAAGATGAGCTATATTCCACGGCCGCTGGGTCTCCTCCTCCGATTTACGTGAGTCCTTGTGCTCTGAAACATCGATAAGGTAGTATGATCCATTGTGCAATTTTTTTCTGACCAGAAAAGGCCCTTCCCAAGGTGGGGATAACTAGTGCATATCAGTCTGATCCTGGATGAGCCGGAGCACCAGATCGCCTTCTTGAAAAGTTCTGGTTTTAACCCAGCGGCTGTGATAACATCGCAGATCTTGTTGATAAATCGCCGAACGTGCCGCTGCAAGATCACGCTCCTCATCTAACAGGTCCAATGAGTCCTGACGTGCTTTTTCATTATCAGCTTCAACCTAAGTCGCCACACGGGGCGCGTCATGACGTATGTCACTAGGGAGAACTGCCTCTGCCCCGTAAACCATGAAGAAGGGCGTGTAACCCGTAGATCTGTTTTGTGTGGTGTTGATACTCCATAACACGGAAGGTAACTCCTCCACCCAACAACCCGGCGTCCACTTTAAAGGAACAATAAGCCGGGGTTTGATACCTCTCAAAATTTCTTGATTGGACCTTTCTGCCTAACCATTAGATTGGGGGTGAGCCATTGATGACACGTCAAGACGGATATGCTCACGTTGACAGAATTCTGCCATAGCATCCTTGGAAACATTAGTACCATTATCAGTGATAATGCTGTGTGGAAAACCAAACCAGAATATCACATTTTTGATGAATTGAACCGTCGTGGCCCCATCACACTGACTGACTGGCTCTGCCTCTACCCACTTGGTAAACTTATCAACTGCCACCAGCAGGTGGGTTTTCTTGTCCTTGGACCTCTTAAAAGGTCCAACCATATCGAGCCCCCAAGTTGCAAACAGCTAAGTTATTGGAATCATTCTTAATTCTTGGGCCGGAACATGAGCACGACATGCAATTCTGACAACCGTCACACCTCCTTACCAAATCCTCAACATCAACATGAGCCGTCAACCAATAGAAGCCGTGACGAAAAGCCTTAGCCACCAAGAATTTTGAACCGGCATGGTGACCACAATCTCCTTCGTGGATCTCACGCAAAATCTCATGACCTTCTTGAGGAGACACACAACGCTGAAATGCTCCTGTGACGCTGTAATGATGTACCTCCCCATTGACAATGGTCATAGACTTGGATCACCGGATTACCTGTCGGGCCAAGGTTTCATCGTCTGGTAACTCGCCCCGTTTCATGTATGCCAGGTATGGGACCGTCCAATCCGGAATAACATGAAGAGACGCCACCAATTGAGCCTCGGGGTCAGGGACAGCCAAATCCTCCTCGGTAGGTATCTTGACTGACGGATTATGCAATACATCTAGAAAGGTATTGGGTGGCACTGGTTTACGTTGAGAACCTGAAAGACTTAAAGCATCTGCCACTTCATTCTTTCGCCGGTCTATATGGTCAACTTGATAACCCTTGAAATGACTAGCCACTGCATCCACCTCTCGTCTATATGCTGCCATGAATGGATCCTTGGAATCCCAAGTGCCAGATACCTGCTGAGCCACCAGGTCCGAGTCACCAAAGCACTTAACCCGGCTTAAACTCATTCCATTAGCCATCCGAAGACCATGGAGCAAGGCCTCATACTCAGCTGCATTGTTAGTACAAGGGAACATTAAACGGACAACTTAACAAAACTTATCACCTCATGGGGAAGTTAATAAGACTCCAGCCCCAAGCCCTCCAATTGCCCGGACCCATCAAAATGAATAGTCCAATAAGTGTTGTCTGGCTTTTCCTCCGGTGCTTGCGACTCTGTCCAATCATTGATTAAGTCCACAAGTTCTTGGGATTTGATTGTCGTGCGAGGTGTATACTTTATCCCGTGAGGTCCAAGCTCAATAGCCCATTTAGCAATCCGGTCAGTTGCTTCTCTGTTTTGGATGATATCTCCCAAGGGGGCTAAGCTGACAACTGTGATAGGATGACCCTGGAAATAGTGCTTGAGTTTCTGGCTTGCCATAAAAACCCCATACACCAGCTTCTGCCAATGTGGGTATCTCTGTTTGGACTCAATGAGCACCTCGCTGATATAATAAACCGGCCATTGAACCAGATACTCTTTCCCAGCCTCCTTGCGCTCCACGACAATAGCCACACTGACAGCTCGGGCATTAGCAGCCACATATAGTAATAAGGGCTCCTTATCAACCAGAGCCGCAAGGACAGGTGGCTTGGCTAACTGTCTCTTCAGATCCTCAAGCGCTTCATCAGCAGCATCACTCCAGACGAAGTGATCCGTTTTCTTTAGCATCTGATACAAAGGGATAGCCTTCTCTCCAAGGCGACTTTTAAACCGGCTTAAGGCTGCAATCTGGCCTGCAAAACATTGAACATCGTTAATGCATGCCATTTTAGCCAAAGATGTGATAGCCGTGATCTTCTCCGGATTAGCTTCAATACCCCTGTTAGACACCAGAAAACACAAGAGCTTGCCTGCCGGTACACCAAAGACACGTTTGGCCGGATTAAGCATCATCTTATAAACCCGGAGGTTATCAAAAGTTTCCTTCAAGTCACCTATCAATGTATCCTTCTTTCTGGACTTCACTATCATCCACATATGCATGTACATTGCGCCCAACCTGTATATGTAGACAATTTTGGATGCCACGTTGATAAGTTTCTTGGGCACTCTTGAGCCTGAAAG
Organism: Triticum dicoccoides; assembly: GCF_002162155.2. Lineage (NCBI taxonomy): Eukaryota > Viridiplantae > Streptophyta > Magnoliopsida > Poales > Poaceae > Triticum > Triticum dicoccoides. Next base: position 406,739,247 of record NC_041390.1, on the reverse strand, counting down.
GCATAGATACACAGTAGAAGGCTCCAAAGGGAGTTATGAAAGATGTCTTCTCCTGGTCCTTAACTGCCATTTTGATATGATGATAACTAGAATAAGCATCCAGAAAACACAAATGGTCACAACCTGCTGTAGCATCAATAATTTGATCGATACGAGGGAGAGCAAAGGGGTCAGCTAGACAGGCTTTGTTTAAGTCTGTGTAATCCACACACATACGCCAAGTGCCGTTTTTCTTAAGTACCAGCACCGGATTAGCTAGCCACTCAGGGTGAAAGACCTCCACAATAAACCCTGCTGCCAAAAGCCGAGCTACCTCCTCGCCAATAGCCTTACGCCTTTCTTCGTTGAAGCGGCGAAGAAATTGCCTGACCGGTTTAAACTTAGGATCTATATTAAGGGTGTGCTCAGCGATTTCCCTCGGTACACCTGGCATGTCAGAGGGCTTCCATGCAAAGATGTCCCGGTTCTCACGGATGAACTCGATGAGCACGCTTTCCTATTTCGGATCCAGGTTAGCGCTGATGCTGAACTGCTTGGATGAATCGCCCGGAACAAAGTCAACTAGCTTAGTCTCATCGGCTGATTTAAATTTCAGCGCCAGATCATGCTCAATAGTTGGCTTTTTTAGAGAAGTCATATCTGCCGGATCAACATTGTCCTTATAAAATTTCAGCTCCTCTGTGGTGCAAACCGACTCAGCTTAAGCCGCATCACCTTCTTCGCATTCCAAGGCAATCTTCCGGCTGCCATGCACCGTGATGGTCCCCTTATGACCCGGCATCTTAAGCTGCAGATAAACATAACATGGCCTTGCCATGAACTTAGCATAAACCGGCCGTCCGAACAGGGCATGATATGGACTCTTGATTTTCACCACTTCAAAAGTTAACACCTCTGATCTTGAATCATGATCGTCGCCAAAAGCAACTTCTAGAGCTATCTTGCAACTGGGTATGCCGATTTACTAGGCACTACCCCATGAAACACAATGTTTGACGGTTAAAGATTCTTATCTGTTAACCCCATGCGATGAAAGGTTTCATAGTAAAGGATATTGATACTGCTTCCTCCATCCATAAGCACCTTGGTAAATTTATACCCCCCAACCTGAGGTGCCACAACTAAAGCCAGATGATCCGGATTGTCAACCCAGGGTGGTTGATCCTCTTGACTCCACAGGATGGGCTGTTTAGACCAGCGCACATAACGAGGTACTACTGGTTCAACGGAGTTCATGGCTCTTTTATGAAGCTTCTGATCATGCTTACATAAGCTAGTGGTGAAGACATGATACTGCCCACTAATCAACTACTTTGGATTGCTTTGATAACCCGACTAATGCTGTTGTTGATTCCCCTGATATTTGTAACCTCCCTGGTTGCCCTGGCCGCTCTGATTTCCATGTCTGGTTTGGTTTCCCTCGAATCCTGAACCGGAACTGCCACCACCATAACCCGGCCCATGGAAACCGCCTCCTGAACTGTCGGGCGGTCTATTGTCATATTGAAAAAGATTTGAATTTTTGAACTCCCGCATGATGAAGCAATCCTTCCAAAGATGTGTAGCTGGCCTATCCTTTGATCCGTGGTTTGGGTAAGGCTGGTTTAACAGGCGCTCCAGATTGGGGCAGACCCTCCACCCCGCTGGGGCGGTTTACCCTTACGCCGCTGACCGTTATCCTGGGTGTTGGTGTTAGCCACAAAGTCCAAGCTATTATCTGCCTTGCGTTTACCATTGTTCCCATGACCGGTCGGGTTATGCTGCTGCCCCTTGGTGCTACCGCTCTTTTTTCCCTTCCCGGTCTTGTCATCCTCAGACTCGGGGTCTTTGGTACTATCAGAGTCGGCATATTTCACCAGAGCCGCCATAAGTGTTCCCATGTAATTGCAATGGCGTTTAAGCCGTCCCAATTTCAACTTCAAAGGTGCAAACCGACAATTGCCTTCCAATCTTAAAACGGCTGTGTCAGCGTTGACGCGGTCTGATGAATGCAAAATCTCTGAAACCCGGTGCACCCTGTGGGTTGTTGATTCTCCTTCTTCCTGGACACAGGCAGCTAAATCCACGATGGACATGGGCTGCTTGCATGTATCTTTAAAGTTCTGGATAAACCGGGCCCTTAACTCGGCCCATGATCCAATAGAGTTGGATGGTAGATTTTTCAACCATGTGCGAGCTGTTCCCTCCAACATCATGGTAAAGTATTTGGCACACGCCGCCTCGTCCACATCCAGCATCTCCATTGCCATCTCATAGCTCTCCACCCATGACTCTTGGGATAAATCGCGGTGTAATTTGGCACCTTATGTGGGCCTTTGAAATCCTTGGGTAACTGTAAGTTGCGCACTACTAGGAAAAGACCTAGCACTCCCAAAGAACTGGAGGGAACCCCTGGTTACACCGATGTTGTTGGACGAACCGGAGTGAACTGACGAACCGGCGTGAGTTGATGAACCGGAGCTTTGTGATGTGCTGCTAACTCGGATTCTCGATGTGCCCTAGCGCGATCCACTACATCCTGAGCATTGCCACCCGTCAGGTTATTGCCACGGGGCGGATTACGATTCCGCGCACTGCTTGATACGGCCGGTTCATCGATATGCCTGCTGTAGCTCCGGCTTGGGCGGGGAGTAGAATGAATCCTTTCGCGGCTATATGAATAAGCCTGCTGCTGACTCAAGGCCGTCTGAAGGAGCTCCCTAGCCAATTGTGTTTCAAGCGCTACTGGGGACTCACCATCAATTGGGAGAGCTGCTGATACGTCTCCAACGTATCTATAATTTTTTATTGTTCCATGCTATATTATATCCCGTTTTGGACATTATTGGGCTTTATTATACACTTTTATATTATTTTTGGGACTAACCTATTAACCGGAGGCCCAGCCCAGAATTGTTGTTTTTGCCTATTTTAGGGTTTCGCAGAAAAATAATATCAAACGGAGTCCAAACGGAATGAAACCTTCGGGAACGTGATTTTTGGAACGAACATGATCCATAGGACTTGGACCCTACATGAAGCAATCAACGAGGAAGGCACAAGGTAGGGGGCGCACCTACCCCCCAGGCGCGCCCTCCACCCTCGTGGGGCCCACGTTGATCCACCGACGTACTCCTTCCTCCTATATATACCTACATTCCGCCAAACTACCAGATACGAAGCCAAAACCCTAATTCCACCGCCGTAACTTTCTGTATCCACGAAATCCCATCTTGGGGCCTTTTCCGGAGCTCCGCCGGAGGGGGTATCGATCATGGAGGGCTTCTACATCAACACCATAGCCTCTCCGATGAAGTGTGAGTAGTTTGCTTCAGACCTATGGGTCCATAGTTATTAGCTAGATGGCTTCTTCTCTCTTTTTGGATCTCAATACAAAGTTCTCCCCCTCTCTTGTGGAGATCTATTCAATGTAATCTTATTTTGCGGTGTGTTTGTTGAGACCGATAAATTGTGGGTTTATGATCAAGTTTATCTATGAACAATATTTGAATCTTCTCTGAATTCTTTTATGTATGATTGGTTATCTTTGCAAGTCTCTTCGAATTATTAGTTTTGTTTGTCCTACTAGATTGATCTTTTCTTGCAATGGGAGAAGTGCTTAGCTTTGGGTTCAATCTTGCGGTGTCATTTCCCAGTGACAGTAGGGGCAGCAATGCATGTATTGTATTGTTTCCATCGAGGATAACAAGATGGGGTTTATATCATATTGCATGAGTTTATACCTCTACATCATGTCATCTTGCTTAAAGAGTTACTTTGTTCTCTTGAACATAATACTCTAGATGCATGCTGGATAGCGGTCGATGTGTGGAGTAATAGTAGTAGATGCACGCATGAGTCGGTCTACTTGTCTTGGACATGATGCCAATATACATGATCATACCTAGATATTCTCATAACTATGCTCAATTCTGTCAATTGCTCAACACTAATTTGTTCACCCACCATAATACTTATGCTCTTGAGAGAAGCCTCTAGTGAAACCTATGGCCCCCGGGTCTATTTTCCGTCGTATTAATCTTCCAATACCTAGTTATTTCCTTTGGTATTTATTTTACTTGCATCTTTATTTCTCTTTATCATAAAAATGCCAAAAATATTATCTTATCATATCTATCAGATCTCACTCTCGTAGGTGACCGTGAAGGGATTGACACCCCTTTATCGCGTTGGTTGTGAGGAGTTCATTTGTTTGTGTAGGTGCGAGGGACTAAAGCATGGCCTCCTACTAGATTGATACCTTGGTTCTCAAAAACTAAGGGAAATACTTACGCTGCTCTACTGCATCACCCTTTCCTCTTCAAGGGAAAACCAACGCAGTGCTCAAGAGGTAGCAGCTGCTAATCGTGAAGCGGCGGCAACGATGTTATCCAACATGTTAGAGTAATGCCCCGGAGGTGTTGAGATGTGCCGTGATGGGATATCGTTCTGACGAGGCTGAGGCAGCGGATCCACCGCACGAGGCTGAACCGGTGCCCCGGTCCCCAGTGCCTCCGCCCGATTTACCACTTGCTGGTTGCTGGTGCCTGCTCCTGGCGTGTTAAAGAGATTTCTTGCATCAAAAACCGGTGGGAGGTGCGAGCGGTATCTTCTTCTCATGACATCATCTGACGGCCTCTGATCCAGCATAAGCTGGTAGGCCTGAGCCTCTAACTCGGCTCGCTCTATAGCCATCCTGGCGTTCTTCGCCGCTGTAAGTGCATCTAGTGCCCCTTAGTGATTTTTATTGAAGACTTATAGGTTAAGGGACTAATGTGTTTTTGAGTGTACAGAGGTCTATAAGTCTATGAGGAGTTTGATATTTACAGAGAAAGTCGACCCCTAAAAATGAAGTTCCTTGATTGAAGACTTTGGATTTCTGAAGACTTTCTGAAGACTTTGAAAGTGAAGAAATTGGTGCAATCCTGAAGACTTGGTATTCATTCGAGGAACATGAAGCATGAAGACTTTTGTTTTCGTAGTTTCATTTTCTCTTTCTTGAGTCATAGGAAACACCATACTATTTAAGGGGGTCGAGGAAATACTAAGAAAAAATTTCCATGTGATGCTCAACTCAAAATCCTACACGTACCAATCCCTTCGAGTGAAGCCATTGGAAATCTCTTATGGTTCAGTCGTATTCTTCAGTGACAGAGACGAAGTTCTTCTAGTCTCTGAGGAATTTGTTCTGACTAAGGAGTCAGGAATTCGCCGGTGTGGATTGCCTACACAGTGAGGAACATGATAGCCCTAAGGAATTTGATACTCAAATTTCCAACCATTGTTGTGCCTTGTGCCAGCTGTCCCAAAATATCTACCCACCTAACGGTCATATCATTGGAGGGCATTTATGTCTTATCATGTCGGGCTGCTCCCGAGGCTATAAATAGCCGCCCCCTACAACTACTAGCTGATTGGCTGCTCCGAGATAAACTGACACTTGTCATTTGAGAGCATCCCATCCTCTGAGGACTTTGAGCGAAAATCATCAAGTGAGGAAAACCCAAACCCAAACACCTACAAACCCCAAGTGACTGAGCATCACTGAAGAGATTGATCCTGCATGGATCCGACGCTTGTTACCTTTGAAGACTGTGCTTCTTCCAGACAGTTAGGCATCAAGGTCTAGAGCATCAAAGAGGAATTGCGGATCGCCGAGTGACCAAGTTTGTGAAGGTTCGGAAGTCACCTGAAGACTTACCACGAGTGATTGGGCGAGGTTTGTGTGACCTTAGCTCAAGGAGAATATGGTGAGGACTGTGTGTCCGGGACTGTGTGTCCTCAGGTTTAAATACCTAGCCGCTCCAACCAGACATACAACTGAGACAACAGTTGGAACTGGTCTACCAAATCATTATCTTCACCAAGCTCACTGGTTCTATTTCCTCAACTCTTTTCATTTCCTCATAACTGTGTTGAGTGCTTGTTTGTATCTGTGTTTGAAGACTTTGACTGAAGACTTTCTCAATTTCCTCAGTTCAATTTCATCAGTCTGTTTGTCTTCATCATGTGTTATCATGTGTTTACGCTTTCTGTACTCTGTGCTTGTCTTCATTTCATCATGATGACTATGCTTGTGTTATGTTATGTTTACTTTTGAGTACTTATTCCGCTGTTAGTAGTTCTTTGCTAAGGAATTTCCTCACTTGCAAATTCCTCAGCGACGAATTCATAAAAATCGCCTATTCACCCCCTCTAGTCGATATAATGCACTTTCAATTGTTATCAGAGCAAGGTACTCCCTTGTTCTATGTGATTTTGGTTTAACCGCCTGGAGTTTTAGTTATGTCGACCGCAGGTATGAAGAAAGTGACATTCCCCATCTTTGATGGTCAGGAGTATCCCAAGTGGAAGGCCATGATGAAGAAGCGCCTCATGGCGATGAACAGCGAGCTATGGACCGTCACAGAGATTGGTCTGACCGATCTGTGCAAGATGGCGGAAGCTGATGACATTCACAAGTACACTCTTCTCAACCTCATGGCGAAGGATGTCATCTGCTCCTGTCTGTCTCAAAATCATCTCAGGAATATCATGCAGCTCGATCATGCGAAGCTTATCTGGGGCCATCTCTCTGAGGTCTATGAAGGTCATTGAACCTGTCATGATCCTTGGTTTGAGGACTTCAAAGAATCTCTCAAAGCGATGACATTCGAACAAGAATCATCATCTTCTACATCATGCCTTATGGCAAAAGATGCTAAGGTAACTGAATGCTACCTATCCGAGTCTAGTGATGATGAATCTGGTGATGAATTTGGACCCAGCTATGTCAAACTTGCTTCCCTTGCCACTAAACAACAAAGAGCTTTGGAAAAAGTTCAATACATGCTAAATAAGAGCGATGATATGTTGGGTGAAGAAATGGATCGCACTAAAACCTTGACTGAAAATCTTAAGAGGCTTCAGTCTAAGTTTGACAACCTTCAAGGTCATCATAACACTCTCTTATCTGATCATGAGAAGCTTTCATATGAATTTCTTCAAAGAAAGCAAGATCTTGAAAAGCTAAGAGTGAGTTATGAAGATCTTCAGAAGGAGCGCGATTCATTACTTGCTTAACAAATCAGCGCTTCTCAGGAAAAAATTGTTCCTCCATGCTTGAAGTGCATTGAACGTGAATCTACTAATTCTTCACCTGAATGTTCAAATGCTGCTAATGTTTCAAATTCTTCACATGCCTCTACTATCACTAATTCCTCATCTGAGGAAACTACTAGTATCACTGACGATGCAGGGCTGGAGGAATTGTACATGACAGGCATGTACAAAAGCCTCAAAGGGCATCAGACTCTTTGTGATGTGCTTAAAAAGCAGATCCTCAACAGGAACCCTAGGAAAGAGGGTATTGCCTTTGAGAGGAAACTCAATGCTGATGGTACATATTGGAAGCCTGAGCAGTACCCCAAAACCTCATGGGTTGCTGCAAAGGGACCTCCAATTGATCCATCTAACTTATCTGGCTTTTCATGTGAATCTCCTCGTTCTGATGATGAGTCATTTGACTCCAACTATAAACTGTTCAAAAATCATAATGGTGAAATATTTGCTAGATATGTTGGCACTAACTGCAGGAACGGTCCTCCTATGAAGAAAATCTGGGTTCCCAAAAGGTGCCTTGAAAGTCTTAAGGTGAATGTCCTCAGGACACCACCTGTGAAGAATAGGAACCCCAGATCAAATTCTTCATATGGACCAAACTCCTCAAAAGGATCAAAGTCCTCATATGAATATCATTGTGCTAAAAACTCTGTTTCACAGGGAAGAGCTAAGGGCTATCAATATGAGCATTATTCTTCTAATTATTATGTTCATAAGTCCTCGAAGAATTTCTCTGCTTATTCATATGCTTATCCTAACCCCTCTTATGTGAAACGAAATGGACTGGCTTCTATGCCACCTTTCTCGTATGGAGCTCGTAGAGTGATGAACTCTTTGCCACCCGTTCAGATGTGGGTGGTGAAGAAAAAGAACTAATCTACAGACGTACGTAATCGTCTCAAGAATTTGCTGGAGACCTGAATGTTCCTGAAAGGATGCAGGCTAATCATGAAGAAATGATCTTTCATTTCTCACGTCCTCATACTGCTTTATCTGTTCTGTTGCTTGATGAAATTGATCTGATGAATTGATGTCATATTCTTCATTGATGAAGTATATGAGTTCGTAAGTTGCACTAATTCATCTGCAGGATGATCAACCCAATGCCACTGAGTGGGTCCTCGATAGTGGATGTACAAATCACATGACTGGTGACAAGAATCTATTGATGGATGCTCCCTTATCACCATCACATCTGAAGCATATCAGCTTCACTGACAAAGGCAAAAGTCAGGTATTGGGTCTAGGTAAGGTTGCGATCACAAAGCATAGACACATGGACAAAGTCATGCTTGTCGAGTCCTTAGGATACAACCTCATGTCTGTCTCAATGCTTTGCGATCTTGATATGGTTGTTGTCTTTGGCAAGTACCGTTGTGTTGTGCTTATGGAAGCTGACAATTCCAAAGTCTTCGAAGGCTTTAGGAGAGGAGACTTGTATATTGTTGATTTCTCTACAGGACCACAACCAGCCATGTGTTTACTTGCAAAAGCTTCAGAAGGTTGGCCCTGGCCTCGACGACTTGGTCATGCAGGCATGAGGAATTTGCACACGCTTGCGAAGAAGAAGCATGTCATTGGCATTGAGAATGTCAAATTCCTCAATGATCACTTATGCGGAGCCTGTGAAGCTGGAAAGATGACTAAGGCCAAGCATCCATCAAAGATAATCATGACTACCACTCGACCATTTGAATTGCTTCATATGGATCTTTTTGGCCCTAATCATTATTCTGTTATTACAAATGATGCATCTCTATATGGCTTTGTTATTGTTGATGATTACTCTCGTTACACATCGGTACACATTGTCACTTACAAACATGAAGTGCAGGAAGTCTTCAAACGATTTTCCTCGAGGGCTTCAACCAACTTTGATGTGAAGATCAAGCACATCAGAAGTGACAATGGAACTAAGTTGAAGAATTCTGGTCTTGATGACTATCTTGATGAACTTGGTATCACTCATGAGTTATCTGCTTCTTATACTCCTAAGTAGAATGGCATCGTGGAGCGCAAGAACATAACTCTTGTTGAGATGGCTCGCACTATGCTTGATGAATACAAAACGCCTCATCGTTTCTGGATTGAGGCAATTCATACTGCGTGCACATCATCAACAGAGTATATCTTCACAAATTCTTCAAGAAGATTGCTTATGAACTCCTCACCGATGAGAAACCCAATGTAAGTTATTTCAATGTCTTCGGTGCTAAATGTTGGATTAGAGATCCTCATCACAACTCAAAATTTGCACCGAAATCACATGAAGGTTTTATGCTTGGTTACGGAAAGGACTCGCACACCTACAAAGTTTTCAACAACATTCTTCACAAGGTTGTTGAAACTGTAGATGTGCGGTTCGATGAAACTAATGGCTCGCAAAGAGAGCACCTACCTTCTGTGATAGATGAACCAACACCTGAGGAAACTATCAAGTTCAAGGCTATTGAGGATGTCATTCCTACTGAAGAATCTGCTGAAGAATTCATTCCAGAACATGAAGAACGTCGAGCTAATGCACCTGAAGAAAATACTGAAGAAAATGGTGCTGAAGAAAATGCTGATCAAATTCCTCAACGACAACCAGCTCATCCTCGCGTTGCAAAAGAAGTGCAAGTTGAAAAGATCATCAATGACATCAAAGCGCCAGGTCCTCTCACACACTCAAAAGCTTCACATTTATCTAACTTTTGTGGGCACTATGCTTTTGTCTCTATCACAGAGCCCACTAAGGTAGATGAAGAATTTATGGTGCCTAAGTGGATTCAGGCCATGCAAGAAGAATTACATCAGTTCGAGCTCAACAACGTCTGGGAACTGGTCAAACGTCCAGATCCTCGTAAGCACAATATCATTGGCACAAAATGGATCTATCGGAACAAGCAAGACGAAAATGGCCTTGTGGTAAGGAATAAGGCTCAGCTTGTAGCTCAAGGCTACACACAGGTTAAAGGAATTGATTTCGATGAAACTTTCGCACCTGTTGCTAGACTTGAGGCTATTCGCATATTACTTGCTTATGCTAACCATCATGATATCACTCTATATCAAATGGATGTGAAAAGTGCAATCCTCAATTGTAAGCTTGAGGAAGAAGTATATGTTGCTCAACCCCCAGGTTTTAAAGATGCAAAGCATCCTGACAAAGTCTTCGGACTCAATAAGGCCCTCTATGGCCTCAAGCAGGCCCCACGAGAGTGGTATGATACTTTGAAGGAATTCCTTATGAAGAAAGGATTCAAACCCGGTTCACTCGACCCTACTCTTTTCACTAAATCTTATGATGGTGAATTATTTGTGTGCCCAATATATGTTGATGATATTATATTTGGCTGTACTGACCAACATTATAGCGACGAATTTGCCTATATGACGAGTGAAGAATATCAAATGTCTATGATGGGAGAATTGAAATTCTCTTTAGGTCTTCAAATTCGTCAACAACGCAATGGCATATTCATATCTCAGGAGAAATACCTCAAGGATGTACTGAGGAAATTCGGCATGAAAGATTGCAAAGGCGTCAAAATTCCTATGCCCACAAATGGTAATCTGTGCACTGATGAAAATGGTATCGACTTCGATCATAAGGTATACCGCTCCATGATTGGTTCTTTATTGTACTTATGTGCATCTAGGCCAGATATTATGCTTAGTGTCTGCATGTGTGCCCGATTTCAAGCTACACCGAAGGAATCACTGTAGGATCGAAAGTATGTCTAGAGGGGGTGTGATTAGACTACTTGACCAAATAAAAATATAGCCTTTTCCAAATTTTAGTTCTTGGCAGATTTTAGCTATCTTAGCACAAGTCAAGCAATCTCCACACAATTCAAGCAAGCATGCAAAAAGAGTATATGAGTAGCGGAAAGTAAAGCATGCAACTTGCAAGAATGTAAAGGGAAGGGTTTGGAGGATTCAAACGCAATTGGAGAGACAGATGTTTTTGTTGTGGTTCCGATAGGTGGTGCTATCGTACATCCACGTTGATGGATACTTCAACCCACGGAGGGTAACGGTTGCGCAAGTCCACGGAGGGCTCCACCCACGAAGGGTCCACGAAGAAGCAACCTTGTCTATTCCATCATGGCCGTCGCCCACGAAGGACTTGCCTCACTAGTCGTAGATCTTCACGAAGTAGGCAATCTCCTTGCCCTTACAAAATCCTTGGTTGAACTCCACAATCTTGTCGGATGCTCCCAAGTGACACCTAGCCAATCTAGGAGACACCACTCTCCAAGAAGTAACAAATGGTTTGTTGATGATGAACTCCTTGCTCTTGTGCTTCAAATGATAGTCTCCCCAACACTCAACTCTCTCTCACAGGATTTGGATTTGGTGGAAAGAAGATTTGAGTGGAAAGCAACTTGGGGAAGGCTAGAGATCAAGATTCATATGGTTGGAATGGAATATCTTGACCTCAACACAAGTGTAGGTGGTTCTCTCTTAGAAAATGTGTATTGGAAGTGTAGGTATGTTCTGATGGCTCTCTCCACAAATGAAGAGTGGGTGGAGGGGTATATATAGCCTCCACACAGAATCTAACCGTTACACACAATTTGCCAAACTCAGTGGGACCGAATGGTTAAACTCGGTCGGACCGATTCAGCAAACCTAGTGACCGTTAGGATTTTCGGTGGGACTGAGATGCAACTCGGTAGGACCGATATGGTTAGGCTTAGGGCATAACGTAATCTCGGTGTGACTGATTACACAAACTCGGTGGGACTGATTTTGGTAATAAGCTAACCAGAGAGTTGGTCAAGTAAACTCGGTGGGACCGATTCGCTCATCTCGGTGAGACCGAAATGTTACGAAGGGAAACAGAGTGATTACAATCCCATCTCGATGAGACCGAGATCCCTATCAGTGAAACCGAATTGCTAGGGTTTGTGGCAGTGGCTATGACATTTGAAACTCGGTGGCGCCGGATAGAAAGAATCGGTGGGGCCGAATTTGACTTTTGTTTTAGGTCATATGTGGATGTGGGAAGGTAGTTGAGGGTTTTGGAGCATATCAGTAAGCACTTTGAGCAAGCATGCCATTAAGCAACACCTCATCCCTCCTTGATAGTATTGGCTTTTCTTATAGACTCAATGTGATCTTGGATCACTAAAATATAAAATGTAGAGTCTTGATCTTGAAGCTTGAGCCAAACTTTTTGTCCTTAGAATTTTGAGGGATCCACTTTCCTCATCCATGCCATGACATTCATTGAGCTTTTCCTGAAATATTAATCTTGGAATAATGTTAGCTCAATGAGCTATATGTTGTTGGGAATTACCAAAACCACCCAGGGATAGTTGCACTTTCAATCTCCCCCTTTTTGGTAATTGATGACAACATATAGATCAAAGCTTCGACAAATGATAATAAGAGTGAAAGATATTGTCGCTTTGAGAAGTATGTGAAAAGCAAGAGCTCCCCCTAAATTTGTGCATATCTTAAGATTTTCTTTGGACTGCAAATGCACAATGAGTTAGGATCATGGGTTACTCTTCCATGTCACATGCATCTTGGTGGAGCGCTCAAAATGATAAGAATTAAATACATGCACTCATCACCAAGCAAAGTGAATGATCATATAAGGATAAGTAAGATAATATCATCTAACAAGCATAAGTGTAGCTTATGATCATCCACATGATCATCAATGTCTCACATATAATACCGTAGTATCTCAAGCAATCAAAAGATAAACAAAGTTCAACCACCAAAGCAAGAGAGAATAAAAAGTAACGCTCTCTCTCAAAGCCTATGATCTATACATTTTTCTCCCCCTTTGGCAACAAGTTACCAAAAAGTTCATAGAAAATGCATATCACTAGAATGTCTCTCAGGCTTGGTCTTCAGGTGGTGGTGTCTGGAGAACTCCAAGGACGAAGGCTTCAGTCGAAGTAGACGGAGCTGATGGGGTAGGTGCTGGAGCTGGTGGCACTAAAGCTGTAGCTGGTGCAGATGAAGTTGCTCTAGTGTCCGGTACAGGCACTGTAGTAGATCTCTGAGCTCGAGGCACTCTGGAAAATGCATCAGTGGTTGTCTTGCCCTTCCTCTCCTGCATGTCATCCTGTAGCTGCTCCACAACAGACTGAATATCAGTTACTTTGACATCTAAATCATAGAATTTTTTGTTCCACGATTCTTTCCTGGCTCTCCTGGTTTTGAGTTAGGGTGGCCAACCCCTTCTCAATCCTCAGAGATGATGCTATCAAGTAACCAAGCTGGTCCTGCTTGCTTTTCAAAAAGTACTCAGATGCCTCCTCTTGAGTTGGCATCTTGGCAGCCTTCTCCTTCTTTGCTTGTGCTTGCACTGAGGAGGGTTCATCTTCATTCATCACAACTTGGTTGTCCTCGAAGTCAGGATAGATAGGAAAGTGTTCCTTATCCAACAAGTATGTGCCTGTGCCCATCTTTGAGTTTATCAACTCCTGGATCTGTGGGGCATATCCACAGCTTCTTTTCTGGTCAGCTGCAGTCCTCTTAATAGTCTCAACTATAAGGCTCATGACCTTGAACTTCTGTGGCACATCAAATATATGTAGCAAGTTAATTGCATGGCCTCTGATCATTCTGTGATCACCAGACTTGGGCAAGAGAGTGTGCCTAAGGATCCAATTGATTGTAGGCAGCCCTGACAGCAAGTGTTTTACTGACCCAAACTGGTGAGTCTCAAGATCCTCTTCAGGAATCTCCTTGTACATATTTGACATAGAGTTGTGATCCATCTTCTTCTTGGCATAGACATCCAAGTCATCTTCTTTTTCCTTAGGAGCATTGATCAGATTTGCCCATTCCTCAATAGTTGAGTGGTACCTTGTACCTTCAGACATCCATACTAACCTGCCATTTGGATAGAAGTGTGCTGTGGAGTAGAATTGCATTATGAGCTCCTCATTCCACCTTGTGAGCTTCTGCCCAACAAAGTCTGCAACTCCACAAGCACAGAAGCTGTCAAACACACCAGGATAGTGTTCCTCATTTTCCTTGATATACTTCCAGTCGACCCACCTCATTTCACACACTATAGGCTTCTTGTCCAGCAGCACTGTCTCATAGAAATCCTGTTGTTCCTTTGTGTGGAACCTGTAATCAACAGCAGTCCTTCTCCTGGTAGCATATGGATCTCTCTCTCTCTCCATTTCCTCAGTCCTGAGTCTCTCCTGATCTTCATGTTCTCAGCCACAGGATGAGCATCATTGTGGTCTGGAATTTTTGGCTTCAATTTTCTCAGAACATGCTCCTCATCTTCTTCTTCAGCAACAGTCTCAGGCACTGGGGCCTTGTTCTTCTCAGCAGGTGGTATGTTTCTGGTATTTCTCTTTGGTGCAGTCTTGGGCTTGGAGGCAGTTTTGGGTGCTTCTTTGGGCCTTGATGTTGCATCCCCTGTCCTGATAGCATCACCCATAAGCTTCCGTGCTTTGGGTGCTGGTGCAGCAACCTCTTCTTCCTCTTCTTATTCCATCATGGAAGCCTTTCCAATCACTCTGGCCATGGTCTTCTTGACCCTTTCCTTCCCTTTCTTTCCTTCTGCAGCAGGCTCTTTGGGTTGAGATTCCAAAGATGCTTGAGAGGATGCTCTGGCCTTAGACATTGGTTGTCTTCCTGCTGGCCTTTTGTTCTTCATCCCTGGCTTAACTACAGCTGAGTTGTACTCCTTCTTAACCACTTTCTTCTTTGATGTGGCCTCATCCTCAGTGGCCACATAGTCTTCATCCTGAGACTCTAAAGTTTTCTTCTTGCTTGCTCTAGTGGCAGCCTTTGGCAAATTGCTTGGGGTGCTCCTGCTACCATCATCTGAACTGCTAGAGGGACTAGTGCCCTCACTCAGGTGAACCTGCTCCTCTGACCTATTCTAGTTGTCACTCTAGTCAGACATGTTGCAAACACTAACTGCAGACCCTATGAATAGATTGTAGATGAGATAGAGTGGATGAGCATCACAAAATACAGAGATTTTTGCAAAATAATGAGTCAAAAACTTAGTTTTAGTTTTCCACAGAAAGCATTTCGGATCAACCGATTTGCAAACTCGGTGATACCAAAGCAGCTGTTGGAACCTAAACTAGTGAACTCGGTCAGACCGAGTCACAGTTCGGTGGCACCGAGACTGCTAGGGTTTCACAAAGTCCTGAACTCGGTCACACCGATTTGCAATTCTCGGTCAGACCGAGAACCACATGTGCAATGGCCTTGGCCGAATCGGTGGAACCGAGTTCTGCAACCCGGTGGGTCCGAGATGGTTTCGGCGGAAACCTAACCCTAAATTTTCGATTCAACTCTAATCTACGGAGTGTTTTGACTGGATAGAAGCGTTTCAATCGAGGTAAGAATCATAATGAACCCAATGTGCTAGGAATCGGACGGGGATATCACTGTGATCGAGTCCATACCCTAGTTCGGTGATGAACTCGCTACGGCGGCAACGACGGGGAAGAATTCTGTTGACGGCGGCAGAGACCAGCGACAAGAGGCGGCTGGCGACGAGGAGGACGATCCGGAGACCCAGGAGGCAGAGCGAGCTATGCGCGGGCGAAGGGGTTTCGGAGAAATTTCCAAAATTTTGCCCGTGAGTATATATAGCCCGACCCTGTCGGTGTGACCGAGTGGAACAACTCGGTGGCACCGAGATGCATAACTGTTGACAGTTACAGCAACTCGGTGTGACCGAAAAGTTCAAATTGGTTGCACCGAGATTGAAAACCTAGATCGACTTAGTGATCTCGGTATGACCGAAATGGAGGAATCGATCAGACCGAAACACACAAAGAAGTTTTGGAAGTTTAAGTCTATGACGAATCGGGGACTCCGAGTGCTCCTCACACACAGTGGTTCGAATCTGACTTGAACAAATTTTGTGATGTAGCATGAATAGAGTTTGAGACGAGAAAAGCATAGATAGCTAGAGAGGGTTTTTAGGCAGTCTTGTCCATCCGCTTCGCAAATGAAAAGAAAACCAATCAATCAAAACAACAAGTGGATGTCCTCGAATGAGTAAAATATGCAATCAACATGCTCACACAATAAAATGGCAATTGAAATATGTGGCAAAGCATGCACAACCAATTCTAGCATCTATCAAAGAATTTGCGATGACTAGGTCATCTATATATGAGTATATTGACTTAGGAGTCAAATGAGAACATTTGATCATAGGTCATACTCATCGTTTAAGCACAAGTGGGGTTACCACTTCTACATAAAGCATTGTTGTGTTCACACCATTAAAGTTTCTTTATCTCAATTCTTAGAGTAAAGCTCCCCCTAGATGTGAGATCCCCCTTAACAGGGATGAACTAAACTTGGGTTTTGTCGATGATGACTTCATGTAGATGTTGAAGATGTGGATGCTCAATGTTGATGTAGATCATTTTGAGCTATCCATTGGAGTGAGTTGCACTTTCAATATCTTGTCCCTTGTCTTACCAACAAGAGGGTTTGTGACTCCTTGAACTAGTGCAAGATGTGGAAGTTGATTGCACTTGTTCTTGCTAAGATGATAAGAGATAAGTATGTTGGCGGAGTCACCCTCAAGAACTCTCTAGTTTTCTTCTTCGGGATCCACACCATATTGATGGGAATCCTCGGTGTTGTAGTTGTACTTGATGAAGTGGAACTTGAAGTAGTCTTGAGAACCCACTTGACCAAGGCCTTAGGAGCTTCTTCAAATGCATCAATTTCCTCTTGAAGCTTGTCCTTGCCTTTTTGCTTGTGGTCCTGTGGTGGAAGATCATCTTGAGCTTGTGTCCCCTTGAGAGAAGTAGGATCATGGTTCTCTTGTTGAGGAACAAACTTCGTCTTGGGGTATTGATCTTCTTCCCACTCAACTCCATTGGCATTAAACTTTCGTTCAAAACCAACACCTTGATTCTTCCGGTGCCTTCCTAGCTTGCGTACAATTTCCTCGAATTGCTTACTTCCGGCAAGGCTCTTGTAAACACCTTTCTCTATAATTCCCTTCAATAAGCTATTTTCTTGCTCAAGTGTAACTTGGCTAAGAGAATCATTAGTGGAATCAAGAGAACTACTAGAAGCAAAAATATTGGATTTAGCATGATTATTGTTAGTACTAGAGGAAGAATCTTTCTTGTTCTTGTTACTAGACTTGACTTGAGGCATGTAAGTGGATAAGAGTAAATGCTTGGCAATGTAAGAAGAACTTTTCTTGTGAACATCATCATTGATTGCTTTTAAGAACTCATGCTCTTGCTCAAGGTTGAGCTTTTCAAAGCGCAATTTCTCATGAGTCCTTAAAAGTTCTCGATGATCTCCTAAGATAGTTTCATGAGCTAACTTAAGAGTGTTTAGTTCTTTAGTTAGAGACTCAATATTCTCCTTATCATTGTAATTCATTTTATCTTGATTAGCATGATTAATTGGCGTTTCATCATAGTATTCATCACTAGAGTTGTCAACAAGTAAATCATCATCACCTAACATGTCATCTTCGTCACTATTGAAATCAACATACTCGGGGTGTGATACCTTTGGCCTTTAGCCATGAAGCATGTTCCAACTCCTTCATTTGGTGAGTCAAATATGTCGTAGGAGTTAGTTGTCACAAGTGCTAGACCGGCAACACCTTCATCTTGAGTATATTCGGAGTCGGAGTGATAGCTTCTCTCGGAGTGGTTGTCGGAGTCGGAGCCGGATACCCATTCACCAACATGAGCTTGATGTCTTCATTTTGTGTAGCTCCTTGATGACTTGTCCTTTCTTTCCGAATCCTTGCTCCTCGGTGAGGGTCTTTGTTCATAACGATCATCTCTATTCCTTCTTTCTCTATATGGTGATTTTCTCTTCTACTTCTTCTCTTGGGATAATCTTCTCTTCTCTTGTAGGGGGCCGTACACTCATTGTAATAGTGTCCGGGCCTTCCACAATTGTAGCAGTTTCGCTCTCGACTAGAAGATCTTTTGTCATTGTAGGACCTTGATTTGGAGCTTCTCTCTTTGCTTCTACTCTTGTAGAACTTGTTGAAGTTCTTCACCATTAAGCTCAATTCTTCATTGAAGGTTTGTTTCTCACTCGATGATGTGGGGGCTTCACATGAGGCTTTGTAAGAACCACTCTATTTGTTGTGAAGTTCCTCTTTATCCTTGACTGACATCTCATGAGCAACAATTCTTCCGATGACTTCCATTGGCTTGAGATCTTTGTAATTGGGCATCATTTGGATCAATGTGCACACGGTATCATATTTTCCATCCAAGGCTCTTAGGATCTTCTTGATGATGAATCTATCGGTCATCTCTTCACTCCCTAAGCCGGCAATCTCATTTGTGATAAGAGCAAGCCTAGAGTACATTTCAGCGACACCTTCACCATCCTTCATTTTGAACTTGCCAAGTTGACTTTGTAGCACATCCAACTTGGATTCCTTGACGGAGTCGGTACCTTCATGCATGTCAATCAAAGTATCCCAAATTTCCTTTGCATTCTCAAGACGGCTGATTTTGTTGAATTCTTCGGGGCACAATCCGTTGAAGAGGATATCACAAGCTTGAGCGTTGTATTGTAGCATCTTCAACTCATCCGCGGTAGCCTCACGATTTAGTTCTTTCCCATCAAAGAATTCACCTTGCAAGCCAACACACACAATAGCCTAAACGGCGGGGTTATGTCCAAGAATATGCATTTTCATCTTATGCTTCCAACTAGCAAAATTAGTACCATCAAAGTAAGGACCTCTACGGTGATAATTTCCCTCGCTAGACGCCATACTCTCCTAGGTTGTGAAACCAAGGCTATGACCACCAAAAGCTATGGAAATCAAAGCAAATGGAGACCAAAGTTCTGATACCACTTGTAGGATCGAAAGTATGTCTAGAGGGGGGTGATTAGACTACTTGACCAAATAAAGATCTAGCCTTTTCCCAATTTTAGTTCTTGGCAGATTTTAACTATCTTAGCACAAGTCAAGCAATCTCCACACAATTCAAGCAAGCATGCAAAAAGAGTATATGAGCAGCGGAAAGTAAAGCATGCAAGTTGCAAGAATGTAAACGGAAGGGTTTGGAGGATTCAAACGTAATTGGAGACACGGATGTTTTTGTCGTGGTTCCGATAGGTGGTGCTATCGTACATCCACGTTGATGGAGACTTCAACCCACTGAGGGTAACGGTTGCGCGAGTCCACGGAGGGCTCCACCCATGAAGGGTCCACGAAGAAGCAACCTTGTCTATTCCACCATGGCTGTCTCCCACGAAGGACTTGCCTCACTAGCGGTAGATATTCATGAAGTAGGAGATCTCCTTGCCCTTACAAACTCCTTGGTTCAACTCCACAATCTTGTCGGAGGCTCCCAAGTGACACCTAGCCAATCTAGGAGACACCACTCTCCAAGAAGTAACAAATGGTGTGTTGATGATGAACTCCTTGCTCTTGTGCTTCAAATGATAGTCTCCCCAACACTCAACTCTCTCTCACAGGATTTGGATTTGGTGGAAAGAAGATTTGAGTGGAAAGCAACTTGGGGAAGGCTAGAGATCAAGATTCATATGGTTGGAATGGAATATCTTGACCTCAACACAAGTGTAGGTGGTTCTCTCTTAGAAAATGTGTGTTGGAAGTGTAGGTATGTTCTGATGGCTCTCTCCACAAATGAAGAGTGGGTGGAGGGGTATATATAGCCTCCACACAGAATCTAACCGTTACACACAATTTTCCAAACTCGGTGGGACCGAATGGTTAAACTCGGCCGGACCGATTCAGCAAACCTAGTGACCGTTAGGATTTTCGGTTTGACTGAGATGCAACTCGGTAGGACCGATATGGTTAGGGTTTGGGCATAACGTAATCTTGGTGTGACCGATTACACAAACTCGGTGGGACCGATTTTGGTAATAAGCTAACCAGAGAGTTGGTCAGGTAAACTCGGTGGGACCGATTCGCTCATCTCAGTGAGACCGAAATGTTACAAAAGGGAAACAGAGAGTTTATATTGCAATCTCAGTGGGACTGATCGCTCATCTCGGTAAGACCGAAACGTTACGAAGGGAAACAGAGAGATTACAATCCCATCTCGGTGAGACCGAGATCCCTATCGGTGAAACCGAATTGCTAGGGTTTGTGGCAGTTGCTATGACATTTGAAACTCGGTGGCGCCGGATAGAAAGAATCAATGGTGCCGAGTTTGACTTTTGGTTTAGGTCATATGTGGATGTGGGAAGGTAGTTGAGGGTTTTGGAGCATATCACTAAGCACTTTGAGCAAGCAAGCCATTAAGCAACACCTCATCCCTCCTTGATAGTATTGGCTTTTCCTATAGACTCAATGTGATCTTGGATCACTAAAATATAAAATGTAGAGTCTTGATCTTGAAGCTTGAGCCAAACTTTTTGTCCTTACAATTTTGAGGGATCCACTTTCCTCATCCATGCCATGCCATTCATTGAGCTTTTCCTGAAATATTAATCTTGGAATAATGTTAGCTCAATGAGCTATATGTTGTTAGGAATGACCAAAACCACCCAGGGATAGTTGCACTTTCAATCACACCATAAGGCTGTGAAGCATATTCTTCGATATCTAGCTCACACACCAACACTTGGATTATGGTACCCCAAGGGCTCGGCTTTTGATCTCTTTGGATATTCTGACTCAGACTATGCTGGTGATCGTGTGGACCGCAAGTCAACATCTGGTACATGTCATTTCCTCAGAAAATCTTTGGTATGTTGGTCCTCGAAGAAACAGAACTGTGTATCACTATCTACTGCTGAAGCTGAGTACATTGCCGCTGGTTCTTGCTGTGCTCAATTGCTTTGGATGAAGCAAACTCTCAAGGACTACGACGTAAACATGAAGAATGTGCCTCTCTTCTGTGACAATGAGAGTGCTATCAAGATTGCTCACAACCCAGTTCAGTACTCGAAGACAAAGCACATTCAGATTCATCATCATTTTCTTCATGATCATGTGTTGAAGGGCGACATTTCTATTGAGCATGTGAAGACTGAAGAACAGCTAGCCGATATCTTCGCTAAGCCCTTGGATGAGAAGAGATTTAGCAAGTTGCAGTGTGAGCTAAATATCTTAGAATCTTTGAATGTTCTTTGAAAAGGACACTCATCCTAACACTTATGCAAAATTGATGACTTAGAAGTGCAACACATGAAGAAAACGTTTTTCTTCAATCAATGAAGAATAATACTCTAAGTGTGAAGAAATTAACGAAGAATTTGATTCTCAGAACCCTACGACAATTGTATGCGGTGTCTGAAATCATCATTCTTATACGGTGGGTCACGCCACCACCAGAAGTTGAAAATCCTCAATTTGAGTTTTTTTGTGTTGAAATTCCTCAGTTGTTCAAATTCTTCAACTTTTCTTAGTCTTCACTATTTCCGTCGTTTTTCTTCATTGGCTATATATATATGAGTTTATGTCCTCTACAACATTCACTTATGGCCATTTCTTCAAGTTGGTTTTTCTGCTAAGTGAATGTGATTGGACCCTTCCCCCTCTATGCTATACTCAACCCAATCTGTTCACGAATTCTTCATGTGCGTTCTATTTGAAACTCGTTCAAAATCTTCACTGTGTCCTTGTCAGCTGAAGAAATTGCGAACGGAACTTTAAAACCTATCTTATCTAAATTTTGTCTTTGCCGCCAAACCTTTCCGCATCCCATGATATACTTATCTATTCACCCAGGGTCACACATGATCTCCACTTTCTCAGTACGTGGGTGACACATGTCAAGCAAATGAGAAGGTTCAGGGGCACGTTCGTCCAAATTCTTCAGGCGAACAGTTTTTCACCGTGGCTATAAATACCCCCCCCCTTTCCCTTCCTCACTTCCTTTACTCCGCTCGACCTCTCTCCAGCTCGAGCTTCTCAAACCCTAGCGCCGCCGCTACATCATCGTCGCCAGTGAGGAAAAGCTTCACTACCTCGACCTCATCACCATTGTACTCGCGCCGGCGACGGAAATCTTCACTCCGCCGCCGCCGTAGCGGTCTTCCTCCGCCAAGTTAGGGCGTGGAAGATCTGCACTGACGAACTTCACATCTCCACATTCCAGTTCGTCGTGTTCTTCGTCCAGGGTAATTAAAAGTTACTTTTACTGCCCTCTTTGATTCAAATGATTTCTACAAAATCCTCAAAGGTGTTTTTTTTTCATATCTTCACACACTAAAACACCTCACATGTCATCTGTTCTTGATTCGTTTCTCTAAGCTATGTTTTTCTTCAAGATTCCTCAAATGTGTGGATTTTCGATCTATACATCTCTGGAACCTAAGACAAAGAACGCTTAGTGAAATCCTTCAAGACTCATCTGGTCAAATTCCTCAAACTTGTTCTTTATAAAAACCTTTTGAGAACGCATATGACCTCTCCAAATTCCTCGCAACTATACTCTGTTCACATGTACTCATGTCAGCTGCTGAATCACTAGGTTCTCATCAACTTAACTCATTTGCAGCATTCCTCGAAGAAAAGTTGCATACCTCTTCAGAGAATTCAATTGTTCAAATTCCTCACCGAAGAAAATGGCTGATGGTAAGAAGCCACAGAAAGGAGGAAAGAGGCCTGAGGTCAACACTACCTTTGAAATACCTGAGGACATCTATGTTGGGTACTGCACACCCCCTGAGGAAGATAAAAATCAGCGCAAGGTGTGCATTCAAAAGATTGAGAGGAGATGGGCAAGAGAATGGAGGGAGTACAGATATGTCACTCCCAAATATATTAAGAAATTTGCACGAAATCCTCCATGCCCAAGACCTCCGCTGGCACATGGTCAAGTAGTTGACCCCACCAGCCTCAAGCGTGGTGAGGATTATCCTGATGAATGGGCCAAGCGCCAGGCCAAGTTGGCCAAACAAGCAAAAGATGCAGTGAGGAAATTCAACGAAGACTCTGCTGCCGCTGCTGCTGTTGAGGCCTCTGTAAAGCCGAAGAAGGCCATGCCTAAGAAGTCTGCTCACAAGCCCAGTGCTTCACCAACAATGCCCTCATGGCCAAGTTCCTCAGCTATGCCCTCACGGCCATATTCCTCAAAGCCCTCATGGCCAATTCCTCACACTGCTCCTGCTTCTACAAAATCCTCAGCTCCTCCGCCAAAGTCTTCGGCTGCTCCGACCAAATCCTCAGCACCTGTGCATCTCGCCACGTGCCAAAGGACCACATGCATATCTATTGCCTTAGGAGCCTCTGCAAGTTCCTCAGCTGCTCCCACTCTTATGAAGAAGAAGACCACTGCTGGACGAGGTCCTCGACCAAGTTCTCACAAGAAACAAGTTACTTTTCAAGTGCCCTCTGATGATGATGAAGAACTTGCTAAAATCATCAGGGACAGGCAACTCAGGGCCGCTAGAGCCAAAGGCAGTAATGTGCCATTAATGTTGGATCCTAAGCTGATCCTAGACTTCATTGACTTGTGGCACAAGGACCTCAACACACCTCTGCCTGAGCTGAACCTCACTCTTGGTCAAAGTCATGTACTGACTAACTTCATTGATGAAGAAAAATGGAAATTTGAACAGGGAAGGAGGGTGAAGAAAGCGCAGTACAAGAAAGAGCGCTTTCTGAAGCAAAACGTTCTGAAGCTTTCACCTGAAGAACTTGTTGCTCTTTAATCTGAAATCAAGAAACTGAGTGATGAATTTGATCGCTACTATGCTGAATGGCTAGGAGCCAAAGTCAGATTTGTAAAGATAACTTAACAGTTCACTTCCAATGTTGTAGCCCCAACACAACATGAAATTCCTCAGGCTGAAGCATCTGCTCAGTCGACTGAAGAAAATGCCAGCACCGCTGATGACAATCAGGTTGCTGAAGAAAATGTGAGTTCCAGGGCTGATGACTGCATTCCAGCCGCTGATGAAATTGCCAGGGCATCCACTAGTGGTGCGCCTGAATAAAATGAAGAAGTCGGGGCAACTGCATCAGTTGTACCTGAAGAAATTCAACTCAATTCCTCTGCTCTTGCGCCTTCACCAACTCCGATCCTTCCATCTGCATCAGATGTGATGTAACACCCCGTATGTAACCTGCCATATTTGTATTCCAATTCTTGCCATTTCCGGCACTAATTTATGTTATTCCTCATTGTCGGGTTTTTGTCTTCGTTTTGTTTTTGTCTTTGTCATGCATCTCATATCATGTCATCATGTGCATCACATTTGCATACGTGCTCCTCTCTTGCATCCGAGCATTTTCCCCGTTGTCCATTTTGCATTCCGGCGCTCCTATGTCCTCCGGTGTCCCCTTTTACCTCTTTTCGTGTGCCGGTGTTAAACGTTTTCGGATTGGACCGAGACTTGCCAAGCGGCCTTGATTTACTACCGGTACACCATCAGTCAAGTTTCGTGCCATTTGGACTTTGTTTGATACTCCAATGGTTAACCGAGGAACCGAAAAGGCCTCGTGTGTGTTGCAGCCCAACACCTCTCCAAAGTGGCCCAAAACCCACCTAAACCCCCTCCATCATCTCGTTCGTTCGATCACGGTCGCATGGCCGCAAACCGTGCTCATTTTGGAGCCTTCTAGCTCCTCCTATGTATAAATAGGCATCTCCCCCGAAATTTCGGATCAAACCCTAGATCCCTCTCCCCTCCGCGCGGCCGGACGTGTCCGCCCGCCGCCGGACGAAATCGCCGCCGCGCTTGGACCAATCGGAGAGCACCACATGTCCCGCCGTCGCCCTCCCGGCCCGCGCGCCGCCGCTGCCTGGCTCCCTCGCCCGCGCCACCCGGCTCCTTCGCCCGAGCCGCCCCCCTCCACCTTAACTTCGCCGACGCCGCCTCGTCGTCTCGACGCTGGCGACCGCCACCTCGCCGCCCGGTCGACCGCCGCGCGCCGCCCCTCATCGCCCGCGCCGCCCCTCGTCGCCTCATCGCCCGCGCCGCCTCGTCCACTCCGGCACCGCGCCAAGTTCCACTCCGGCCGGCCCTGCCTGTTCCGGCCATCTCCAACCGCTTCGGCGCCGACTCCGGCAAGAAGCTCCGGTCGTCCTCGATCTGCATGCCCGATCCATATCTGGATCCAAAAATCTGGCGGTAGACTTTTTCCGTAAGTCCCAGTAATTTTTAGCTAACTTTAGCATGCCATAACTCTGCATCCGTGGCTTCGTTTTGGACTAGTAGCATGTCAAATTGTTCGTCTCGATGAGTACTTCATTTCATTCCATTGCACCATGTTCATTTTAGTTCATCTTGATGCCCTAAATGCTGTTGCAAGAGTGATATGCAATGTTAGTTTCACATTCTTATCAGTAATTGGACATTTGTCATTTTTGCCATGTTTAATGTGTGCCTCCTAAGAACTTGAGCCCTACATGAGTTTTGAAGTATGCCATGCCATCTTTACAGGGGTGTATGCCATGTATTTTTGTGATCTTCGTGGTGACTAGCACAAGCATGCAAAGTAGCTCTCGTGATGTTGCTGATTTCAGGGACTTAGAAATCTTCTAAGTCTTTTCCGTGATAATATTTTTATGCCATGTATTCATGTTGCTACAGAGAGATCCATGCCTCTTTTGAGCATGTTCAGTAAGGGTGATTTTGAGATATTGTTATGCTCTATCCATCCATGTATTTGTTTGCAATTATGGAGCACCCTAGCATGACTCAATCTTGCTCTACTTTTGTTATAAAATGTTCCTGGCAAATTGTTTACATGTTAAGCAATTTTGCCGAGGTTGTTGTAGTTGATCCGTGAATGCTATGAGAGTGTTCTTGCCATGTTTAACTTCTATTCCATGTCTACTTGCTGGGTGTATGCTTAGTTTGTCATGCAATGCCTTGTGGTGAGTGCATCAAACTCGCAAACATGCCTACGTGAATCTGTTTTGCCCTGTTCCAGTTTTCTACTAAGTCTGAATCTGTTAACGAAACTTGCTATGTTCACATGGTTACCATTGTATTTTCTGTTCCCTTTTGGCTTATGGTCAGTAAGTGACTTTTGTTATATGCTTTGAGTAGCTTCATTCCATGCCTTGCTTTGACATGATATGTTCATGTAGCATGTTGATATCTTACTCTAAACATTGCTTCCCGATGTTAAATCCTGACATGTTATTTTCACCAAGTCTGTAACCTGATATCTTTTGCACTTTTGCCATGCTTGTTTGAACCTGCTATTGTGTGAATTAGCCATAGCTCAGTGTTCATCTTTTGTCAAGCATCTTGAGTGGATCACTCCCATGTGCATTGTTGTTATGTTAGAGTGCAGTAGCTTGTTGTTCTTGATGCATTTAGATGGCCTTGTGCTGTTAATCGCAGATCGGTGCCATATTTGTTTTGCTTGCCATTTGCAAACCGTGCATCCGATTCTGGTGATCTTTATATCGATTTCGACCGAAATCAACTCATCTTTCCAGTGGCACTCTTGGTTTTCCATGTTGAGGCCAGGTTCAATCTTTCCTTTCGGAAACATGCATATGCATCGCATATCACATCCCGCATATCATGCCATGTTTTGCATCTTGTTGCTTGTGCATTGCACTGTGCTTGATTCTGTCTCCCTTTGCTTGTGTTCTTGCTTTGGGTAGAGCCGGGAGATGAGTACGTGATCGAGGAACTAGTTGAGTATGCTTACGAGGATCAAGCTAACATCAACTCGGAGAACTTTGCATGCAAGATGACCATACCCTCGAAATCACTTCTATCTTTGCTTGCTAGATGCTCGCTCTATTGCTATGCCTATGCTACGATACCTACCACATGCTTTACCATACCTCCCAAATTGCCATGTCAAACCTCTAACCCACCTTGTCCTAGCAAACCGTTGTTTGGCTATGTTACCGCTTTGCTCAGCCCGTTTTATAGCGTTGCTAGTTGCGGGTGAAGATTGGAGTTTGTTCCTTGTTGGAACATGTTTATTGTTGGGACATCGTCATTATATCTTGTCTACTTTAATGCATATATATACTTGGTAAAGAGTGGAAGGCTCGGCCTTATGCCTGGTGTTTTCTTGCACTCTTGTCGCCCTAGTTTCCGTCATACCGGTGTTATGTTCCTTGATTTTGCGCTCCTTACACCGTTGGGTTATAATGGGAACCCCTTGACAGTTCGCCTTGAATAAAACTCCTCCAGCAAGGCCCAACCTTGGTTTTACCATTCGCCACCTAGCCTTTTGTTCCTTGGGTTTCGCGGACTCAAGGGTCATCTTTATTTTAAACCCCCCGGGGCCAGTGCTCCTCTGAGTGTTGGTCCAACCTAGAGCACCGTGCGAGGCCGTCCCTTGGCCACTTTGTTTACGTCGGCTCCCATACGCTTAGCTTATCTGGTGTGCCCTGAGAACGAGATATGTGCAGCTCCTATCGGGATTTGTCAACACAGCGGGTGGTCTTGCTGGACTTGTTTTACCATTGTCGAGATGTCTTGTAACCGGGATTCCGAGTCTGATCCGATTGTCTTGGCAGAAGGAATATCCTTCGTTGACCGTGAGAGCTTGTGATGGGCTAAGTTGGGACTCCCCTGTAGGGATTTGAACTTTCGAAAGTCGTGCCCGCGGTTATGGGCAGATGGAATTTGTTAATGTCCGGTTGTAGAAAACCTAAAACTTAACTTAATTAAAATGAATCAACAGAGTGCGTGGCCGTGATGATCTCTTTTCGGCGGAGTCCGGGAAGAGAACACGGTCTCGTGTTATGCTTGAACATAGGTTGTTCTAGGATCAGTTCTTGATCATAGTTTCTCGACCGTGCCTTGCCTTCTCTTCTCGCTCTCATTTGCATATGTTAGCCACCATATATGCTAGTGCTTGCTGCAGCTCCACCTCATACCTTTTACCCTACCTATAAGCTTAAATAGTCTTGGTCGCGAGGTTGTGAGATTGCTGAGTCCCCGTGACTCACAGATTCCTTCCAAAACCATATGCAGGGACCGATGATACCGCTCCAGGATATTCAACTGAGCTCAAGTGGGAGTTCGATGAGGACTCAGGACGATACTACGTTTCCTGTCCAGACCATCAGTAGTGCAGCCCAGTTGGGGTGATCAGGGACATTATGCATTTGGGGTTGTCTTTATTTTGGTTCCATAGTCGGACCTTGATTGTATCTGGATGATTGTAATGATATATTTATGCATTGTGTGACGTGGCGATTGTAAGCCAACTATGTACCTCTTTTCTTATTCAGTACATGGGTTGTGTGAAGATTACCCCACTTGCGACATTGCTTACAATGCGGTTATGCCTCTAAGTCGTGCTTCGACACGTGGGAGATATAGCCGCATCACGGGCGTTACATGTGAAGAAGACCAAGGCTGCAGAGCGTGCAGCGGTGAAGAAAAGGAAGGTATCAATTGCATCAGATTCTTCAGCTCAGAAGAAGATGAAGCCATTGACTAGCACATTTTGCAAACCCCATTGATGTTGTTCCTATCTCAACCATGCCATCAAAGGACCTTGTTCCTTTTGATGGAGAATATGTGATTCCAAGTGACTCTGATGAAGAGAATCCCTCTGCTGCTTTGTTAGAGCAGATGGATGAAGAAATTGAAGTGGATACAATCACTTCAACACCAGTTATCTCCTCGCCTATGCCTCAGTTTACTGCTGAAGAGGCCGGCATTGAAGAAATGGGAGATGAAGATGTGGACATTGGCTATACCACGCCCGTGCTAAGTGATGAATTTTTGGAAAGTCAGCACCCCAACTCTCCAATCTTCACACCATTGCAACAAATTCCTCAGTCCCCAGTAACTACTGTACAAATGGGATCTGATGAACCACATGCCACACCATCTGTCCATGAAGAAATTCCAGCCACTAGTGCTGAAGATCATGTAGATGAAGAATTGAAGTCCTAGGCTGCCACTGAAGCAGCACCTGAAATTCCTCGGCATGTGGAACCTGAGATCGAGATCCCGGAGGTTGTGATGCAATTGACTGACACTCCTCACCCCAAGCCAAAGGATCCATTCTCAAAGAAGCAGAAATTCAAGGCTGATGATTTCTTCGGTGAGCACGTGTTCTTCACTAACTACAATCCTTATGACTTTGCTCGTCTAAGGAGGAAGCGTTTCTGGACTGCAAGCCAGGCCAACTTCTATTCTTCACTACTTTTCAACAAAGACAAAATCTTCTACCACGAGCATATTCCTCACATGGACATGGAATCATTACCTTGCTTCTCTCATGTGCTCAGTGTTCTTCATGATGCAGGCCTCCTCAACTTTTGCTCTGACATTGTTGATTGGAATGAAGAGCTTATTCTTCAGTTCTACGGTACATTGCAGATCACAGGTGATCCTGAAGATATCATCACCTGGGTCTTGGACTGGATGACCGAAAATACTCACTATAAGGCACCGGCCTCTGAATTTCTTCACGCCCTGCCCATCAGTCCACCCAGTGAAGGAGCTCGCTGCCTGTATCATGAACCAGAACTCACAGCCCATTACATGCAAGTGTTAATGACGCCTTTGAAGCCCGGTCAAGCCCCAAGGACCAAATTCCTCGTGAAGGATTTACACTATGTGCCTAGAACCGTCCATCGCATTCTAACGAGGACAATGAGTCCCATCAAAGGCCACGACTC
Source organism: Triticum dicoccoides (assembly GCF_002162155.2). NCBI lineage: Eukaryota > Viridiplantae > Streptophyta > Magnoliopsida > Poales > Poaceae > Triticum > Triticum dicoccoides. The sequence goes on along the minus strand of NC_041390.1, from coordinate 406,709,668 downwards.
ATCTGATGAGGAAATAGTTGGCATCATGAAGAATCTGTTATTCAACATCATTCATAGCATTCCTATCAACTATCACGATTTCTTCATGAGGACTCTGGCAAATGTTGCCCGTTCTCCGTTTGAGCTGAAACCTTATGCTCCTTGGATTATGAGATTCCTCAGGACAAGGTCTTCACTCAGCTACAAGGTTGATTTTCAGAATCACCTTAGCTATCTGCCCCCAATTGAAGTCCTCAAGCAGGCTTTTACTTCAACTGATGAAAAGGGCAAGGCTCTTGCAGTCATTGATGAAGGCATTCGTCCATTGGATGTTCAGTTTCGCAAAGCTGCATCTTATTCCACCAATGATGACTCTGCCACACATGACTCTGCTGCCAATGCACCCAAGTCTACTCCTCAAGCCACTACTCCTCGTGTGATGACTGACTATGAGCTTCTGCTTAGTCTTCACCAGAAGGTGGATTGAAACCATAAATGGGTTAAGCGTTAGTTTGGTTCATTTCTTCACAACATGACTGATGCACACAATGCAGTGAAAAAAAACCATTACTACCTCCATGAAGTCTTCGGTCGCACCTGGGCCATTCTATCACATCTATATGGTGAAGATCTCAAGAAAATGGGTCTCAAGGAAGATTTTGACTTGTCTGCACCTCCACCGAAGAAATTCAAGAAGGTCAAGGTTCCTTCTTTGGTGTCTAGCTCATATTCTTCATCACGCGATACCGACGTGTACGAAGACTTGGACGACACTGCGTCAGGCCCTTCAACGACAAACGACCCCAACAACGCTGGCGCTCCTTCATCAACTTTATATTCTTCAGGGGCGTTAGTCCACATTTTCAATCATTTTGGTCATCCAATGACAAAGGGGGAGAATTTTGAGTTAGTCTTCAAGTGGGTCTGTCTATATGGGTGTTTTTTTGCTAAGTTGCAACTCTCGTTCTTCTGAAACTTAATTGGATCGAGTTGAAAACTTACACCCGATGGTGATCTGATACGCTGATGTGTTTTTCTTCATGCTTATTCCTCATATATGTTAATGCACGCATGTTGAATTACATCAGTCATCATATTTGATCATGCATTTCAAATTCCTCATTATGATATGTCAAATGCATGTATGAATTACAAGATATAGGGGGAGATCTGCATGATTCTACTCTTCAAGTGTGCAATGCTTCAAAATCAAATTCCTCATCATGCACATCTTCAGGGGGAGTTCTTCTATATCTTGCAATCAAATTCCTCAATATCAGTATTTACACTTCATATGTTTGTCCCTGTTGAAAACATAACCTATATTGTCATCAATCACCAAAAAGGGGGAGATTGTAAGTGCATCTAGTGCCCCTTAGTGATTTTGGTGTATTGAGGACTAATAGGTTAAGGGACTAATGTGTTTTTGAGTGTACACATGTCTATAAGTCTATGAGGAGTTTGATATTTACAGAGAAAGTCGACCCCTAAAAATGAAGTTCTTCTACTGAAGAATTTGGATTTCTGAAGACTTTCTGAAGACTTTGAAAGTGAAGAAATTGGTGCAATCCTGAAGACTTGGTATTCATTCGAGGAACATGAAGCATGAAGACTTTTGTTTTCGTAGTTTCATTTTCTCTTTCTTGAGTCATAGGAAACACCGTACTGTTAAAGGGGGTCGAGGAAATACTAAGGAAAAATTTACATGTGATGCTCAACTCAAAATCCTACACCTACCAATCCCTTCGAGTGAAGCCATTGGAAATCTCATACGGTTCAGTCATATTCTTCAGTGACAGAGACGAAGTTCTTATGGTCTCTAAGTAAGTTGTTCTGACGAAGGAGTTAGGAATTCGCCAGTGCGGATTGCCTACATAGTGAGGAACATGGTAGCCCTGAGGAATTTGATACTCAAATTTCCAACCGTTGTTGTGCCTTGTGTCAGCTGTCCCAAAATATCTACCCACCTAACGGTCATATCATTGTAGGGCATTTATGTCTTATCATGTCGGGTTGCTCCCTAGGCTATAAGTAGCCGCCCCTACAACCACTAGCTGGTTGGCTGCTCCAAGAGAAACTGACACTTGTCGTTTGAGAGCATCCCATCCTCCGAGGACTTTGAGAGAAAATCATCAAGTGAGGAAAACCCAAACCCAAACACCTACAAACCCCAAGTGATTGAGCATCACTGAAGAGATTGATCCTGTGTGGATCTGACGCTTGTTACCTTGGAAGACTGTGCTTCTTCCAGACGGTTAGGCGTCAAGGTCTAGAGCATCCAAGAGGAATTGTGGATCGCCGAGTGACCAAGTTTGTGAAGGTTCGGAAGTCACCTGAAGACTTACCACGAGTGATTGGAGGAGGTCTGTGTGACCTTATCTCAAGGAGAATATGGTGAGGACTGTGTGTCCGGGACTGTGTGTCCTCAGGTTTAAATACCTAGCCACTCCAACCAGACGTGCAATTGAGACAGCAGTTGGAACTGGTCTACCAAATCATTGTCTTCGCCAAGCTCACTGGTTCTATTTCCTCAACTTTTTCATTTCCTCATAATTGTGTTGATTGCTTGTTCGTATCTGTGTTTGAAGACTTTGACTGAAGATTTTATCAATTTCCTCAGTTCAATTTCTTCAGTCTGTTTGTCTTCATCCTATGTTATCCTGTGTTTACGCTTTCTATACTCTGTGCTTGTCTTCATTTCATCATGATGCTATGCTTGTATTCTGTTATGTTTACTTTTGAGTACTTATTCCGCTGCTAGTAGTTCTTCGCTAAGGAATTTCCTCACCTACAAATTCCTGAGTGAAGAATTCATAAAAATCGCCTATTCACCCCCCTCTAGTCGATATAACGCACTTTCAGCCGCCAGGTCCACTTTAGCTTGAGTTATCTAGTCCTTCACCTTTGCAATCTCTGTGTTCTGCTGATCCTGGTTTGCTGCGTCCACCTCTGCTGCCAGCAACGTTGCTAAAGCTTCAAACAAATCAGACAAAACCTGAGCCAAAGGCGGCGCAGAGCCCCCTGCTCCCGCTGGTGTTGCCGTTGCTGAACCGGAGATCATTGCATCGGCGGTAGAAGAGTGTTGCGCTGATTGTGTAACGACCATGAAGACCGCGACCCCACTTGGTAGATCAAGGGGGTCTGGAATACTGTTGCCATCGGAACCTCCACTAATCCGGCCATCCTGCAGCTGGTACAGTGACTCGGTCTCTCCGATTGAAGACTCGTCATCAAAGCAGACAACGATTTCGCCACCAGATGCTGATCTATCCTCATATTCCGCTCCATGGATGAAACCTACGAAGACATGCTTTATGGTGGGCTGAGCCTGGGCAGAGCTTGCACGCTGAGCCGTCTCGATGATGTTGGTGCAGATGTCCGGCTTAGGGCCCGGTTCGTCGATCTTGCCGATGAAGACGTGAATTCCACCAAAGGGGACCCGGTACCCGTACTCAATTGAACCGGCCTCGGGACTCCATCCTACATCGTCGATGTAGAGCTTGCCGCGACGACTTTTAGTCATCCAGCCCACAGCGTGTCCCTTGGGTCCTTCGGAGCAGCCCTTCAAGAACTCGAAACCATTGTGCGATAGCCCCATGGTGGGCGCCAACTGTCGTGGTTTTGTCATGGCAAATGTCCTCGTGAAAGGACTTAGTCATGGAGCCATCGCTACGGGTTAGCTTAAAGGGGTTTAAAGTGGAAGAAGGACGCGAGAGTTTATACTGGTTCGACCCCTTACGATGAAGGTAAAAGCCTACTCCAGTTGTGATGGAATTGCTTAGGGTTTCGATGACCAGGGAGCAAATCTGCTTTGCCTAGCTCTCGAGTTGTTGTCTGTTGTCCCTAAACCACCGTCGGGTCGTCCCTTTTTATACATAGGTCGACGCCCGCCGGTTTACAGAGTCCCGAGGCCGGATCATAAACGTGTTCGGCTCGGTCTCTACTCCTATCTTATCATACAAGCATACGTCAATGTCAGTTTATATCTAAAGGCTTTAACCCGCCTTTAGGCCTTGGGCCTTCATGAAGCGCCATTATTCATATCTTCATGGGCTTCAAATAAGGTGATCATCATGGGTATAACCCGGCCTCTCCTGGCCGGTTTATGTCCATTAGTAATATCCCCAACAGTTATCATGAGTGATTTTGGTATGGCCGAAACTGATAATTGGAAGTTTTACCAATCTTGATGCTAAGACTTTTGTGTTGGGACAAGGGAATGTTATAGGGAAAAGTGTAATCCAAGAGTTATTTAATTTCATCGGACTTTGGCTTGTGATGATGCTCCTATGCTTCAAAAGAACCAAAACTTATGCTGAAGCTGCTTCCGCACTTATTCTTAACTTGAGAGAAGATTTATTCGAACCCATCCCACTTTGCAAAGATTGTTTTATGAGTTGCAAGTTATAAAACATCCTAGATCTAAAAAGATAGCTACCCTTGTCCTCATGAATGAATTTGATCACATAGTGCGAGAACCCAGAGAGATCTTTGGTCTTTATATGGTATGAACCGTGAAAGACTTTTGATAGATGAGATCCTTTACAATAATGATTACTTATTGAGGTATTTACTTTGAAATGACCTCATATTTGATGAGAGTATTAAGAAGGAAGTTCTTCCTTTGAATATTATCCAACAAGTTTTTAATAATGTTAATCAACAATACTCTTGGATTGTAGCCGGTAATCAAGGGGGTTCTGCAGATGGGCAACTTACTAATGCAAAAATTTCTATGGATGATGTGTTTTGTATTACTTTCGAAAAGTCTCCCGATGAAAACATATCTTTGGAAAAGCAGAAGAAAGATGAAAATACTTGAAACTGTCCATTATGCCTAGCTAGGGGCATAAAACAATAGCGCTTGTTGGGAGGCAACCCAATAGTTATCTTAATTTTCTTGTTTAATTTTATGTTTTCTTGAGTTCACACAATTATGATACTGTTATATTGTGTTCTTATGTTTTAATTAGTGTTTGTGCCAACCAAAGCCTTTAGGCTGGTTTGAATGATAGTTGACTCGATTCTGTGAAAAAACAGAAACTTTTGCGCCCGGTTATGGAATTTTGTAAAAAATTCACAAAAATGTGATTCTGCTATGATTTTTTACACATAATTGATATACTAATTTCCCATGTTGTCCTAATTTTTCATATGCTTTGGAGTTCTAGAAGCATGGTCAATGTTCAGATTACTATAGACTGTTTTGTTTTTAACATATTCTGTTTTTGTTGCATTGTGTGCTTATTTTGATAAATCTATGGATTGTATCAGCGGGTATAAGCCAGGGTAAAGTTAGAATAAATTAGGTATAATACAATAATAATATATGAATGGGTTTGCAACAGTACTTAAAGTGCTGATTTGCTTTATTATACTAACAGATATCATGAAGGTTTCGTTAAGTTTTGTGTGATTGAAGTTTTCAAGTTTTGGGTGAGATCGCGATGGATGAAGGAATAGGGAGTGGAAAGAGCCTAAGCTTAGGGATGCCCGAGGCACCCCAAGGTAATATTCAAGGAAAACCAAGAGCCTAAGCTTGGGGATGCCCCGGAAGGCATCCCCTCTTTCTTCTAACGACCATCGGTAATTTCACTTGGAACTATATTTTTATTCGTCACATATCATGAGTTTTTCTTGGAGCGTCATGTGTTATATGAGTCTTTGCTTTGTTTACTTTTTAGTTTGTCGCAATCATCCTTGCTGAATACACTTGTTTGAGAGAGCCATACGCTTATTATAATTTGTTAGAAATACTGTCGGTGCTCTAGGGCCAAGGTTACCTAGGGCCTTCGTCCTGCGGCCCAACGCGTGGCTCCATCGAGGGCCCAATAAGGCCTAGCTCTAGGACTTCATGAGCAAGACGCTCGCGAGGGCCCCCTGGCTTCGTGAGGCGAACTACAGCATGGCCTCCCGCAGGGTGGTCCCCTGAGGCCACCCCACGAGGCCCGCCTCCTGAGGGGCGGACATTGCTAGGCTCGCACCCCACCTCACGAGACACGTGGTGATGTGGGCCTTGATAAAGGGAGCCAGATGGGTGTCAGTGGGTGCAGTCCAGGTCAGTCCTCTTTTGTGCAAAGGAGGAAAGGACATACGCGGGTTCCCAAGGAATCCCCCAAAGGTTTCCATTCTAGTGCAACAAGACCAAGACCACGGGCTCAGCAGGATGGAGGTCATCACCGATCACACCTGCTCGTAACGATGAGATACTTTGCAGACGAAGTCCACCTTTAGTCAGGATAGGGTGTACTACTGTCCCCCTTCAAAATTGGCCATTGTAGCACATGTTGTACAAGAATTACTTGAGTGAAGGAAAGGACCCAATCCCCGCATACTCCAAAATTACAAAGGCAGACTGGGCCGAACTCAAAAGGGTCAGGGCAACTATAGAGTTTGCTGAGAAGAGTGCCAAGCAATCGAAACTTCAGAAGAGGAACACACACACTCAACATATGGGTGTGGCAGGATACTATGGCTTGAAACCGATACAGGACCAGGAGGAGAAAGAAGAAGTAGTTGCGGGTGGGAAACATGCCTTTAGTGAAATCAGGGGCGAACGCGCTAGAGACTACTTGCGGGCCCGTGCACGGAGGCGTGATGATGGAACTTATTACTTTGAAAACTCACATGACCAAGAACTATTTTTGTGTGATGTTAAAGGATTCTGAGATCCCTGAAAGGTTCTTCAGGAACTCGGGGCCATGTGACATTCTGTCTGATACTCTAGAAACAAGAGAGCCCCTGGCCGTGCAAGGGGTATTGGTGTTAATGTCCCGCACAAGAGGGCTTGCACACTCAACAAAGAAGAGAGGCTCAACATGAAAAAAGCGAGAAGTGAAATGAAGCATAATGAATTGTATGAAAGGTTGAGGAAGGATGTGTATCTAACTGTTTGAAAGGAAATTGAGAAGTGAATGATGATGTATAAGACTCTAACACTGACAGATAGCCAGCAGATGGGAGGGGAGGCGAGCATGGAGAATGTTGGTTATTGTGCGACAACACCGCACAAGAGGCCTTGTGCATCATCTGACCCAGCGACACTGAGACTATAGCTGCTCATGATGATGCTATATTTGATCTATCTAGAATGAAAGACAGACTGAAGGGAATGCTTACACATTATGAAGGTACATTAAAATGTGCAACAACCTGGGTTTGCCCGCCCTTCTCGGAAGTGGGCCTCTTGTTGGACAATGTGCCATTCAATCCGGGCTGTGCGAAGTGCTACGTGATTAAAGTAAAGCCTGGATTCAATGAATTTGCCCTGAATAATGTCCTAGGGGACTTTGATGAACATAGGACCTTGGGAGAAACACTGTTACATCACATCCAGTGGCCACGAAAGGAAATAGACTTCATGGATGAGATCCCTGAAGCCCCACCAAGAGAAACCAATGTCGCCCCTCAACTGGTGACACTCTCCTTGCAACAGCAGCTCTTGTGTGCTTCCCCCTAGGAACCTAATACTCATAATCCGATGACTGATGCATCAACCTGTGATCAGCCTGCCCGACTTTGTGCCGTACATGCATGTCATCATTTGCCCCAAAGTAGCTAGTGGCAAGGCCTAAAACTACTGAAGATGCACCACCGGTTCAGATGCCGGCCACTGAAGCAGTGGGGGGAGACCCATCTGCACCACACGCTCAGCAGACCAACATGGCGGAATGGACTACTAAGTAGTCTGATGGTTCGGAACCGCCTGGTAAGCAGTCTATAGGTCTAGAATCGACTGCTCGCCAGTCCGTCGGTCTGCAGCTGTGTGACCAACCTATCAATGCATCAGCACTGCCTGCTCAGCAAAACAACGCGTTGGCACGGCCTCCTCAGCAAACCGACAAGTTGGCACCACCTGCGCAGAAACTCGACATAGCTTCAACGCATGGTCACAATAGGTCATATTTTTTGTCATGCATGGTCACAGTAGGTCACGTTTTCTATCATCCATGTACATCCATGACGATTTTATGAAAGAATCAAGATAGTCATACTTGTGTTGTCGTAGAAGTGTTCCATGATAATACCAAAATTAACATCACAGAAGTGTTCACTTCCATGACGATAAATGATGTGTCATGGAAGTGCTTTCATCAAGGGTAACCAACATTTGGCATCCACTGTAACAGGTCATCGTTAAGCAAGCAGGTCCGGTTTTGGATCCGATAACCCGTTAACAGCCCGAACCAATGGGGATTTTCCACATGTAAAATTCTCATTGGTCGAAGGAAACACGTGTCATCTCGTCATTGGGTCAGATAGGCGCCTATGATATGTCAACACGTGTGACGGCCCAACAATGGCCCATTTAGCTTACAAAGGCTGTCGGGGATGAACGACACCTGTGGGATCACAAGAATCCCTACTATGGTTGCGGGGCGCGGGGTCGTCAGAAGAGCGGATCAAACAGATAGCACACGGTTCATTTATCCAGGTTTGGGTCGCGGGGATGCGTAAAACCCTACTCCTGCTTTGGTGGATTGTATACCAGTGTTGTTGAGCTAGCTATGGGGCGTGAGGAGCTCCAAAAAGTCGAATCCTCCTCCTGGTCGCCTCGGGCCTCCTTTTATAGGAAAGGGGTTGCCACAGTAGTAGCAGGAGGTGGAAAGGGAAACAGTGATGTGTGGTTATCCCTCGCATTACATTACAAGGCGCATTTAAGGCGTCTTGCCCAGGTGTCCTTGCTTTATCGGGGACGGGGGAGAGCCTTGTTTCGTCCGCCGCCGCTCCCTCTCGCGTCGACACGCACCCTGGCCAGCGGCGCCCGCGGTGCCATGTAGGCAGGCAGGCAGCTGAGGTGGTGCAGTGGTGGGTCTCCACGAAGATCTGCATGCTGCCACGCAGGTGCCTGCCGAGCTGGTTGGGTCGGCAGCTGCATGCGAACGGCGGTGGAGGTTTGACTGGTGTGGGCCTGATGGTGGCCCTACGGGTGTTCTTGGCAAGGGCCTTGCCGGGGCCCCGGCAAGGGTCTTGCCGTGGCGCCTGCTGTCATCCCCGGCAAGGCTCTTGCCGAGGGCCTTATGGTCCCCCTTGGCTGGGATCCTGCCAAGGATCATCATCTTCTAAAGGGTGTATCTGATCTTGAATGTCTTCACAAAGATCTGCATGCCACCACGGGGATGTCTCCCGAATCCTTGCCCCATGGGGGCAGTGGACTCAAGGGTGACTCACTCTGTAGGTGTGGGGCGAGCTGCCACGACAAGGGTCTTGCCGGGTTTGCTAAAACCGCCTCCCGGCAAGGATCTTGCCGGGGCAGGGGTCCGCTTCGTCCCCTTTGCTCTTTGTGGTCTTGGTCTTGGCTTCGTTCTGCCTCCCCTGAGCTTTGGCCTTATCTTGGCTCACCTCCCTTGCCTTGCTCAGTGTGGTGGTGCCCATGGCTCAGACTACCCATGCACAGTTGTAGGGGTACAAAAAGTGTACCCCTCTTTTTGTACACCTACAGTAGCCCCCGGTCCTGGGCCACACGTAAGTGCAATCGCGTTGTTGGGCTAGGCCCAAAAACGGTGCACGGGCAGGCGGGGCGGTTTTTACCGCGGTAAGTCTCTTTGCACGCTGCGCTTCCCATGCCTCCCGCACGTGGCGCGGCGTGGGGAGGTGTGTGTGACGTGGGAGGCATGCGTGGGGTTGCTTCCCACGGGCATGCGTCACATCACAGTTAATGCGAAAGGAGGCGGCCCGCATTTTTCCCCCATAAGAAGGAATAACCGTGGGTGCGCTGCTCACTTTCTCCTCTTCCCTCGTGCCTTTTTCGATCTCAGAGCTGCCGTTCCCTTTCTTCCTTCCTTCCTAAGCTTTCGTGGTCACCTGCCGCCGCCGCTTTGCCATCCCCCTTCCTCAGCCCTCTGAACTTCTTGGTCGCCATGGCTCCCAAATTCGCCAAGGGCAAGGGGGTGGCTAAGGGTGCCGGGATGGTGGAGCCGCCGGAGAGCGCGCTGTCGGGAGACCAGACGAAGTCCGCCTTCTTCTTCCCCTCGACGGTTGATGTTCAAGAGCTCCGGGCCTCCTTCAAGCCCATATGGGGAGTGAAGACGAGGGGACAGGGTTCGGGACACCCGGCGACACGCATCATTCCTGCCGCTTGCGCTGATCCTGCCTCAAATCGGTACCCCTTCTTCGTTGATTACTTTTCTTGCGGGTTATGCCCTCCTTTCTCCGATTTCTTCTGCGATGTTATGCGCACCTTTGGCTTTCGCCTCTTGGATTTTACTCTGAATGCGGTGGCATGCATGGCTTTCTTCGCGCATCTTTGCGAAGGCTTTGCCGGGGTGTAGCCCAACAAGGCGCTCTTCCGCCATTACTTCTTCCCTCGAATCCAGCTGGGAGGAGCTGTCTCTGGTTGCGTCACCTGGATCCCAAGATCCAAGGGGGCGTACCTGGACAGTGCCGTGAAGGAGAGCTGGGAGGAATGGCGTGGCCGGTGTTGCTGGATTGAAGATGAAAACCCGCCGGAATTCTGCAAAGTCCGCCGAGCGCCGCCGGTCCGCGGCAGCGATTGGAGCGATGTTGACGCCGCCGATGGGAGGCTCACCGTCACCACCACCAGGATTCTCCGGCTCACCCAGGCCGAACTCACCCTTGAGATGATCGGGGCGAACTTCATTCGTCGCCAGATCGCCCCGTTGCACGGCAAGGGGAGGCCAGCTTGGCTATTCACGAACCCGGCTGACATCATGCGACTCCGCCCCGGCCTTGATCACAACTTCACAGTGCTGGCGCATGCCCACTTCTGCCAGAAACTTTTCCAGCTTGATGTGTGCCGTGGCGGCGAGGTCGAGCGGACCGGCAAGGCTGCGAGGGCTGTCGCAAAGGTTGGCAAGGCCCTCAAGGGGCCATTTTTCAAGCTGCCAGCGGGGGTGGTCCCGTTGTGCAACAATTCGTGTCGGTTCGAGATCATCGCCATGATGTCGGAGTGTAATGCGCACGGCCCTGTCCCGAGCTGGAAGGAGCCGAAGGTCGAGGATGTGCAGCAATTCTTCGACACCCTGATCGAGGTGTACGTCAATGCCGACGCCGAGCAGTGGCTTATCATGGACACCACCCAGGCAGAGCTGGACTACATCGCCACCAGGGCGAGGGAGGCATAGCTTTCCACGGAGGCTGGCAGTGCCGGGGGCATGGAGGACATTGCCGCAATGGCGGCGGAGGAAGAGGAGCTCTCCCGGTGGGCGGCGGCCTCCGGGGAGGCTAGCAGCGTCAACACTAGATCTTCGCTCGTCGAAGACGCGGCCGACGAGTCGTCGGGGGAGGAGGAGGACGCGGCGGCGGGCTCAACGCCAACCAGGGGAAGAGGGCGAGTCCCGCGGCGGGCTAGCTCTGGTGAGCCAGTCCGGCCCAGTAGGGCTACGCGGCCTCAATTGACCCTGGAGGGGTCTGGGTGCCACACGAGGGCCACGGCAGCCAAGAGGCTGACGAAGGCCGCTAAGAAGAAGAAGACAACAGCCCCTTCCTCATCCGGGCCCGCACAAACCCTGCCGCCTCCTTCGCCCCCTCCGGCAGGCGTCGACTCGGATGATGATGCAGAGCTCCCTTTTGATCTTGGGCCTCTCAGCCCGGAGAGGAAAAGGAAACTGGTGGAAGAGGAGGAGACGGATGACAAGTAAGTTCTCCGTTCCTTACTGTCATTTCCATTTCCTTGAATTGGGTCGCTTGTCTTGATCCATTTTTGCTTCTGTAGGGAGACAGAGACATTGGCCCAGAGGGCGAAGAGGGCGAGGACCTCGGCGAGCAGCCAGCCCCCGGCTGGGGCTTCAAAGACACCACTGGTGGTGTTGAGCAGCCCCCAGCGTAAGTTCGTCACCCTCTTCTTACTCCACATGTGGTAGGTGCTCGATGCCATGACGCTGACCTTGCCGGGTTTGCAGGAGGGGAGCGGCAGCAGGAGGAGCCACAGAGGGCTACTCCCAACACACCACCCCCATCGACTACGCCGCCGTGGGGGGCGTCCCCGGCAAGGGCATCAGGCACGGAGCCCGCACCCATGGAGGAAGAGGGGAACTTGGGCGCTGGAGGAGAGGGGACTTCTGCTTCACAGCCTGGCACTGGTGAGTCGCATGTCCTTCGTCTCTGTTTTTTCCTTATTCTTTTCTTGGATTCATTGCTCCCGTTGCTGCCCAGGCCCTCCTTCAACAGGTATGGAGGACGTGGATACTGTTGCTGGGGACATTGTTGAGGAGGCCGCCAAGGATGCTGCCGAGGACACCGCGGCGGAGGCCGCCAAGGCGACCGGCGAGGCTTCTGCCAAGGGCACCAGCGGTGGACCTGCCGGTGGGGCCGGCAAGGCCTCCGCCGAGGAAGAGGTGGTGGGTGACCAGCCTCCCTCCTCCTCAGCCTCGGGCCCCGGCAGGTATCTGAAGGTGGGCGCCGATCTCTTCGTCCACCTCCCAGGGGCGTCAAGCCGGGCGCCCGCCGAAGGGGAGGTTTTCGACGGCGAGGTGCTTGCCGCCACCGGGCTCGAGGTGGTTGATAAGCCGGGGGTTGGTGACGACGGTTCCCTAGAAGTGCAGCTTTTCCGTGCCATGGGGGCCAATTTGCGGAAGCTCCAAGTGCTCTACCGTGCTCGCCTGGACAAGGTCAAGTCCAGGATGGCAACGGTGGACAACGCGGAGGTGGACTTCAAGGCGCGCGTTGCCGAGACTCAGACCTGGTTCCACCAGGCTCGCGAGGAGCAGAGGGCCTTCCAGGAAAAATTGGCCGAGCGCGATGTGGAGCTCACCATGAAGATGGCCGACATCGAGAAGGCCCAGGAAAAGGCGGCGAACTTGGCCACCACGGCCGAGGCTGCCCGGAACCAGCATCAAGCCACCTTGAATTCCCAGGAAGAGGACCTCACCGCGCACGAGGCGAAGCTTGCCGCAGCGCTCCATGGCAAGGATGAGGAGCTCGAGGCCCTTGTCGCGCGGCGGACTCGCGAGCTGGAGCAGAGGCACAAGGAGGCACTCGATGCCCAGACTCTGGCCCATGCCGGCAAGTTAAGGGAGCTGGAGGTGACGCAGGACGAGCTGAAGGAGCAGGCCCTCAAGCTGTCCAACAAGAAGAACACGCTCAACAGCGCCTTGGTGGAGGCGCAAGGAGCGGTCATCAGCAGGGCTAGGGAGCCCTCCGAAGCGCAAAACTCCGTCAGAGACCTCAAGCTAAAGCTGGAGGATCTCGAGAAGATGCTGTCGGAGAGCAGGGCTCGGGAGGAGACCTTGACCAGGATCCTGGAGGAGGAGAAGCAGCTGCGGGCGAACGAGACCGCCTCCCACCAGGATTATGTGGCGAGCGAGAACAGATGGATCGGCCGCTTGGAGGAGGTCGCCGGCGGGGTCACCTCGCAGTTGGCCACCATGGGGATGCCACACGTGACGTACGCCCCTGAGCGCAGCGGGACCGTCAACGCCAAGTTGACCCTGTTCTTCGAGGGCATCCTCGGAGCCTTGTCATATCTTCACTCCAATAGGACGGCCACGCTGGCCGAGGAGGCCCGGCGACTTTGCCGGAAGGTCGTGACCAAGGTCTCACCAAGACGGCGTACTGGAATCCCAATCTTTACTTCGCGGCCGCGATGAAGAGCTTGTCGGATGGTGCTGACCTCACGGTGCTCAAGGAGTGCATCAAGCCCATCACCGACTGCATCGACGAAATCAAGAGGGTGGAAGGCCAGCACCGGGATTAGGCATCCCGTTCTTCTTTGCCGCTGCGGGTTCCCGACCAAGACAAATTTTATCTTTAGTTAGAACTGCAGCTATGATGTGATGTAATTTAACTTTGAAGTACTCTTAATTTTCATGCATGTTATTTCCCTGTTCGATTCCTCTTTGTATGCGTGCCCTACGTCGATCGGGAAGGCTTGACGGCGCGGAAGCCCCTAGCAGCGTTTTGGGGATGGAAACCCATGGCCAGCCGGGTACGCGTGCTTCCGGACGAGCCACCTTTCCGTTCTGAACGCGGCCGCTCGAACTGTCGAGCTTGACTCGAGTCAGAATCGGGGGCGTTGCAGATTGCGGAAGGCTACTCTGCCATTCTCGACGTAGCCGCTTGAGCTGTTCAGCAGACTCGAAACAGGGCAAGGGCGTTGCCAATCGTGGCAGAGCCCCCTGGCGTACATGTTTCTCATACAAAGCAAATATCTCCGGGGGAATAACCTCAAATAAGAAGGGTAGCACAAATAAGGGTTCAGTGCAACTTAGCTTCTGTTTGCAATCGCTCGAGTGTCGATCTTCTAGCCTCCTTTCTTCTTCAAGGGTCACGAAGATGAAGCAGTGCCGGGCTAACTGCTAGAGCAGATTCTCCCAACTGCGCCCCCTACCTGGCGCGCCAAAGATGTCGGGGATGAACGACACCTATGGGATCACAAGAATCCCTACTACCGTTGCGGGGCGCGGGGTCGTGAGAAGAGCGGATCAAACAGATAGCACATGGTTCGTTTATCCAGGTTCGGGCCGCGGGGATGCGTAAAACCCTACTCCTGCTTTAGTGGATCGTATACCAGCGTTCTTGAGCTAGCTATGGGGCGTGAGGAGCTCCAAAAAGCCGAATCCTCCTCCTGGTCGCCTCGGGCCTCCTTTTATAGGAAAGGGGTTGCCACAGTAGTACCAGGAGGTGGAAAGGGAAACAGTGATGTGTGGTTATCCCTCGCATTACATGACAAGGCGCATTTAATGCGTCTTGCCCAAGTGTCCTTGCTTTATCGGGGACAGGGGAGAGCCTTGTTTTGTCCAACGTCGCTCCCTCTCGCGTCGACACGCGCCCTGGCCAGCGGCACCCACGGTGCCATGTAGGCAGGTAGGCAGCTGAGGTGGCGCAGTGGTGGGTCTCCACGAAGATCTGCATGCCGCCACGCAGGTGCCTGCCCAGCTGGTTGGGTCGGCAGCTGCATGCGAATGGCGGCTGAGGTTTGACTGGTGTGGGCCTGATGGTGGCCCTACGGGTGTTCTTGGCAAGGGCCTTGCCGGGGCCGCGGCAAGAGTCTTGCCGTGGCGCCTACTGTCATCCTCGGCAAGGCTCTTGCCGGGGGCCTTGTGGTCCCCCTTGGCTGGGATCCTGCCAAGGATCATCATCTTCTAAAGGGTGTATCGGATCTTGAATGTCTTCACAAAGATTTGCATGCCACCACGGGGATGTCTCCCGAATCCTTGCCCCATGGGGGCAGTGGACTCAAGGGTGACCCACTCCATAGGTGTGGGGCGAGCTGCCACGGCAAGGGTCTTGCCGGGTTTGCTAAAACCGCCTCCCGGCAAGGATCTTGCCGGGGGAGGGGTCCGCTTCGTCCCCTTTGCTCTTTGTGTTCTTGGTCTTGGCGTCATTCTGCTTCTCCTGAGCTTTGGCCTTACCTTGGCTCACCTCCCTTGCCTTGCTCAGTGTGGTGGTGCCCGTGGCTCAGACTGCCCGTGCACAGTTATAGGGGTACAAAAAGTGTAACCCTCTTTTTGTACACCGACAAAGGCCGACCCGTTTGACTTGGTAAAATGCTAGCTGGTTGGCCCATGAAAATCCTATTAACAGTCTGTTTGCATATAGCCCATTTTACGGCCCGGTAACTCACAACCCGTTAGGGCCTTCCCGAAATCGGCCCAACAACGTCATGTGGGCCATCAAATATAACACCAGCCCATTTCACTTTTGGCCCATGTATGGCCCACGACGCCTTTCGGCCCATAAATCACCCAAAACAAGATCTTGTCATTTTTTCTTCCTACGATGTTGTGCCGTGCATGTACCTACTAGTTGTATAGTGGTAGTACTAGTTGTATAGTACAAACATGGTACTAGTAAGAGTAGAGTAGTATGAAATGCTCCTACTCTATCAACGAGCCCCATCTGACACCAAATTTCTTGGCTTTCGTGCTACAGCTAGATCTTCCCCATGTTTCTGTTTTCCAACCCGGCGGCGGGCTGGGTGCGGTTTGCCAATAGTCGGTTTGCTCAATGGTGGTCCCACATGAAAGTGAAAATGCTAGGCAACATGCCTTCCCTAAGCTATGTGTCGTCCCGGACGGGCCGTCGAGTACTCCTGATTCCCGGTCGTGTGTGGGGGGAGTGCGATGCGAACGCGGGAGGCATTTTCCTTTTATTAGCAATGTGCGTGTGCGTTGCGACGTATCCAAAGTAGTAGAATAGTAGTACTTGTTCACAAACTTGAAAGAAATCACTCTTCTTTTAATATACTCCTAATATATTACTCCCTCTGTTCCTAAATATTTTTCTTCTTAGAGATTTCAAATGGACTATCACATACGGATTATATAGACATAATTTGAAGTGTATATTCAGTCATTTTGCTCTGTATGTAGTCACTTATTGAAATCTCTAGAAAGACAAATATTTAGGAACGGAGGCAGTACGTTTCAATCAAAATTAATTTCTCAGGCTGTTTTGATGAGGTGAGGGAGGAATGTGTGCTTTCAAGATAATAAGGGGTTTTCTGCAAATTTGAGCAATGAAGTGGGCTATTGTTGCAAAAATGCCACAACTTACCTCATAGCCATTAGATGCAGATTTAATGGTCAGAAACGACAGATGGCACACACACCACCATCACCAATTGAGTCTTTTATAGGAGTAGGAGTAGTGAAACATGTATAAATTGTAACATTTTGGTTCTGCTCCTTAGCACGATCGATAGATAGAAATAACGATTGGAAACGCTAGGGCGGGGCTATTTCCGCCAGATAAGCAGGGTACGTAGTAGCTAGGTTGGCGCATCGTCGGTTTGGTCACACACGGTCCGACATGTTCTAGTGTTTCTAGCAAGATGCCTGCGCGTTGCACGAAGTTGATTGAAAAGGTGAGCACAAATTATAAATTGACGGATGGAGTACTAGTTAAAGTGATGCATATAATTAAGCAAACGGATCGCACATGTCGATATTGACTGGAACGAGAATGCAACAACACAATAAGAATTAAGGCCACGATGATCATGCGATCGTAGTGGTGGTTACAGAAGGCAACAAGAAAGATGTATCCATCAATGTACGACCTCCTCCTCATCAACTTAGTGTGCCTGGCCACTGATCGACGGCTAAGGAGCGGCGGTTTTTGTGGCGAGGTCGAGGTGCTTCTCAGCAAAGGCATCCAAGGCTTCCAGCCGGTTGAGGAAGGCCAACATCGTAGCGTCCTCACTGGCCTTGTAGATACCTATGTACATGATTTGCTCGTACACGTGGATGTGTAGGTCGACGAATTCTTGAAGGGCGAGGCGCCTTGTGGTGAGCGCGACCTCCAGGTGGACATTCTTTGTGGTGTCGGCGGGCAGTCGTAGGGCCACTGGTGCTTGAAAATGGTTCCGGCCATGGAGGCCACACTACTAGGGAAAAGCCTATACACAGAATTTTACCAGTAGCGTTGTACAAAATCAAGCGCTGCTGCTACATAGTAGCAGCGCGCATAAATAAACCGCGCTACTAGTATGACTTTAGCAGTAGCGCGTACTAGCGAAAAGCGCTGCTGCTACGTTTGAACTGGGCGCACATGGCTAGCCCAACCTAGCAGTAGCGCGTATAATGGCCCAGCGCTACTGCTAATCTCCTTACCTGCAGCGTGTATTCCAGAATGCGCTGTAGCTAACGTAGCAGTAGCGCCCTTTCTGGAACGCGCTACTGGTACTTCTGACTTAACCACGCGGTTCGTCCTTCCCCACAGCCACTTCATCCCCCAAATCAACTCCACTCTTGCCGCCGCCGTCGCCCCTCGGCCGCCGCGCGCTCTCCCCACGCCGCCCCCGACCCCAGATTCAACGCCGGCCCCGCCCCTGACCTCAACGCCGCCCGAGACGCCGCCCCGACCCCGACCTCAACGCCGCCCCGGAGCCCCGACCACGACCTCGACGCCGCGTGCCCCTCCCTCATCGCAGGCACCCGAGGTGAGCACGCCTGCTCCTCCCTCTCCCCTACCTCTGCCTAGGGTTTCTACCTCCATCAAATTAGATAGGGTGGAAACGAATCGGATGCGGATGCTTTTCAAATGAGTTAGGGTTCATGTAAGGGTGGAAACGAATCAAATTTCTAAGATAAATCATAAAACGAGTAAAATTTGACCACTTATTTCACTTTATAGTTGGATAATTGGAATATCCGCTACCACTTTCCACCCCTATAGGTTCATCAAATTAGATCGTAATTAGGGCAGTAGTTCTTAGGTACTAATTAGTTAGTAACAACTAGGTACTAATTAGGTACTAGAATATTTTTTATTTATAGTAAGTTTATTTTTAGTAAGAACTAGTTGAATTAATAGAACTAGTTAGTAAGAACTTGTTGCTATTTTTTTAGTTAAAGGAATTTTCCCGCATCGACGTGGACGATGCCTATCCCGCATCCTCGTCGTCGAGTCAGCGGAGGACGACACCTGCTTGACCAGATGGGCCATGTCCGGGACTGGGCTCCGCCGGGGTGGTACTAGAAGGCGCTACCTACCGGGGGGCGCATGTTGGTGAGGAGTCAGCCTGTCGTTGACCCAAACCTTCTTTGGTGGCGGTCGCGTGGGCCAGTGACGGTCCAGAGGCTCGAGGACTCCGCGGAGGTGGTGCGTCACCGTGTCAGTGAGGAGGACGCGCACGTCCGTCGCTACTTGTTTGCGTTGGAGCACAGGTTCTCCAATACTTGGCAAGTTCTCCAGGGATCTCACTGGAGCTATGATCCCGTGATGGTTCCTTCTCTGTGGGTGTCCACCGCCCGCGCCGATACCCGTCGTGTGCTAGGGTTTTAGTTGTACTAGTGATGTTATATGTATGACACTATTCGGGATGTATTAGTGGTAATATTCGACGATGTACGGATGCATGAGATGATTTACTTTTGCTTATTGAATGCATGCTAATTTGAGTCTTATAAGATATTTTGTAATTTATATCTTGTGTTGCTCAATATCCAAGTGGCGGTCATGTTTGTAGGTTACACCTCCGAGTGGTCTATGTTTTGCTGGAGTGTTGATTCATTTCCGTTCCCGCAAATTTCAGGCGCTCGATATATCCTATTTTAGCAAAGGTCATGCCGGATTTTTCCATGAATTTTGGCATGACTTTTGCCAGAATATGTAGGAAATATCGAGTGCCCCGGATTTGTGTGTTGAGTATCCTCGTAGTTGTCTTTTATCGATTTTCAGTTGATGTTTTAACTATGAACATAGGAAATGTCCGACGACAAAAAGGATTTCGGTATTTGCAAATACTGCGAAGACGAGCGCGGCCTGTGCGATGGAATCTTCCTAGATGATGATAGGCGCTTCAGCATCAAGCTGAACGAGAACTTCGAAGTGGATACAGTAAGTCACAATGACAAGCCTTTTTTCGTAATTAAGCATGACATCTGCTTCATTTGCTTCAATTTTTTTTTTTTACTATTCTACTAGTGTATCCCCTGCAATGCTAGAGTTTTTGTATTGGATAAGATAGGTTTCATTCATACTATGGAGGTAAAGAAAGTTTACTTGAAGACCGAGCATGGTTATATTTTCCACGCAAAATTATACAAGTCAGACGACTACACCTATTTTGGATGCAAAACATGGCGAGCACTATGCAAGACTTATGCATTTCAGCCTGATATGGTTATCACCTTTGATATTCGTCCGGAAGATGATATTGAAGGTAATACCGACATCTGGGTCGATGTGTAGACGCCTCCAGTTACACCAAAATGTAAGTTTCTCAACCATATTTATGTCTTTGATATTGTTTATTCAAAAATAGTTGACAACTAATTTGTATTGTCAGCTTATTTCGGTACAAGCAAACATGTCCAGCGCTTGGTAGACATGACCTACTACTGTCCTGGGGCTGAACTAAACTGCGAGGAGCTAAGTCATTATGTTTCATGGCTTGAGGATCTTGATACCGTCAAGACAAATTTTCTTCCTGGACTTAGAAATCTTAGTACTGAAAACGTGCGACCAATAGTGTTCGTCATGAACTACGGTCACATCTATTTAGGAAGGATGGTAAGATTTTTACTATTTGTCCTCAGTTCATCTTTTCCATACATTATTTGTGAAGCTAAACTTCATTGCTAAGTATGTGACCATACGATGTTCTTCAATAGGGACTCCCGATGAATGTTGTGCCTTATGGGATCGAGACTAAAGGTACCATGAGTATTATTAGCTTACGGCCAAGATATCCTACATGTTACTTTAGTGCATTCAAGATCAGCGATGAATGCTTAATAGTGCAAGACTGGACTAGATATGTGATGGGGGAGCGCAGACAAGTACTAGGGGGCAGCAAACAGATGTGCTACCCAAAATTAGGAGACAGGTTCATCTACATGCTCCAACTTTATCAAGGAGGAGAGCTACACATGTTTTATGTTGTTTTACCTTAGAGAGAGCAGCAGGAGTCATTAGCTAGAAATGAGTTTGAGGATGATGATGTGCTACACTATTACTATGATGATAAAATAGCTAGTGTTGGTGGTAATGACTGATGATTATTATTAGCTAGTGTTAGTGGTGATTAAATAAATATTGTTGGTGCAAATGATTATGACAATGATTAAATAGCTTGTGCTGGCGGATTAGATTCAAGTGCAGGCAACATGTGGTGCACATCGAAAGTACTACTAGTCCAAACTAGATCAAGTTTGGATTAGTAGTATACTTTTGACATGCACCACATATTGCCTCCACTTGTACCTAATCCACCTTCATTTGACACACTCTTATGGACATAATGATGTAAACCTCATAACTGGTATTGTACCAATATTTATACGATGGCGCATAAATACACTAAAAATAAAAAAATAAAAAAAACAATACTAGTAGAGATGGAAAGAAAACACGCTGCCAGTAGTTACATTAGCAGCAGCGTGGGAGTGAACAAGCGCTGCAGTTATTTGTCCTAGCAGTAGCGCGTGCAGCGCGCGTTACTGCTAAGCAATAGCTATAGCGTCTTATTAGTAGCGCGCCTACTCGCGCTACTAGTGAGCACAAAACCAGCGCTACTGCTAGGGTTTTCCCTAGTAGTGCCAATTAGGGTGGCAGACAATGAGGAGCCCGGGTGCGCGGGCTGGAGGAGTACGGTGATGTCTTCCGCGAGCTTCTTGAGGACAGTGAACTTATTAGTGGTGGCAATGATCATCTGGTCCAACTGAGAGTCGTAGTTGGCACCGACCGCGGCCATCCACCAGCCGGTCACCGACACCATCTGGAGACGATCCTCGGCGCCATGCCGCAGGCCGGCGTCGTGGACCATCTAGCACAGCCGCTGGCCGCTCGCGCGCATCGCCGCCATGGGTCTGGAGCGAGGACTTTTGCGCGTAGTGTAGGTGCTTAGGCAAATGCTTAGGTGCGTACGATGTGGTAGATGCATTGGAATGGAGGGGCGCCTTTATATGAGGGCAAACTGTGTTGCATTCACATCGTGCAACCTCTTTTCCCGGTCCTCCTCCCATTACTTCCCTCATGCATTAATTGAAGGAGGATGGATTGGTCGTTCAACATTTCAGGAACCGCTACTCCCTCCCTCATCAGCATTAGAGCCGTATCGGGAACTGCGCCGCCCGCTGTCAAATTGAATAGTACTTGAGCGGGATGGCTGAACATGCCTGCTCGCCTCCATTAAACCCGCATGCAAACCGAGAAAACTACTCCGGCCACATGTCCGTTCTTGAGCGGGCCGGAATTAAACAAAGCACCAACCGAGATCCTCCCGTCCGCCTTCAGTTTAAACGAGGCTAGACGCCGGCCAAGCTCCTACCGTCTGCCCTCTATTTACACGAGGCTAGACAGACAGCGGGCAAGAATTGCACCCCTCCGCTGCTCCCCGTCTCCTCCTTCGCCATTTTCTCCACTCTTCCGATGGATTCCGAGGAGCCGTTCTCCGGCATATTACCCGACTGTGTGGCCCGCCGAGCCCTCCGGATACGGGCGAGGCCGCTCGGTGCTTCACCAACCTCGCTTGGCCCGATGGAGCCAGTTGCCGCCCCAAGAAGACGCATGGTTCAGCAACTCGCCGCTCCAGTTCATCTCGATGAGGAGTGGCGAGTTGCTCCACGTCGTTACGGCGGCGAGCACACCGGTACGGGCGTCATCGATGTCGCGTCGTACCACACCACCAGTGTCTGCGGGTGCGCCTCCCGTGCCAGCGGCAGCGCCATGCAGGCAGAGACAAAAGCCGGGTGCGTGGAGAGCAATGAGTCGATGGCTAGCTTCTCCGTGTCCGCCACCATCACCGAGGAGAAGTAGAACACGGGAGGCCACCGCCACTTGGGTCCCATGGAGGCCAGCACCGAGGCAACGACTGCGCATTCAGGTGGTTTCTTTGCTGCTTCGTCTCTTCTGAGGACCTTCATCGACCCCGCAAGTGTCTGTCGGACATGAGGAAGACAAAGGGATCCGTGGGCGGCCATTTAGATTATGTACTCCCTCTCCAGCTGGCGGGAAATATTTGTTCTAAGAATGGATAAATTATATCTACCTATAACTAAAATAAGTCTAGATACATCCATTACTAGGACAAGTATTTCCGGACGGAGGGAGTATTAATTATACCAAGAGAGCCGGATTGGCACCGCTTAGTTCATGTAAATGTAATGACATCCATCATGTTTATATGAAGATCCGTCTTTTTATATGAAATCCTTCATGCTTATATGAAATCAGTCTGTGTTTGCACGAATTTCATCTGGTTGGTTAGAGTTGTGAAAATGTATGCCGCTGGCGTTTGATGTCGTCCTCCTTGGAAGGAAGCAGGAGGAAATTTGCCGGCTGCCGTTGGATATGCTCTTATGCTAGAAATAATAGAGTGACATCCAATCCATTTGAGTTAATTGTGTGTATGATTGTCCCTCTATAAAAAGTTAATTGCATGTATAGTGTACACGTGACTTGCAGGGTGGCTACAACTTCGTACAAAAAGTTAAAAAGAAACAAGTCCATCTGTAATCTTGTATTCTAAGTACTCTGTGGGTTCCACTATCAGTATAGTAGCGAAATAAGTATATATTAAATAAGTAATATATAATATAAAAATCTAAAGTTAAAGACAGAATTCGAGCTCATGTCATCACATTGCGAGCATCCGGTGCTAACTAGTCCATCACATTTTTGTTGTAGACCATGCTGGAGATATATCTCCATGTCTACTCTTATACCCCATCTGTTCCTAAATACTCCCTCCGTTCCCAAATATGACCTTTTAGGGATTCCACTATAGACTATATACGGAGCAAAATGAGTGAATCTACACTCTAAAGTATGTCTATATACATCCGTATGTAGTTTATAGTAGTATCTCTAAAAGGTCTTAAATTTAGGAATGGAGGGAGTATTTGTCTTTTTCAGATTTCAAATGGACTACCACATACAGATGTGTATGTGGACATATTTTAGAGTGTATATTCACTCATTTTGTTCCATATGTAGTCACTCGTTCAAATCTCTAAAAAGACAAATATTTAGGAATGGAGGGAGTAGACAACAGAGTTGGTGATGATGGTGTGCGTGCCATCCTACAACGGATATGAAGGAAACTATGGCAATTTTGCAAAAATATACCCAAACCCCTCTCCACATTCGCAAATACGGCCTTCCCTCGTTCATCCTTTTCTCTCACAAGATAAACTACTCATACAAATGCATCTTGATGTTTCGTGCAATGCACGGGCATCTAGCTAGTTTCTTTTAAAATAGTTACTGCGATAATTGGGTTGAAGTGATATATTTTATGTCTGCCCCGAATGATTTCAGATTCACTAGTAGTAACAAAGAAAAGGTTGCCTTGTTAATTAACAGAAAACAGGGTGAAAACTATCACATGAGGCTGGTAAAAACGAGGCACACTGGGTTCAGCGTCATCGTCACTACAGCTGCGCGCGCGTGAGAAGTATACACATCGAGGGGCTATTGAGCGAGGCACAGAGACACAATGTTCGAGAGAGAAACCAATTGACAGAGTACGATCAGACCGAGTTGTCACCGTTCTGTTGTCATTGTTGGGGTGGGCAGGGAGGGGGAGGGAGAGAAAGACGTATCGAGAGTGTGCGCGATAGGCACAGAGGCACAACTAGCGAGTGTGTGTGTGTTTTTGAAAGAGGAGTAGATAGATTACTATCAAGATCGAGGTGCCACCCAACTCCTTCGGTGTTGGGTAGTGTGTGTGCGTGTGTGTGTGTGTTTGAGAGAGAAGCCAGTCGATAGATTAGTATGATGATCGAGGTGTCACCCTACTCCTTCGATGTTGGGAAGTGTGTGTGTGGTTGTGTGGGTGTGGGTGTGTGTGTCGCGGGAGGTGGCAGTGACACTTACATATCTCTACTCTTATAAAAAACAAAGTTGGTGATGATGGTGTTCCTGCCATCCTGCAATATAGGCCATCCGATTTATATCCGACGGATAGGAAGGAAACTATGGCAATTTCGCAAAAAGATACCCACACCCCCTCCGCATTTGCAAATAAGGCATTCCCTTGTTCATCCTTTTCTCCCACAAGATAAACTACTCATGCAAATGCATCTTAATGTTCTATGCAACGCATGTGCATCTTGCTAGTAGGGAGAAGGAGTTTGTGTGACACATATCTAGCTATATTAAGGGATAGGTGGATAGCATTTGTGCGAGGCATACTTAAAGCATCACGAAGATAAAAAAAATGGTGTGCATGCAAATGCATGTGAGAGAGAGAGAGAGAGGGAGAGAGAGAGAGAAATCTCAAAACAAAAGGTGCTCTGCTGGAATCCCATTGTATGTATTCATATGGTTCCAGAACTCGAGTTAACCTTAGGCATATGTGTGAGAGACATTATTATACTTTCAGACATTAGTGGCTGTGGGTGGGCGGAATTAAAGGGCT
The DNA here is from genome assembly GCF_002162155.2 of Triticum dicoccoides. Classification (NCBI taxonomy): domain Eukaryota; kingdom Viridiplantae; phylum Streptophyta; class Magnoliopsida; order Poales; family Poaceae; genus Triticum; species Triticum dicoccoides. The sequence goes on along the minus strand of NC_041390.1, from coordinate 406,684,920 downwards.
GGGCGTGTTCGACAGAGAGAGCGTGGGTGTTTCTGTGTGAGAGACTTGTAGGACGGGGTAGAAAGACGAATTCTAACCTTGACGGAGGGAGAGAAATACATGAAGTGCGCGTGTGTGATTCCGATGCCCACAGGGAAATGAGATATGTATGCGTGTGAGAGAGATTGCACAATTCATTCACGTATCACTATCTAGCGATCGTGGACGTGCATCGCTTGAACATAAATCAATATCTACTTCGTATCATGGCCAAATGTACAATATCGATTCAACACTATACAGATTGGACACTCACGTATCACGTTTTTCTATTTAAATAAACCTTTTCAATTTTCCATGCCAAAGTTAGAGTGATCTTTCTTCAAACGACCAATATAGCTATCATGTACATGCACCATTGTTGCTCTTGCATTCAAAATCATTAGTCTTGGATGATTTAAGGTTCTATTATTAAGTAATATATGTAATATTCATATATGAATTCAACGGGTACGCAATTTACGAAATGGAGGCTATGTAATCATATGAGGTAACACTTTTAAGTAGTGGACTACAATATCCATTTCTTTTTGTGTGCCTCTACACTAACACGTCAATGCATTATGTTTAAAGTAAATAACCAATTGCACTAAATTATCTATTTACACAAGAAATACATAGGTTGAGCGTTTGATCCATTTTTTGTGAACGCGCCACTACACCCGTACGATTGGCCGCGCCCGTGTGAACGTCCAAGTTATCGGCGCATCATCCCGAGTTATTATCTTTTTTTCTGGGGTGGACTTCACACCAGTTATTAACTGGTGACGCGTGCCCCGTGTACAGTCTCGCATGACCTTCCCACTAGCACAGTCCAAAATTAGTTGAAACTTGATGCGAACGATCCCGCGGGTGGCAAAATCTCCTGCCTCCTAAAATTTCCGCCACCTTAGTCTTTAGCATGCGAAATTCCCCTTTTGTCCTTGGTGCACGGAGACCAACAATTACAATACCGCCCTCATCTACATAATAGTTCGGGGCTGCTTTGGTAACTTCTGGTTCCCTCCACTACCCAGCACCCCCATTTCCTCTCCCCCTCCCGCAAAAACGACTAACTCCACAGCACTAGAGCATCTTACATCACGCCGTCCGTACTTCATCGGCCTTTCTCCCCTCCCATCTCGAAACCCTAGACTGCTCATCCACCGGTGTACCAGAGCCCATGCACTACCAGCGGTGTCCACCTCCCCGAATCTGCTTCTGCGGCCGCATCTACCCCTCCCACCTCCCCTAGAAACAAGTAGACAGCTCATCCACCACTGTACCACAACCCATTCAGTGCCGACCTTGTCCACGGCGCCGGATATGCTTCACCGGTACTCTCGTCAACCGTAGCGCATCTGGAGCGGCTCATTCGTACTCCCCACCGGAGACGCTTCGTCCACACCCCCGGAGCTGCCCCACGACGCCCCCGTCGATGGCCTCTGATCCTCTTCGCCGACACGTTCCTCAACCCTAGCGGAGCCTCTTTGCTGACACCATCGTCAACCCCACTGGAGTAGCTTGTCCTATACCATTCTCAACTCTACCGGGGACGCTTTGCCAACTCACAAGTCCGTGGCCTCATATCCGCTTCCTCGCACCCTCATCCAACCTACCGGAGCAGCTTCTGACGCCGCGTCCACGACCTCAGATCTGCATCGTCAACACCATCCTTAACGCAACCACCGGAGCAGCTTCACCTATGCCCTCGTCCATGGCCACAGATCCGCTTCGCCCACACCATAGTCCACCCTACCGAAGCCACTCCACAAACACCCTAATCGACAGTTCTATATCTCCTTACGGACCCCAACAGCTAGCGCGGCGTCATCACCCTGGACGTTTCTAACCTGATTCCCACCGTCTGGCAAGATGCCAAGAACCCGCCACGGCCTAGGTACTTGTCACCTTCAAACCCGTCCAACATCACCTGCCCGATGTACTTCAAATATACTAACAAGTCGCTGTTACCTGTTAAGTAGTTGGCAAAAACTACAAGGACGATGTTTCTTCTAGATCTAACAGCTTGGCCAACCAAGATCCTGGACTAAGGCATTTCTATGATCTTGTAAGTGCGTCTCTCTCTCTCTCTTGTATTGTTCTGTGCCTGCCAGCGTGCTTTGCTAGCATTTTCGACCAGTAATCCCTTTGTGCAGACAATGATTTCTACTATTGGCTGCTAAATTAGATATGTAGATGTCATACATGATACTACCTCGTACCTCCATTCCTAAATATAAGTCTCTCTAGAGATTCCACTATAGGCTACATACAGAGAAAAATGAGTGAATCTACACTCGAAAATGCATCTATATACATCTGTATGTGGTCCATACTGGAATCTCTACAAAGACATATATTTAGGAACAGAGGCAGTACATTACACAAAATCGTAGGTGGCATGTAGGAATTCCAGTGCACTACATTAGGCTCCCTTAGAGTGCCTGCTAGTCCATCACACAGAGTCATGGCTAGTTTATGCTACGCACAAAATCATTAATTGGTTGTTTAAATATGCACAAGGGATATGCAATGTATTATCATGTGGAGATGTCTGAAATTAGCCATGTCAACTTGCAGATAGGTTTACACAATGAGAAAGTACAAGATGTATGTGGCAATTTCATGGAACATCGCAAAAAAGGAGAGGCAGCGGAGAGCCTATACAGTGTGCTATGGTACGTCACTCCTCCATTGTAATCATCGTGCCATGTTATTTGTATGTCAGCTCTATTGGACAAGTTTCTTAGGGACAGTTATTACGAGTTATCCTAAGAAAATAAGCACCTGTGAATATAAGCTACATGTAATAAGCCAACCAGTTCTTTTCATTGTGTTTTCAGCTTATCTTTGGTATGATCAGTGAAAAGTCTAGATTGCATTATATTTTTTTATTTTCCTACCCATATGAAAATTAATTTGACTTGCAAACATCACAAATTGAACCCAGTGCAGTAATTAATATGATAGGAAAACAGACCATCACTATTTGCTCAAAATGCAAATACAAAGATACCACCTACTTGGCACAATCTACTTTGGTCGATGTTTTCCATAGAGATCCCATTGCCTAATTTAAACGAAGAATGCATGACCCACATTTAAATGAAGAACAATTATTTATTGAAATTTGATGGTCCAAGTGGCTGGTTATTATCATATAGAAGCACCACCTGAAACCATCATATAGCAGCAGCAGCTCATAGCAACTCATCATACAGCAACAGCAGCAGTGTGCAATTCATCATATACCAGGAGCAACTCATAGCAACTGATCATATACCAGCAGCAGGAGAAGCTCATAGCAATTCATCATATAGCAGCAACAGGAGCAGCTCATAGCAATTCATCAAATAGCAGCAACAGGAGCAGCTCATAGCAATTCATCATATAGCAGCAGCAGGAGCAGCTCATAGCAATTCATCATATAGCATCAGTAGAAGCAGCTCATAGCAATTCATCATACAACAGTAGGGGGAGCATCTTATAGCAACTCATCATATAGTAGCTGCAGCAGCTCATAGCAATTCATCATATAGCAGCAGCAGCTCATAGCAATGCATCATATAGGAGCAGCAGAAGCAGCTCATAGCAATTCATCGTATAGTGGGTCAGAATGAAAATTTGGCAAAAAATCAGAGATCCTCACTTTGTTGGATGAGCTCATCCTTCAACAACACCTCAAGGCCACGACCTGGGAGGTGGGGAGGGGGAATAAGGTTCCTTCTTCCATAATGTGGCATCGGCCGTAGTTGTGCAGCGCCTGCCGGAGTAGTGCGTTGGACGAACTACAGTGGAGCAGCTTCTGGAGACCATGACAATGAGGGGCTGCGCCAAAGGGAGGAGCAGCCAAGGAGATTTGCCCCTACCTGCCGGCCATGTAGCCTAGCTGGACAGAGCATCGCTGAGGACTAGGCAAGATGGGACCAGTGGCGACGGCTCGCTGGAGGAACTCTACTGCTATAGGCAGGGGATCAAGGTAGAGGGGAAGGGGAGAGGAGATGCAAGTGGGTAGGGCAATGAATGCTTGTGTATTTGTTTTTACTTGAGGGTGAGGTGTGACGCGAGAGTCAGCAGTTGCATTTTGAGTGTAATATAGTCAGAAAATAGAGACATTTCACTATTCCCCTTCCCTTAAATTTTTAGTGAGGTTCTACCCGAAACACTTCCCTCCAAAGCGAAATTAGTGAAGCCCAAGCCCATAACTCAAAAATGACTTCTTTACATCTTTTATGCTTATTTTGACAATAAGCCCTGAAAAGGCGGAATAGAACTGGCCCTTAACCTGCAATTCAATTGTGCGTGCAATGATGAATCACTCCTGCCTGATATAGTGTACATTTAGGCATCATCATACATGGCATAACCTAATACATGTGCATTCCATTGTAGAATCTGGAATATGCAATGTTTATGTTAGTTCATACGTTGCACATGATGTTTAAATGCCCCTTAGACCTGGTCAGTCAAGTGATTGTCTTTAAGCCTCCTTCTTTGCTTCTTTTCTTGATATGTAAGATTTGCTCACACATCTGTTCAATTGCTTGTTTGCATCAGCCAGCCATACTAGGACGTTTGCTTTGATTACTTGCTGTTCTTGACCTAACACGCTAACAAAGCTTGTCAACGATTTAAACACTAAGGGCTGCTGTAGTGGGGCCTTTTCTAACTCATAGGTGACATAAAGGTTTGGATGTACAGTAAAGTAGGCTCTCCAAGAGTACCTGGAGATCCAGTTCGAAGATATGCCTAGTTTTTACATAGTGCAGACATAGTAAATGCTCATTTGATTGTGTGCAAGTGCAAGAGATGCGGCATGTTTCATTATGTGGTGTTGTTTTGTTATAATCTCACCCTTTTGTGTTCACAGACAGGAAAGTATGCATATTTATCTTCCAAGGAGACGAGTAACTAGTTTGTGTCACCTTGCAGAGGGGGTGCAATGAAGATGAGATTGAGGATTTCCAAGTACAAGATGTTAGGAACGAGCCTTGCAAGAGAAGTAGGAGCTGCACTGAGCCTCTTCAACCTGTTAAGGTAAGTCACTATATCCAACTCAACGGTTCAATTCCTTGTTTGTTTCAGGCATAGTTAATTTGGTCTTTTCAATTGCTTTATTTGTCCTCAGTTAATGATATGCCCAAAGAATGATGCCTGGTGTTGGGTACTTGTATAAGTATTAGTTGACATAATTAAAGGCCTTACCATTTAATTACTCTGACGAAGTGTGCCTGAAGCTTTGAAGTCTATTAACCAACTATTATTGCATGAGGCTCACAATCTAGTTTATACTAGGCTAATGATTGCATAGTTTTGCTTGTTGTAGTATGCTTGTATGAAACCCTCTGCTGTTCATTATGCTCCCTAAGACTTTAATTGAGCTACAGAATGGCCAATTGCTTGCTTACTTCTACGCAGTGTGCTGTCTAAATTTGTAACTTGTCTATGTTTTCGATTGGGCCCCAACACCATGCTCCTCTTGTGAACTAAGAGAGATTTCTGTATGCAGGCTGCACAGACTACCTTTTTTATAATTTTTAAAATATCACCTGCTTATGCTTCAGGACATGTAACATTATTGTTAGTCTTGTTTTGCCATGTACAAAATAGTCTGTCTTGCTCGCTTCACTGTTGTAACTATATTTTTGCCCTAGTCATGTGTACTTACAGAAACATTTCAGGATGAAGTGACATCAACACAAAGATCTGTGAGCAGTGCGACATGGCCGTTACGGAATGATTATGGATTGGAATTGGAATGTGTTGATGTTCTCGAGCATCAACTAGAGGTGGCAAGACAACGTGTACATGATTCTCAACGTATAATCAACAAGTTGAGACTGGACATGCAGGTATTAGATGTAGGAGTCAAAAATGAAACAAGACACTAAGGTAACAACGAAGGAATTGGAGATTTTGCAGACTGAAATTTGTGCTATCTAAATCTGGCCAATCCTATTTTCTAAAGATATTATAGTTCAAATGGTAAGTTATGTTGATGCGCATCCATGATGTAGGAGCTGTATTTGCGCAGTGTATCTAATTTGTTGTTTGTGTATGCTTTATTATCACTGGTGCCGAACCATAATGCCCAGTGGGTATAATCGGGTGTAATTTCTTTATTGTATAGTGTATGTTTTTAAGAGGTGATAGTATAGAGTAGGATAATTCTTTAAATATGCTATATCGTTCAAACGGGTGCCAACTCACCCAAACGATGTAGTGACCATGGCCCTCCACAGGCCGTATGATCCATGGGCCATCTACGGGACGGACGATCCATGGCCTTCCATGGCCGTCGGATCCATGGGCCTTCAATGGGCTGTTGGATCCATGGGCCTTCTATCGGCTATCGGATCCATGGGCATTCTATGGGTCGTCGGATCCATGGGCCTTCTTTGGGCCGTCGGATCAATGGGACTTCTACGGGTTGTCTCATCTATGGGCCTTGTATGGGCCGTATAAGGGGTCGTAAATGGGCTAGAGTGGAAATCGTACGTTTTATGGGCTGACCATAACGGGTCGTTTATAGGCCGTATTTGATGATGCTATGAAAATGGCCCAACAGATTAACGGGCCACAAACGGGCCGACTGTATCCACGGGCTGAATTTGGCCCACAAGCAGAAAAGGCCAGTAACAGGCCGTAAGTAACCGAATGCTGGAAATGAGCCCAAGAATAAATGGGCCCTGAGAAGGCCGAAAGGTAACATGGGCTGGAAACGACCCAATGGAATAATGGGCCCCTAATGGGTATAAGGCGATACACTATTCATTACGGGCCGGTTTCACCATGGGCCATTAATGGGCCAAGAGTTACAAAGGGACTCATATGGGCCGGAATATGTCATGGGCCATACATGGGCCGGAACTTACAATGGGCTGGAATCATATTGGACGGCCCAGATGACGCTAATGGGCCAAATTCCGGTAGGCCGTAACGGGCCGTGAGTTAGCGAGCTGTAAATGTGCTATATGCGAACATGCCGTTAACATGCTTTCTATGGGCTGGCCCGCCACCTTTTGACCAAGTCAAGCGGGCCGGCCTTTTCATAGGAATGGGCCTCTGTTGGGTCGTGCCATGTCTCGACGTATCGTAGGCGCCTTGGGTCCAATGAGTGGATGACATCTGTCCCAACGGAGAACCGACACGTGTTTCCTCCAGCCAATGATGATTTTACACATGGAAAATCCCCATTGGCCAAGGCTGTTAACGGGTTATCCGATCCGAAACCGGACCCGATAGCTTAACGACATTCCGTTATGGTGGATGCCATGTGTCGGTCACCCTTGACGAAAGCACTTCTGTGACGCGCGATTTATCATCATGGAAGTGGACACTTCCGTGATGATAATTTTGGTAATGTCATGGAACACCTTTACGACAGCATAGGTATGACTATCTTGATTCTGTCATAAAATTGTCATGGATGTACATGCATGAAAAAAAACGTGACATACTATGACAAACACGTATCATCACAGAAGTGTATTTTTTTGTAGTGATAATGTGTAAAGTAAACAGATTGAATTCAACAAAATTAGAAGCAATACAAGCTAGACATCATACATAACATGCAACCACATATAATAGTGCCATGTTAGAGGGAGCACCTGTGATGGTGGACAAGGGGAGACGTGCTCATCATCAACACAACTACGTTGAGTGTCTATGCATGTGTTGTCTTCCAAATCTTGTTGGGGGAATGACGGAGTAGAATGTGTAGAGGCCCTCCAATTGGATGGAGCACCTTTATCCACTGCCTTGCCAATTTCCTTCTGCTTTATTGATTTTTCATTGTCAAGTAAAACAGACAAGAAAAAGCAATAAAATTCACTCTTGAGAGCTCATTCATGCATTATACTGACAATCACTACCTTGATGTAAGGCAAACACGTGATACGAGGATGGAATATGTACGAAAATAGGACGACATGGCATATTAACAACTATTTGTGTAAACTAAGCAGAAGTAATGTAATCAAATTACAAGCAATACAAGCTAGACAACATATGCAACATGCAAGACACTATCACACTTCCAAGCTAGAGAAAGCACCTGGGATGTTGGTTTCGCCGGAAGACCGCCATCAGTCCCTGCCTTAATTTTTTCCTGCCTCTTGTTTAATTTTATTGCATTGTCAAGTCAAACCCACAAGAAAAATGAATAAAAAATCGCTTTTCAGAACTCAGTGATGCAGGATGCTGATGATCACTACTTTAATGTAAGGCGACCGCATGATAGGACGATTGAATGTGTAAGAAAAAAGGATAACATTGCATATTCACAACTATGAGGTGTAAACTAAGTAGAAGGCATTTCAACAAATTAGAAGCAATGAAAGCTAAACACCATATGAAAGATGCAACAAATATCACTCCACGAAGTTAAAACTATCTCGTCATAAGTGCCATTTCAACAAATTAGAAGTAGTACAAGCTAGAAAAGAATGTGAGATGTAACCTATGCCACACTCCCAAGTTAAACGTGTCTTATGATAAGTGATTGTTGCAGGTTACACAACAGTAGTACTTTGATGTAAGAACATGGTGTGATAGACAGATATTGTATGTTCTAGAAATAGGAAGACGTGTCTTATTCACAAGTATAGTGTGTAAAGTAAGCAAATGGAATTCAAAAAAATTATAGGCAATACAAGCTAGACATCATACATAACATGCAACCACATGTAATAGTGCCAAGTTAGAGGGAGCACCTATGATGGTGGACTAGGGCAGACATGGTAATCATCAACACTGCTACGTTGAGTGTCTATGCATGTGTTGTCTTGCATATTTTCTTCGGGGTGGCGGAGTAGAATCTATAGAAGCCATCCGTTCGAAAGGAGCACCTTTATCCACTGCCTTGCTAATTTCCTTCTGCTTTATTGATTTTGAATTGTCAAGTAAAACCGGCAAGAAAAAGCAATAAAATTCACTCTTCAGAACTCATTCATGCATGATACTGATAATCACTACTTTGATGTAAGGCAAACACATGATACCAAGATGGAACATGTACGAAAATAGGATGGCATGGCATATTCACAACTATTTGTGTAAACTAAGAAGAAGCCATTTCAACAAATAAGAAGCAATGCAAGCTAGACACCACATGAAAGATGCAACCAATATGACTCTGCCAAGTTAAAAGCGTCCCATCATAAATGGCATTTCAACAAATTAGAATCAGCGCATGCTATAAATCATATGAAAGATGCAACCAATATGACACTGCATATACTAAAGGTGTCTTGTCATATTGATTGATGCGGGATACAAAAAACAGTAGTTTTACGTAAGGACATGCTTAATAGACAGATGTACTATGTATTAAAAACAGGAAGACATGTCACATTAAAATGTTTAATGTATAAACTAAGCAGAATAGCACATGCAATTTAACCAGATTGGAAGAATTACAATCTCGACACCATACGCAACATGCAACCACATATCACGCTGCCACGTTAGAGCAAGCACCTACGATGGTGGTGTAGGGGAAATGCGGTCATCAACTACAGAGCTATGTTTACTATCTTCATCTAGCCTTGTTGTTTCTTGAGAATCGTGTGGGGAGGCTGACACTGAATTCTTTAAAAGAGCATATTTTCTCATAGTAATCCGCGGGCTTGACTGTCTCATCATAAGTGATTGATGAGGGATACAACAAGAACATTAGTTTTATGTAAGTACATGGTTAATAGACAGATGTACTAGTATGTACCAAAAACAGAAAGGCATGTCATATTCAAAGGTATAATGTGTAAGCTAAGAAGATGCAATTTAACCAAATTGGAAGTAATACAAGCTAGACATCTGGCTGGAGTGGTGACCATGGTCATCGAGGACCTAAGAGCCTGGTGGGAGGCAGGCTGCTTCGCCACCCTTGTGGCTTTTTAGTTGGCTTCCAGCTGATGCCTGTCTGTGCTGGGCTTGTCACCGGCTCGGTCAGTGCCCTGACTAGCTATTTGTCTTCTGGTGCTCTTGGGATGGCGGTTCATGTAAAAAATATCTTTCCTTATCTTAATAAAGACTGACTTAGGCATTTCAAATACAAGCTAGACACCATATGCAAAATGCAACCACATATGACACCAGGAAGTTAAAGCAAGCACCCGGGATGGTGGTTCATGGTGAGCGAGATCATCAATTCCAGAGCTAAGTTTACAGTCTCCATCTGTTGAATATGCAACCTCTAAAGCACCGACACGTGTCTTGCCTGCCAACGAAGAAAGAAGGAGCGACTTCTCTCTTTTATTTCGTGCCTCTATCAACAGTTTGGCAGAGTCTGAAATATCCATGCATAAAAAACAATAGTGAGAGTATGGGTGAAGTGTGTGCAGAACTAGTGCACTATAAAAGTAGCAGATAGCAGGAGGCTGAAAAATAAATGACAGGAGACACATGATAGATCTACAACATTGCATGGCAAACAAAATTAGATTCTACTTCGTACGATTTCATAATATATGAGCACAGGGATGGCTGGGAAGTGCAGGTACTCCTCTAGCACACCACCACTTGTGGTCCTATCAAAATAACAGTCGACTGGAAATAAATAGGTCAATCAAATTTTTTTATGAACCATCCGATCTACAAGGAATGGGCAGGTGGCCTTCGTTTACCTCCTGCCAGTCACTTTTGACGATCTTTCTCGAACCGCGAGCGACCACCTAGCCCAGACCCTTGCCTTCACTGCCCCGCCCTCCCCTTGACCTCACACCACCGCCGTGCTTGGCAACGCCCCCCGGCCATCCCTTCACTATGAAAAAGGACACATCCGTGACATTTTGGGCCAAATGAAATTTTGTCCATCATGCTTATGACACTTCTATGACGATAATTGTGAGGAAAACCGGTATCATCATACATGAGGTGGGCTCCTACTTCTATGACAAAAAATCATGACAGAAAATGGGCTTTTTGTCTTGGGCGGGCCGGAGACGCAGCTGCATGATATTCTTTGGGCCGTCCATGACAGAAAAAATCATGGTAGAAGCGAGGGCGAGGAAAATATGGCGGAGTTCCCGGTTACGGTAGGTAGTCGGGGCCCAGCGATGCACTGTGGTTTGCATGTTTCTCTTGTGTGCACGCATGTGTGCGAGGCGTTGGCTAACTGAACCCGGAGCAATCGCATGTTACTAAACCTGAGCGATCGATCCCTTGGCTATTAACTGAACCTGAGCGATTCATTCACTGCTGACTCAACCCGAGCAATTCCTTCGCTGCTGCTGCTAACTGAACCCGGACGATCGATCACTGCAGCTGCTTATTGAAGGCAATCGAGCCCCCGTACGAGACGTAACCATCCGCTGTTGGGTTGCCTCTTGATGAATAGTGACCGTTGTTATTGCGTGAGCGGTACGTAGAATGAGTCGAGACGTGGTGAGTCAAGCTGGTTGGTTGGCTATGGATGAACAGTTCCCGGTGGGGGTTGTATGAATAGGACCCTGTGGTAGTAGGCTGTTGCCGCTGGATGAAGAGGACCCCGAGGAGGCCGCCGCACCCCAGCCGGTTGGGGGTGGTTGAACAGGACCCTGTGTAGGCTCTATGAACAGCAGCCGGTGGAGGCTGGATGAAGAGTAGCTGTGGATGAGTAGTAGCCCATGGAGGCTGAAGGAGGTCGACGGTGGATGAACAGTATCCCATGGAGGCTGGAGCGAGGCTGTAGAGAGTGGATGAATATGACCCCATTTCGACCGTAGGCACTCCAACACAAGTCTGTTTCCTTCGTTTTGCGGTACGCCACACCCCTCCCGATCAACGGAACCCGTTTTGACTGTAGGCACTCGAACACAAGTATGTTTCCGTTGTTTTGCGGTATGCCAGACCCCTCCCGATGAACGGGATCCCGTTTCGGCCATGGCCGGTCGAACAGAAGGCAGTTTCGTCTGTTCCGCGCTACGCCAGTGTAACATCCCAATTTTCAATTTGGATGTTATTTAGATCATTCATATGCATTCATCATTTGTGCATCTTTGAATTTGTTTTATTTGAATTTTTGATCCTAGAAACCTTAAGCAACTCAAGGACCAATTGAGAGAGTTGGAGGTTTCTTCAAAAAAATCCATTTTTGAATTTTCAAAATTGGCAAATTGGATCAAAGTGGATTATTCAAAAAAATTCCAATTATTTCAGAATAAATAAATAAATAGAGAAGATAAAAGGACTTCTTCATAAACAACAAAGAAATATTGGAAATTTAATTTTGAATAAAACTATATTTTATTTGATTTTTATTTGCAAGTTTATCTATTTTTATTAGTACTAAAAAGTTTATTTTTATTTTAGGCATTTAGGCCCAGAAAATTGTTCACCTAAGCCCATTTAATTAGGAGGGAATTATGTGAATTTTTTTAGAATTTTTTTAAATATTTTTATTAGGTTTTTTGTATTTTTTGTATTCCTGGAAAAAAATTGGTTTAGAAAAAGTTTTGGTCTGCCGAACTAGGCCGGCCCGTTACCGCCAGGTCGCGGCCCAGCGCACCCGCCCCCATCACCAACTCTGGCAGAGTTCGCCTCCGCCACCGCATCGCCGCCGCCGCCCGTGTCCGTGCGGGACACCGCCCGCCATCGCCCCTCCCCGCCTTTATAAGCCGCCCTGACCCCCCCTCTTCTCCTCAAGCCGCAAGCCACCGCAAGCCGCCACCGAAGCTGGCCACCGCCGCTGCCGGCGCTTGATTGCCCGATGCTGAATGCGCCAGAACCGCTGCCCCATGCCGCCGTCCGCAGCCACCGCCGCCGTTCGCCGCCATCGACCTAAACCGCCATGGATCGATAAAACCGCCACCCCGGTCCGATCCATTTTTTAAGTTCTTGGTGTTTCATTTAAAACCCGGTTTATTATTTTTAGTTTAGTTACTTAGCGAATGTTTGTTCGTTAAGCTTCTGTAGCGAACGATTTCATTCGTTAGTCTTCATTCGTTACTTAGCGAACGTTTGTTCGTTAAGCTTCAGTAGATTTTTCTTTTTCTGTTTTAGCTTTGGGCCAGGGACGCATCCGTGAATATTTTCTTCGTAGATTAGCCCCTCATCTTTAAACCCTTGTAAATTTTTTGCTCGCTTAGCCAAATCCAACGAAACCAATGCCAAATTCTTCGTTATGATCCCCTCTATCCAGATAACCAACTTAAACATATTTATGAAAGTATAAATTTTGGTTTCAAACAGATTTGAATGTGAACTTCTGCTGATCGTAACTTGAGTTTCGTAACTCCTATTTAGTTTATTATTTTTGCAAATCAAAGCTCTTGATCTAAAGTTTCTGTTAAGAACTAATACACATAATTTTAATACTGTTGAAAATTGTTTTCTATTCGCAAGAGTTATTTGCATCTTTCGGAAGTTTTCCAAGATCTTTTCTTCGAATCTTATGCTTGAGTGCTTATGTATGCTATTGTTTGTCTACGATAGACTTTTCGGAGTGCGAAGCTTGTTACTACTAATCTCTAGGGTTTATCGATCGTCAGCAAGGCAAGTTACACTTTGATCATACTCTTTTGTATCCAGTTTTATGCATTAGTTTCACCCTCAAAGATTGCATGAGTAGGATTGGGAACATGTGGTTATTGCTATGTAGTTGATGAGGTAGGAACCTATTACCTTTGATCATCCCGGGAATATACATACCTACCCCCCTTAAGATGAATCTCGCCCTCGAGATTTGGGTTGTCTAGCAAAAAGGTGTGGGTGGTCCTTTCGGAGGTCTTCTTCTAGTTCCCAGGTGGCTTCCTCCTCGATATGGTGACTCCACGAAACTTTGCAAAACTTAATGACCTTGATGCGAGTAACTCGCTTTGTGAACTCGAGAATCTTGACGGGTTTCTCCTCATAGGTCAGGTCACTCTCCAACTGAATTGCTTCCAGGGGCACTGTTTCTTGCAGAGGAATGTCAGCCATCTCTGCATGGCACTTCTTTAACTGGGAAACATGAAACACATCATGAACGCTTGACAAACCTTCGGGTAATTCCAACTAGTAGGCAACTTCACCCATACGTTCCGAGACTCTGTATGGTCCCAAAAATTGTGGTGCTAACATTCCTTTTACTCCAAAACGTTTAGCTCCTCGAAGTGGTGACACACGAAGATATGCTCTTTCTCTGACTTCATAGGTTACTTCCTTGCGTCTAGTATCGACATAACTCTTCTGCCTGGACTAGGCTATCTTGAGTCTATCATGGATCAACTTGTCCTTCTCCTCAAACTTTCTGATTAAATCTGGTCCGAACAATTGTCGGTCTCCAACTTCATCCCACATCAATGGTGTCCTACCCCTCCTTCCGCACAAAGCTTCAAAAGGGGCCATCTTCAAACTAGCTTGGTAGATGTTGTTATATGAGAACTCTGCGTAAGGCAAATTATCATCCCAACTAGATCCATAATCTAGCGCACAAGCTCTCAACATGTACTCCAGAATCTGATTGACTCTCTCGGTCTTCCCATCTGTTTGCGGATGAAAGGTTGTACTGAACTCTAGCCAAGTACCCAAAGTTTCGTGTAACTGATTCCAAAACTTCGAAGTAAACTGTGTTCCTCTATCTGATACCATGGTCCTAGGAACTCCATGCAGACATATGATCCTGGTCATATATATCTTGGCCAACTTAGTGCCCGTATAAGTGGTTTTCAAGGGGATAAAGTGGGCCACGTTGGTCAAGCGATCAACTACAACCCAGATGGAGTCATATCCTAAACGATTCCTGGGTAATCTGGTGATGAAATCCATGCCAAGCTTATCCCACTTCCATTTAGGTATCGGCAAAGGCTGAAGTGATCCTGCTGGTTTCCGATGCTCTGCCTTAACTCTCCGACATATGTCGCATACTGCTATATACTCGGCGATATCCTTCTTCATACCTGTCCACCAGAAATTTTCCTTCAAGTAAAAATACATCTTGGAGTTGCCTGGGTGCATCGAGTAAGGCGAATCATGAGCCTCCTGAAGTATTAACTTCCTGATATCTAGGTCATTGGGCACATAGATACGATCCTCAAACCATAAAGTTCCATGTTCATCCTCCTGAAAACCTTTGGCCTTTCCTTTACTCATCTTTTCTTTTATATCTACAATTTCCTTGTCAATCTTCTAGGCTTCACAACAGGTATTCCTATCTTCTTCCTTAGGTCTTCATTCTGTTCCAGTAGCACATCAATTTCCTCTTCGTATCCATCACGAGTTGCCTTGAGTTCCTCCTCTAGCTCAATATTCCGGGTCATCACCTTCATGGTATCTATCATGTTAGCGCACATCTGATTCTCATATCGATGAATGTGTTGGTTCATCTCCTGTATGCAGGCTGCAATAGATTCATCCTTCCTAGTGCGAATCATCTCCCATTGCTCATCCCAGCGTCCACATATCTGGTAGACGGTGTCCTTAAGATCCTTGTTGTACATCTCGCCTATGCGTCCAATGGTGATGTGGGCGGCCATGCTCTTTCCTAAGCTCCAGTTTGGTGCATCAAAGGAAAACTCGATGGGCTTGGTAATTGGTGCAAAAGTCCTTCCAGGAACACGAACTTGAATCGTCCAGTGCTCCTTTCTGGTAATGTTGCAGTGAAGGTTCCGGTGAAGCTTGGTATGCCGATGTTCAGGTACTTAGTGGCTTCCTTCAAGTGTCGTCCGAAAGGGGTGTCGTCATTCGACTGAGTGAACTTGTTCCTGGGGTCCAACATCTATAGAGTAGAAATAGAGAAGAATTAGAAATGAGTAGAGAAGTGTATCATGTGGCTTTTTCCTAGTGGTCACGTTCTACAGTCAACGTGTGCTCTAATACCATCTTGTTATACATTATGCTCGTATTCCTTAGCCATGCTCATAAATGAGGATTGGTATGTGAGAATCATGCAAGATGTGAGAGATAATAACTAAGGGAAACTTAAGGTGGCTACTTTAATACACATTTGGGTGGATTAGTTGCGGGCACCTGGAGAATCCAGTGTTGTTCTAGGAGATCCCGGAGTACCCGTGTGATCATCCTATGGAATGCCACCCGGGCTCAAAGGGACCATATAATTACCACAAGCCATTATGAGCTCTGGCATAGTTGAGTAAGTTGTGTGACCTCTTTCAGTGGTGGACTAGCAGATGTAGGGGAAAGTAGGTGTACCGATCTACCCAGAGTAAAGAGTTAATGACTATACACAGTAGGGCAAAACCCCACTGCAATTTTTATATTATTTCATAAGAACAAAGGTCCAGCAATACAAAGGCTTGAGGTAAGCCAAAAGAAAACAAAAAAACAAAAATCTACCTATAATTACAGGACAAGGATGTCAAGCCATGAACAATAGGCCCTAGCATAGCTCTTTTTAATTCTAAAACTGAGCAGGTTGAGCTCCTCCAAGATGACTTTCCACCTATAAATACTAGGCTGAATGGCTTGAAAGATGAGATTATTCCTTGAAATCCAAATATCCCAAGAAGCTAGGATGATGATTTCCATGAAGAAGGGAACATGAAGTTTCTGTCTAAGGTCAGCAAAAGCTTCAAGCACTGAAACATTGGCCCGTCTTGAGGGACAAATCAGGTCCCAACACTAGGCTGCAAAGGGGCATGTCCAAAAGAGATGT
This sequence comes from Triticum dicoccoides, assembly GCF_002162155.2. NCBI lineage: Eukaryota > Viridiplantae > Streptophyta > Magnoliopsida > Poales > Poaceae > Triticum > Triticum dicoccoides. The sequence continues at coordinate 406,668,323 of NC_041390.1, read as the reverse complement.
TGAAGTGTTTCCTGTTGTTGACAATTGTTTCCAGCACAATTATAGTTATCCAGATGAAAAGTTTTTCTTCGTAGAAGATTCCTAGTATTGAGCCTGTCATGAAGGAGCCTCCAAAAGAACACCTTGTGCTTTGGCTGACAGGAGCTAGTCCAAATCCAATTGAACTGTTGGGGCACTATTTTGACTCCCATCATCATTTTATAGGCCTTAGCAAATGAGAATTGATCTTTTCCATAAATATAACTCCAGGTATCAGTGCATTCCAGAGATTCAGAAAGTCTTAAGGCTATACAAATGTCTTCCATAGCTTCAAATTCTTGGAAAGCATGCATAGTCAAGGGTAAATGGAACATATCCTCCAGAAATTCAGTGTGTATGATGGTGTGTACAGTAGTATACCTATTCTTCACAAAAGAGAAGAGGTGAGGGAACATGTCTTGCAGACAGGCAGTGTGCCATAAATCTGACCAAAATAGAGCACTTTTTCCATCTCCTATGTTACATCTTGTCGGGATGTGGGGTTCCGGGAAACCCTTAAGGTTCGAACACTCGGCTATGCGCGAAGTCTTTCCCTCCAACCGATCTACGCTCTAGCTCGCTAAGATCTTGCGGACGAACTTGACGAACTCACAACACAGAAGGACACATGGTTTATACTGGTTCGGGCCACCGTTGTGGTGTAATACCCTACTCCAGCGTGGTGGTGGTGGATTGCCTCTTGGGCTGATGATGAACCATACAAGGGAAGAATGGCCTCCTGAGGTTGAGGCATTCTTGAGTCATTTTACCACCTCTAGTCATAACTCTAACAACATTATCATTATTCTTACTATTCAATTCGTTGAGCAAATCATTTTGAGCTTTAAGTACTTGTTCTACTTGAGTGGTAACCATAGAAGCATGTTTACTAATAAGTTTAAGTTCACCTTTGATATTAGCCATATAATCACCCAATTGCTCAAGCATATTTGAATTGTATTTCAATTGTCTACCAAAATAAGCATTAAAATTTTCTCGTTTAACAATGAAATTGTCAAACTCATCGAAGCATTCTCTAGCAGACTTATAACGAGGGATGTCACCTTCATCAAATCTATAGAGAGAATTTACCTTTACTACTTGTGTTGGGTTATCAAGACCATGAGTTTCTTCAATAGGTGAAGGATTAAGATCATATGTTTCTTCAACAGGCGGTAAATTAAGACCATGTATTTCTTCAATAGGAGGTAAATTCTTAAAATCTTCAGCTTTAATACCTTTTTCTTTCATAGATTTCTTTGCCTCTTGCATATCTTCAGGACTGAGAAATAGAATACCCCTCTTCTTCGGAGTTGGTTTAGGAATAGGCTCAGGAATTGGCTCCGAAGGTGTCCAATTATTTTCATTTGTCAACATATTATTCAATAGAATTTCAGCTTCATCCAGTGTTCTTTCCCTGAAAACAGAACCAGCACAACTATCCAAGTAATCTCTGGAGGCATTGGTTAGTCCATTATAAAAGATATCAAGTATTTCATTTTTCTTAAGAGGATGATCAGGCAAAGCATTAAGTAACTTGAAAAGCCTCCCCCAAGCTTGTGGGAGACACTCTTCTTTAATTCGCACAAAATTATATATATATCCCTTAAAGCAGCTTGTTTCTTATGAGCAGGGAAATATTTAGCAGAGAAGTAATAAATCATATCCTGGGGACTACGCACACAACGAGGATCAAGAGAATTAAACCATATCTTAGCTTCACCCTTTAATGAGAACAGAAATATTTTAAGGATATAAAAGTGGCAAGTTCTCTCATCATTAGTGAACAGGGTGGCAATATCATTTAATTTAGTAAGATGTGCCACAACAGTTTCAGATTCATAGCCATGAAAAGGATCATATTCAACCAAAGTAATTATATCAGGATCAACAGAGAATCCATAATCCTTATCAGTAACACAGATAGGTGAAGTAGCAAAAGAAGGGTCAGGTTTCATTCTAGCATTTAGAGATTGCTGATTCCATTTAGCTAATAACCTCTTGAGTTCTAATCTATCTTTGCAAGCTAAAATAGCTAAAGAAGCTTCTTTATCAAAAACATAACACTTAAGAATAACAGGCAAGTCTTCATCATCAATTTAATCGGTATTATCAGATTCAATATTTTCAATCTCTCTAGCCCTAGCAAGTTGTTTGTCAAGAAATTCACTAAGTGGCATAGTAGTATCAAGCATAGAAGTAATTTCATCATAAGTATCATGTATAGCATAAGTGGCATCATCAATAACATGCGACATATCAGAACGAATAGCACAAGCAGGTTTAGGTGTCGCAAGCTTACTCAAAACATAAGGTGAATCAAGTGTAGAGCTAGATGGCAGTTCCTTACCTCCCCTCATAGTTGAGGGATAAATCTTGGTTTTTGGATCTCTCAAGTTCTTCATAATGATACGCAGATATAAATCCCAAGTGACTCAAACAATAGAGCTATGCTCCCCGGCAACAGCGCCAAAAAATAGTCTTGATAACCCACAAGTATAGGGGATCGCAACAGTTTTCGAGGGTAGAGTACTCAACCCAAATTTATTGAATCAACACAAGGGGAGCCAAAGAATATTCTCAAGTATTAGTAGCTAAGTTGTCAATTCAACCACATCTGGAAACATAGTATCTGCAGCAAAGTGTTTAGTAGCAAAGTAATATGATAGTAGTGTCAACGGTAGCAAAAGATAACAGTAGTAAAAGTAATATTTTTGGTATTTTGTAGTGATGATAGCAATAGCAACGGAAAAGTAAATAAGCGAAGAACAATATATGGAAAGCTCGTAGGAAATGGATTGGTGATAGAGAATTATGCCGGATGCGATTCATCATGTAACAGTCATAACCTAGGGTGACACAGAACTAGCTCCAGTTCATCAATATAATGTAGGAATGTATTCCGAATATAGTCATACATGCTTATGGAAAAGAACTTGCATGACATCTTTTGTCCTACCCTCCCGTGGCAACGGGGTCCTTACGGAAACTAAGGGATATTAAGGCATCCTTTTAATAGAGTACCGGAACAAAGCATTAACACATAGTGAATACATGAACTCCTCAAACTACGGTCATCACCGGTAAGTATCCCGATTATTGTCACTTCGGGGTTAACGGATCATAACACATAATAGGTGACTATAGACTTGCAAGATAGGATCCAGAACTCTCATATATTGATGAAAACATAATAGGTTCAAATCTGAAATCATGGCACTCGGGCCCTAGTAACAAGCATTCAGCATAGCAAAGTCATAGCAACATCAATCTCAGAACATAGTGGATACTAGGGATCAAACCCTAACAAAACTAACTCGATTACATGATAGATCCCATCCAACCCATCACCGTCCAGCAAGCCTACGATGGAATTACTCACACACGGCGGTCAGCATCATGAAATTGGTGATGGAGGATGGTTTATGATGACGATGGCGATGGATTCCCCTCTCTGGAGCCTCGAACGGACTCCAGATTAGCCCTCCTGAGAGGTTTTAGGGCTTGGCGGCGTCTCTGTATCGTAAAACACGATGAATTCTTCTCCTTGATTTTTTTCTCCTCGAAACACAATATATAGAGTTGGAGTTGGAGTCGGAGGAGCTCCAGGGTGCCCACGAGGTAGGGGGGTGTGCCCTAGGGGGGCAGGCGTGCCCCCCACCCTCATGGATAGGTGGTGGGCCCCCTGGACTTCATCTTTTGCTGGTATTTTTTATATTTTCCAAAAAGTTGCTCCGTGAAGTTTAAGGTCATTCCGAGAACTTTTGTTTTTGCACATAAATAACACCATGGTAATTCTGCTGAAAACAGCATCAGTCCGGGTTAGTTCCATTCAAATCATGCAAGTTAGAGTCCAAAACAAGGGCACAAGTGTTTGGAAAAGTAGATACGACAGAGACGTATCACGGTGATGTTGTTCTGGGCTCCATGGTGACCTCCGTCTTGCAGTCCATGGTCTTGGTCTTGTTGCACCGAAATGGCAACCTTTGCCTGAGGCCTCAGTACTCCGCGGCTGCGCTTGCCCCCTTTGCACCAAAGAGGAAACAAGGACGCTGTGCGCGCTGGCACCCGCCTGGTTTAGATCGTCGCTGCTCACCTCACGAGAGCCTCGTGAGGTTCGCCTAGCCTTGATATCTCCGCTCCTCATGAGCCTGCCTAGCTAGGCCACTCCAGAGGAGGTCTTGCATCATCCGCCTCGCGAGGCTTGGCCCCTCGCGAGGGTGTTGGGCGCTTTGTTTGTGAAGATGGGTCATACGACCTGCTGTCTCAGCCACGCCGCGGGCCACAGGAAGGCAAGTCTTGGGACCCCCGTTCCCAGAATGCCGACACATCTGGCCAAAGTTTTAAGTTATCAATGAGCTTAAGGTTTTCCTTCCACCAAAAAGATCCAATCCAACTACTGCTAGGCAGCAAACCATTGCTATAATAGGACTCCCAAATCAAGTTAACCCATGGAATGTTGTGTCTATTATAAAACTTGTGGAGATTCTTAAGTAACAGAGCTTTGTTTTGGACAAAGATATCCATCACACCCAAACCTCCTTGATCTTTTGGTCGGCAGACAGTGCTCCAGGCCACCATGGCAGGCCTGTGATCCTCCAGATCTGGGCCTCTCTAAAGGAAATGCCTCAAAAATTTGATAGCTTGAGTTTTGATGGTGACAGGCACATCAAGACATCCCATGAGATAAATCAACAGAGAATTTAGAACAGATGTCACCAGAAACAATCTCCCAGCCATGGTCATGAAGGAAGACAAACCCATAAGTTTCTTCTGCAGCCTTGCGACTAGAGGGAAGCATTGCTCAACAGTATGTTTATGAAGACCTAAAGGTGCTCCCAAATATTGTATGGGGAATGTGTCCTTTTTACATTGGAAAGTATTTGTCATAATCTCAACTTTCCCTTCTGACACATTGATTGGGATGAGGCTTGATTTATTGTAATTTACTTTAAGGCCAATAGCATCTGCAAAAGTATTGAGAAGGGATTTGAGGCAGTGAAGTTGCTTTGCATCTGCTTGAAGGAGAACCAGAGTGTCATCTGCATACTGGACTATGGGTAAATCAGGACAGGATTCCACTAGCAAAGGTGAAGTAAGTAGACCCAGTTGCATGGCCCTATTGAGGATTGACTGAAGTAGGTCTGCAGCAAGCACAAATAGAAGAGGTGACAAAGGGTCTCCCTGTCTGACTCCTCTAAGACAATAAAACTTTTTTCCAGGTACACCATTGAGCAAGATAGCAGATGAAGCAGAGGTGAATAGCATTTTGATCCAGTTAATCCATCTGTCTCCAAAACCTTTGGCTTTTAAAATATCTAGAATTGTCTGGTGTTCAATGGTGTCAAAAGGCTTTTCAAAGTCCAATTTAAGCATAATAATATCTTCCTTGGATATATGGCATTGATGCAGATATTCATAAGCCCAGCCCAAACAGTCATGGATGGATCTCTATTTGAGAAAGCCATATTGGTTAATGTGCACCAACTTTAGAATCACTTTCTGCAACCTATTTGCCAACAGTTTAGTGACAAGTTTGAGACAACAGTTAAGGAGAGAGACTGGCCTATAATCATTTGCTGTTAATGGGGTATCTCCTTTAGGAATAAGGGTGATGTAGGAGGTCTTTAAACTTTCAAGTGATATTTGCCCGGCATGAAAAGCATAAATGAATTTGAGCACATCTCCTTTAATAATGTCCCAACAAGATTTAAAGAATTCATTGTTGAAACCATCAGGACCTGGGGATTTGTCCAATGGGAGTTCTTTGACCACATCATTAACTTCTTCCTCAGTGAAAGCTAATTCCAGGTTATCAAATATAGCAGAATCTTGTCTCTGGACAAACAAGGAATCCAAATCAAAGTGCATACAGGTTTTGTGAGATGTACCCATTCTTTTCTTGTATGTTTCCCAGAGTATTGCAGCTTTCCCAGCATGATCAGATATGTCAACTTGGTCATCATTTTGGAGTACTGCAATGTGATTATGCCTGTAGCTGATAGAGGCTTTAGTATGAAAAAAATTGGTGTTCTCATCCCCAAACTTGACCCCCTTAATTTTTCCCGTTTGCTTAAAGTAGATCTTTTGGTTCCTCAAAAGAATGAGCAGATGTTCTTTCAGAATAATCCTGTAGTTCCACTCATAAATGTCCAACTCTCTGAACTCCTCAAAAAATCCCACAGAAAGATGAGCTCATTTATTTTTGCAATTTGAGATTTAAGACAAGATAAAGATCTGGCCCACAGCTTCAAAGCTCTAGATTACCCACAGGGATATTCCAAGCAGCAGCAACCACTAGTTTAAAATCTGAATGTTGCAACCAGTCGTTTTCAAACCGAAAAACTCTTGCTTTTGGGATAGCAGTACCAATCTTTATTACACATGGCAAATGATCTGATATAGGCTTTGCAAGAGGGAGCACAATGGTGTTTGGGAAAGAGGTCATCCAAGAAGCTGATGTAAAAAACCAATCAAGCTTGACCAAAAGAGGATATTGCTGCATGTTACTCCAGCTGAATTTTCTACCATGCAAAGGCAATTCAACTAATCCTTGGTTGCTAATTGCCTCATTGAACATAAGCATGTCATTAACATCTCCACCAGGTCTGTTTCTATCTGAAGGAGCCCTCATAAAATTGAAATCTCCCATGAGAATCCAGTCCACATCAGCCGGCATGTGAATATTCAAGAACCAATTAATGAACTCAATTTTGTCCTGTGGGTCACATGGTCCATATATGTTGGTGAGAATCCAGGACTGATTTGAGAGCAAGCTGGTGAATTGAATGGAATGTGAGAATCTATTTTGAGAAATAACTTCACCAGCAAAATGAGAACCATTCCAAGCAACTAGAAGACCCCCTGATGCTCCAACATAAGGGAGGAAAACAAATTTATTAATTCTATTAGTCCAGAAGTTTTTGATGTAGGCAGGGTCAAAGATCTCTCTTTTTTAGTTTCTTGAAGACACATGATATTGCAGTCACTCTCATCTAATTTCTGCCTTAGGGCCAACCATTTGTACTAAGAATTCATCCCTCTAATATTCCATTTAAGAATGTTCCAGTTTTTGTTTGTGATTCATGGAAACAAAGAAGATTTGTGCACAAGTAATCAAGCTCCAACACTTGATCAACAAATAAAGTGAGAGAAGATGGCACAGGACCGTGAGCCACACCACATCACATGAAAAGCAGATCATCCAATAACCATACATCACAGAAGTTCTATTAAGATAGTACATCACCAGGTAAACAAGTTCTATGAAGTGCCAACATCCAAGGTTTACACCATTCATTAGGATATCCAAAATAGAAGATGAAGGATCAAACACACTACCCCTCAAACCACAACTCCAAATGAGGTAAGCTATCATCATGGAGACTTGGAAGTGTTTTCCCCTCCTTTGGCCAAGGGCACCTTGGCCAGCTCATCTTCTTGCCTTCTTCTTGGCTTCTTAGCTAGCTTGTCCTCCAGCTACCTCTCAGCAACCTTACAGAAAGATGAAGTGAGATTTTTAACAACTGACTTTTGGGTGATGGGAGGGACAGCATTACAAGGTAGACGTTTATTATTTGAGCAGGAGTTTCTTTTGTATCCAGCATTATCCTTTTTAATTCTATCACTCCTCCTTACCTTAGTTTCAACCAGGGGAGTTTTCCACTCCTTCTCTTCCTTAAACTGTCAGGGCCAAAAGGTTAAACTAAAACCTGGGACTCCACATCTTGCATGTTGGAAGCCACTCCAATATTCTCCTTATCCTTGTCGTTGGCAAGCTTTTCCAAAAGGACCATGGCCTGACAAATAGGTGCATCTGAGGCAGGACACTTATCAGGTATGTGAAATGGTATAGCTTGTTCCATGTTCTCCATAGTAGTAAAAAGTTCCCACATTCCAGACTTTAGCATATTGATAGTCCAATCAAACTTATCAGGAGACAAGAGAAGGTGGACAATAAAATTAAACCAACTTACAGGAATGTTGGCAGAAAAGGAGCTCTTATTGTCCAAGGATTGCTCTTGGAAGTGCTTCTTCCACAACAAGAGGCCTTCTTTAGAGACAACATGATCATGATTAGCAGTTGCAGCAAGCTGAATGCATTTCAAACCAAGAAGAGAGGGTGCCATGCTAAAATGCTCATTAATTTGATTAAGCAAATTACCTTGAAGCCCAGACTAGAGATCCCCAATGTTTGCAACTGGCTCAAGGCCTCCTCTAGAAGTATTGATGTGTCCAGAACTACAAGGAATGACCTCACTATGTTGCCCAGGAACTGGCACTAAATATCCGAAAGGTAAGACAGGAGCCAAGCCAGTCTCCAAGGCAGAACCCACTTGCAGAACAGGGGGTGAGCACCCAAATCTTGAGATTCAGAAACAATAGCAGGGACAGCCACCTCATCATTCCCAGGGGGATTACTGACTACAACTTGTTGCAGCTAGTTTGCAACATCTTGATCAGGAAGTTCACAACAATCAGTGCAGCATCCACATTCTGCTCTTGTAGCATATGAGGCTCCTCCTCATCATACTGATATGCCCGGATAATGTTCTGGAGGCCATTGTCAATCACAATGGCAGGAGGAGGGGGTAAAACAACATGCTCAGTAGCCCTAAAAAGAATATTCCCAGCTGGTACAGGTGGCAAAAGGAAGTTTGAATTATCTCCTTCAGAGTAAGACATGTCTGAAGACAAACTACTGATGCTAACAGCAGGAAGCAGTTCTTCTCCATCTGCCCAAGCCATGTCTTCTTGCTGCACTGCATCCTAAAGATCATCAAGGGCTGCATTCTAGTTATCCTGTTGAGGCACATTCCAATTATCATCTTGTTCCCAATTATCTTCATTCTGAACATCCATATGGTTATTGTAGAGAGCAGCATTATGGAAACCAACTCCATGATCAACATTCTCAGGCAAAGGATGTGGGTCCACATTGTCAGGGGGAATAGGATCCTCATATGCTGGGCCCCCACCAAGAAGTTCACTAGCTAGTACTTCAATAGATGAAGACCAACCATCTTCCTCAAAATCATCCCCTTCAGACCATCTCATAGTTTTGGGGATGATTTCCAGATTCATAACTCGAGCTTTGACCACAATATGCCCCATGTGATCGTACTCCTTGTCCCAGGAGATCATATGACCAAACTTACTGACAGCACAAGCCAAATCCTCCATGTTGCGAAAATCAAATGGAACTCCTGTCAGAAGTAACCATACGGTCCTATTGAAATGGACCCGCCTATGGTTGCTGCCCTCATCATGCTTCACGAAGGAAATGAACACATCGCCAAACTCATGCGGGCTATCAAGCACCAGTTTATCCCTATCTCTAACCCTCGTAAGACGCACATATGCTTCTCCAAATGGGCATCGCTGGACGTCCCTCAACCCGAACTGCCTATGCTCAACTATAAACTCTTCAAGAACATCTCTTACATTGGGGAAAGGAGCATCAGCGGGGAGGGGATGGATTGTTGCAATCACCCAATCTTCATGGCGACAAGGACGCTGCGGAAGCACCACCCGCGCCACCCCATTGCGGCCCTCAATCTGCTGAATATCGAAGCCATGGGGCACAAAGGGGCGCGGGTCTATCGGAATGTTGGCCATCATGGCCGCCACATGAGCACACACCGTAGAAGTCGAGCTTGAGGTGACGGGAGCAGAGTTTGGGCACTGTGGAGAAGTAGAGGAGCACTGCGAAGAAGTTGAGGAGGCAAGTACAAATCGAGGCTTGAAATTAGGGAAGGATCCCAAACAAAGCTCGCTAAAAGAGGAAACTACCGAGGGGTCGCGGGCCAGGCCAATAGACTTAAACCTGTCTTGGACCGCATCCAGGTCCCAGGCCTCGTTCCGTGGGCTGGAGAAAGATGCAAATCGGAGGAAAGGAAAAATCCTAGGTAGCCGTTTCTCATGACACTCTCTGGCAAAATGGCCCACCTGTCCACACGCATAGCACTGAAGCCGGCCATTTGAAAAACCCTAATTGCCGCCCTGTGAAACCGCAGCATGAACATCTCCTGAGGTATTAAGATTCTGCATTAAGGGTTCATTATTTTCCAAGACCACCTTATTGCTAGAGCTCGGAATATTCACAAGGCCAACAAAACTGATGGCCGGAGTTGATCGCCGGAAACATTGCCGGGGGCAGCCCCTTGGCGCGGACCACTAGTAACCAAAGTCCAAGATGCAACCTCTTCACAATAAAAAAGCTGCTCTTCACGCTTCTAGTTGGGGCCCCCAAAACCCCAAATATTGAACACCAATTCAAAATCCGTTTCAACCACACGGCCATGATTATAGATTTCAAAACCCACTCCTTTGGACGCAACAGAAAACTTGAAGGATCTGTCCTTGAGGTGATGCACACGAAACTCTTGAGGATACCCACCAAAACAATATTGAAGGGTGATACTAAATGTGTGAGAATCCAACCAGAATCGAGCACGACAGAAAGAAACCACCAAAGCGAACTCCCGTTGACGAAAACCAGGTGAAAACACCACAGGATGACCAAACTTTTTCCTCATCTAACATTGAAAATCTTTACCTTGAGCAAAGTTGAGAGATGGAGGATCCATGGCCATCTCCCCTGCCCCTTCTCCTCCAGCCAAGAAACAAAAAGGTGGTGGCTGCCACCCTCGGAGTGACAAGTGGCAGAAAGGTGGTAGCCGTCGGAGCCGGAGTGGCCAACAGCGAGAGGAGGGGTGGCCGCTGGGGCCAGAGTGGCCACTGGAGGTGGGCGCCTAGGGGAGCCAAAGAGAGGAGAGGAGAGATCCTCCCAATTCCGAATCCATGCAATTTAAGTTAGCTAGAAAACTTCATCAAAGCACAACTAAATCCGGTACATGACCAAAAACAACGTGGCTATTGTGGACAACTTGAGTATTCTGGACAACTTGAGTAAAGAGTTAATGATTCAGAAAGACTGTGTCTCAATCTTCCGATCATGGAGGGGGTCGAGTCTTGTGGGGAAAAGTGCGCAAACCTCTGCAGAGTGTACAAACTAATCATGATTAGCCGTGTCCCCGGTTATGGATAACTTGAGTATCTAGAAGTGAATTATTGGTTGATCTCATCACTCTATTTAATCAATGAATTGGGTTATTATTGTTACTTGGTAATTTTGGGATTGAGTTGGAGGAACCTTCTCAATAATGGCATAAACTTGGTAGTAAAATAAAAATGTATTCCTCTGTTGTAGGGAAAAATAGCTTTATGAAAAATTAAACTTAGAGGCTCCACCAGCCAAATATGCATATAGAGATAGATATTTTCATTATTATTCTGTGGTGTGAAATTGCCAGTACATTCAATGTACTGACCTACATGGATGCAACATCTCATGTTGCAGGATTCATACGGCGAGTATGTGATATGTTAGGGTTACGATGTCTACACTCAACTTTGTCGTTGGTGTTGTTGGGACTCCACAACTTTGTTATTACTTCCGCTATATGGATTGAGGTAATAGTATTTACATTACATTGTACATGTGATAGAACTCTGTTATAAATCCTCGAGTACTCTGTCTGTCAGCATACGGATCCAGGGATGACTCTTAAGCACATAGACTTGATCCATTTGGGTTGGGTGGCTACAGCCAGACCCTGTTTCGGTTGTTCCGTCCAAGCCGGTTGGCTCCCATTGAACATGATGCATTCTGACCCAGTCGGTTGCCTCCGGTTGAACATGACGATGTTTCTCTGTTCCAACCCAGCGAGTTCACAGCCCGATGAACATGACGCCGTTGCTGTTGTCTGTTACCTCTCGATGAACACAAGCCCTGGTCGTCCGTATATATGCGTGAGTACACACTTGAGACCCCGGCTATATGTACGTACGTGGCCGTATTTTTTGCCATCTGGTTGTACATACGTGTACAGGACTTAGACGGGACTGCGTGAGCTGCTATGTCAGTTGCTCTACAATGACACGTGCCGCTACTTACTCAGCCATGGTTCATACTTGCAGAGAGACCGATCGACCAGTATGTATGTACACATTCGCGACCAGACAGACAACGCTATGTATGCTTTGACCAAGTGGGTCCCAGCAGTCAGGAAGGATAAGGACGCACTTCCTTGCATGTGAAGATATAGCTGGTCGGTCCCAGCTGTTAGGGGGAGGAATCGTTTTTATTTTATGAGTAATAAGGAGGCACTTCCTTGTGTTCGAAGATGTAGCTGGTGGGACCAGCTGTCAGCCTCACCGCCTAAAGTCCACTTTCGATGGTTGTCCTTCATGTTAACATTGACCATGCCGCGCTGAGAGAAGCAAGGCGGTGGATGACGGGAGGCCTAGGAAGGGAATGACACGGAGCCAAGGAAGACACAGCAGAGGATGCTCACGCGGAGGGGAGTACGTGGGTTGACTGCTTCGGCTGCAGTGTGAGGCTGCCGTCGCCGGAGAATAACAAGAGGTGTGGGTGAGTATAGAGGGATGGCATGGCCAGCGGTGGTAGCACAGCCGGACACGGGCGGTAGGAGCAGGCACCACGGTCGGCGCTAGTTTGGGCGGCTGGAGCAAGAAGACCAGAGGTTGAAGAAGCACGATGGCCATGGGATGGACATCATACGATCACTGCAGCTAGAACCATTTATATTGACAAAGTTGACAAAGCCCTGGGTATGCGTCAACTTAGTAGGCCCATAGGTCGGCCTCCGAAACGGTGCGCCCTAGATGTCAGGGGGAGGAATCATTTTTTGGTCGGCTGAAGCAAGAATATCCGAGATTGAAGAAGAAGCACGACATCCGTTGGATGGACATCCAACGGCCACTGCTGCTAGAACCGTGTATTGACTATAAGTTGACAAATCCTTGCATACGCGTCAACTTATTAGGCCCACAAGTGTGTGGCAGAGAACACATAGCCCATTTGTGATTTGTAAGAATGTAAAACCCATTTTTGAATTCTAGTGGAATTTACTATAGCCCATTTACAATTTTTTAAAATTATAGCCCATTTTCTAGCTAGGACAACTATTAATAATTTCGACCAACCGCTCAGAACAAAATTCAATAAAGTTTCCCACATTTTGCTGGGATCCAAAATATTTTTATCCTGAAATATCTAGTCACCTTAAATATAATTTCAAAATAAATTTATATTATGTAAAATCCAACAAAATATTGCGCACGCAACAAGTAATGAAATTAAAATTTTCAAAATCCAAAAATAATATATATATATATTAACTAATTACGTGTTTGGTGCTTTTTTTAGAGTTATAGTCCAGTTTTTATAAGTACATCCCATTTATTATTGCTTAATGCCCATTTTCTTGTTAAGCCTAATGCATCCCTCCTAGGAAAGATTTGCAGCCCAGCGGGGCGGGGAATAACAAGTTGACCTGGGCTGGGTATTCCTCAAACAAAATATAGCTGGGCTAGCCATTTTCAGCTTGAAAAAAATTAATATCTGGGCTGGGCTAGCCCAGCTGTACCTCAAGGCCTGGGCTAAACGGTCACAGCCGGACCAATTGATACCCTGCTCATCTAAACAACAACAAAAACATTGCTCAAGAAAAACTCTGCTCACACCTCAAAAACACAAATACTATTCGAGCTGCTAGGTCGCAGCTGTCGGCCGCTCCTTGTGCAATTCTCTTGTTTATTGACTGTGTAGGTTGACAATGGTGTGGGACCGTGTTGTCCGAAAACCAGGAGGAAGCAAAAAAACAGTTGTATATAATAAGGAGGCACTTGCGTACGTGCGCTATGGCCCTGGTACGTCCCCACTGCCATCCTCTCCAATTAAAGTCATCTACTGATTCCTCATGTTCGTTGACCATGTTGACTACGTGAGACGACTATGCCACAACGAGCAAAATAACTCGAAGGATGACGGAGAGGGCCCCGTGGGTCCTACGCATGGTCTGATACAGCGCTCCCTACTCATTTAGCAAGCCAGGATCATATGGCCACATGTCCATGGCTACTCATTTAGGAAGCCAGGATCATATGGCCACATGTCCTGGTCGGAAGCCACGTTCATTGTATGGTTGTCGTCGCTCAGCTCGGCGAGCTCGCTGGCGAGCCAACATGTCCGGCTGCTGGACTGGACCACTGCTAAACATGAGTCTGACTACCCTGGCCCACCCAGACCGCCTCCCTCGCCTGCATGGGCTTTCCGCCCGAAACGGTCAGCGCCGCTCGCACCGCTTGCCGGTGCAGGCGATTGCTCCGAGTTCAAACGACACAAGTGCCGTCTGTCTGTCCGGCTGCCGTCCACATTAATGATACGTGGTTGCCAAGGCGGCTACTCTGGCGCCACCCGTCCATCCCTCTATTGCCCACAATTGATATATAAACTGTTGCGCTGGCCATAGCCGCAGTCATCCGCCTCCGTTCCCTTTTTCTTGTCCACACCACTCCGACTGAGGGAGTCCTGGATTAGGGGGTCTCCAGACAACTGGACTATATCCTTTGGCCGAACTGTTGGACTATGAAGATATAAGATTGAAGACTTCGTCCCGTGTCCGGATGGGACTCTATTTGGCGTGGAAGGCAAGCTAGGCAATACGGATATGCATATCTCCTCCTTTGTAACCGACCTTGTGTAACCCTAGCCCCTTCCCGTGTCTATATAAACTGGAGGGTTTTAGTCCGTAGGACAACATACAATCATACCATAGGCTAGCTTCTAGGGTTTAGCCTCTCCAATCTCGTGGTAGATCGACCCTTCTAGTACCCATATTATCAAGAATAATCAAGCAGGACGTAGGGTTTTACCTCCATCAAGAGGGCCCGAACCTGGGTAAAACATCGTGTCCCCTACCTCCTGTTACCATCCGCCTTAGACGCACAGTTCGGGACCCCCTACCTGAGATCTGCCGGTTTTGACACCGACATTGGTGCTTTCATTGAGAGTTCCTCTATGTCATCGTCATTAGGCTGGATGGCTCCTTCGATCATCGATAGTGATGCAATCCAGGGTGAGACTTTTCTCCCCGGACAGATCCTTGTATTCGGCGGCTTCGTACTGCGGGCCAACTCGCTCGGCCATCTGGAGCAGATCGAGAGTTACGCCCCTGGCCACCAGGTCAGGTTCGGAAGCTTAAACTACACGACCGACATTCACGGAGACTCGATCTTCGACAGATTCGGGCCCCTCCCAAGAGCGCCACGCGGTCACGATGAGCATGATTTAGCTCTACCATCGGACAGTGTTCAGGCAACCGCTCCGACCCTCAATTCAGAGCCAATTGCGCCATCCATGGACGGGTGGATAGACCCTGCCACGGAGGCCACACTCTCATCAGCGATCGAGCCGAATATCGGCCTTACCCTTCACGAGAGCCGTGACATCGAACTCTCGGATTCTTCCCCGGCCACGGGCTCCGAACCGCCTGCGCCCGTGCCTATCGGATCCAACAGGGTGCCGATCATGGAGTTCACCTCCGCGGATATCTTTCAGAACTCGCCCTTCGGCGACATACTGAGCTCATTAAGGTCTCTCTCCCTGTCAGGAGAGTCCTGGCCGAACTATGTTCAGCAGGATTGGGACGCGGATGACGAAGAAATTCGCCGCCCACCCACCACCCACTCAGTAGCCACTGTCGACGATTTGACCGACATGCTCGACTTCGACTCCGAAGACATCGACGGTATGGACGACGATGCAGGAGGCGAACAGGAACCACTGCCCACAGGGCACTGGACGCCCACTTCATCATATGATGTATACATGGTGGACACACCCAAAGAAAATGATGACGAGGAACGGAAGGACACTGCGAAGGGTTGTTCCCTCGAGAAGCAGTCAAAGCGGCGGCGTAAGCGCCGCTCCAAATCCCGCCTCGACAGAAACATCGATCATATAGACCCAGTGTTAGAGCCGGGTGAACCATCGCCCGACCACGGCAACACGGAGAATCAAACCGAACAACCCGACTCCGTCGAAGATAATAGTCCAGACGACATCACACCGGACAGGCGCCCGGAGCAACAGAATTCCCATCAAAGGCTTGTTGCCACTGCGAGGAGTCTGAAAAAGCAGAAGCAAAGGCTCAGGGCTGCACAAGACACACTCAGAATCAGATGGAGTGAAGTACTCAAAACACTGCAGCGAAGTACGACGGTAATCGCCACACCAAGAGCTACCCGAAGCGAAAGTTGCTACCTGAATTCAAGGAGGAGGCCTTAGATCCCCCGCAATTGAAAAACAAAACAGCCATCCAGTCGGACAGACGACCTTGTGGACAACATAGAGCGGCAAACGATGCCGCACATAAGCCAGTACGCGATCCACGCGAGGGCTCGAATCAAAAGGACGGCGCAACCAGATCCATATACGGGCCACGCAAGCGCGCTCCAGTATGCAATGCAACACAACAAACATCTGAACACCACGGTACACCCAAATACAGGGGTGCCGCACACCCCCTATGTTTCACCGATGAGGTGTTGGACCATGAATTTCCAGAGGGATTCAAACCCGTAAACATAGAGGCATACGACGGAACGACATACCCTGGGGTATGGATTGAGGACTACATCCTCCATATCCACATGGCTAGAGGGGATGATCTCCACGCCATCAAGTACTTACCCCTCAAGCTCAAAGGGCCAGCTCGGCACTGGCTTAAAAGCCTCCCCGAAACTCCATTGGAAGCTGGGAAGAGCTTGAAGACACTTTTCAAGCAAATTTTCAAGGGACCTATGTCTGACCACCAGATGTAGACGATTTAAGTCATATAACTCAACAGCCCGGAGAGTCAGCCCAAAAGCTTTGGAACAGGTTCCTCACTAAAAAGAACCAAATAGTTGACTGTCCGGATGCCGAAGCCTTAGCAGCTTTCAAGCACAGCGTTCGAGACGAATGGCTCGCCAGACACCTCGGCCAAGAAAAGACGAGAACAATGGCAGCATTAACAAGCCTCATGACCTGCTTTTGCGCGGGCGAGGACAGCTGGTTAGCCCGGTGCAACACCAGCGACCCAAGTACATCCGAAGTCAGGGAAGAAAACGAGAAACCACGACGTAGCAAAAACAAGCGCCGGAGTAAAGAAGACAGCCCGAAGAGCACGGCAGTAAACGCCGGATTCAGAAGCTCTCATCCAGGTCAGCAAAAGTTGCCCTCCAAAGGCACTAGAGATGAACTGGCCATCCTAAACAAGATTCTGGACAAAATATGTCAGATCCACAGCACCCCCGATAAACCTGCAAATCATACCCATAGAGAATGTTGGGTCTTCAAGCAGTCCGGCAAGCTCAACACCGAACACAAGGGGCAGGATACACCAAGCGAAGACGAGGACGAGCCTCGCAAGCAAAGCACTGGGGAACAAAAGAAATTCCCACCAGAAGTTAAAACAGTAAACATGTTACACATGACAAAGGGGAGAAACAAAGCGGCACTCCTAGAGACACATGTCCCAGGACCTATCACAGCGGAGTTCTGCCACTGGTCGTCCCAACCGATCACCTTCGACCATCGGGATTACTCAGCAAGTATTCGGCGTGCAGGATGGGCTGCCTTGGTGTTTGACCCGATAATTGACGGATACCACTTCACACGAGGCTTGATGGACGGCGGCAGTAGTTTAAACCTGATATATTAGGAGACAGTCCGCAAAATGGGGATAGACCCAACAAAAATTAGCCATAGCAATACTACCTTTAAAGGAGTAACGCCAGGCCCAGAATCCCATTGCACGGGCCCCCTACTACTAGAGGTTATATTCGGCTTCCCCGATAACTTCCGCAGTGAAAATGTAACCTTCCACATCGCTCCGTTCCAAAGTGGCTATCAAGCACTACTCGGACGCGAAGCTTTCACTCGCTTTAACGCAATACCGCATTGCGCTTCCCTCATGCTTAAAATGCCCGGTCCACGTGGCATTATTACATTAAATGGGAATATTGAGCGCTCCTTGCGCGTGGAAGACCGGCGGCTGCCTTGGCAGCCGCACACTAAACGGCCTCACCAACTAAAGCATCTAACAGGTTGTTAAGACCACGGACACGGTTGGATGAGTCCGGTGCAGCTATATGTAATTGATACAGGTTTGATGGCTGTACCCCTATTACAATACAAGGGGCTCAACGCACGCGCACAAGTGGCAATTAGGCTCAACTTTACTCATTTTGAACTATATATTGTTTATTTAGTATAACTTACCTTTTCCACGGCAACTTTTCAACTAAGTTCCTCTCTTTTACAGATGACCGTCGTGCTACACCCGTCTAGGATATGGCACAACGAAGACACAGGCGTAGACGTGCAGCAGGGACCCGTTCCAAGGCTTATTTTTAGATTAAGACCCTGCGTAAACCTTTTTTTACTGTCTCTTGTTGATACACATCCCCTGGATTCTCAGTACAATTGAGAAGGATGCTGACGTATTGGCATGTGGCCATGTCAGAATATTGCACGTACCTGGACACCAGGGGCTTATTACAAAGGGCACTACTTAAGCCCAGTTCCCACCATAAAGACCGAACACCTTAGGGAGTGTTCGGCATCGCGAGTTTGGCCTTATATGCATCAGCTCCGAATCATCTCTTTGGTCAAATGTTGGGTTTGCCCGGCTCCTGTGTTTTGCTGCCTTACGTTTCGCTCTATCGGCTAAGGCGGCACTAGGAGAACTACTACGATTGTGCCTTGGTTCATCAGGACGAGCACCTCAGTAGAGAAAGCCGAAAACTGACTGTCATGATATAGCGTGAGAGTGGTCAACCACACGATGACCTAGCGGAATCTTCCGGATTCCTCCGCTTTAACGAAGGGCCGTTTCCCGGCCAGGCATATACGCACCCCGAATTCGGATGAGTGCGGAGCCACCAAGGGCTATATAGTAGCCCCACTGTCAAACTCCTCTGGCAAAGTGAAAGTGTTAAAGCATTATAGTCCGGTTGCCTAGTTCGCTGCGCTATCACCTCCTTAATGGACCAAGACGTTGGATCAAGTGTGAACATGCGTCTTCTGCGAACACCCCCACATTATATGCGTGGGGGCTGAAGCCGACGACTGCAATCATTCAGGTTATATACATATATACATAAACGGTCGTATAGGAGGCATCATAGTACTTTCTGGCAAAAGTATAAATACAGCCTTGATAAATTCAATAAAACATTGTTTTTACAATGGGAATACATGTCACTCAAACATAATATTCTTCGAGCACTGAGCCTCTATCGAACGAGCGCCTTCAAGAACTTCTTCAAAGTAGTGCTCGGCAGCCACTCGGCCTATGGCCGAACCCTGTGCCGCAACAGTGGTGGCATCCATCTCCACCCAGTATATCTTGACATGGGCAAGGGCCATCCACGACCCTTCTATGCACGTAGACCTCTTTACAGCATCGATGCGTGGCACAACGCCAAGGAACTGTTGCACTAAGCTAAAGTAGCTATTCAGCCTTGGCCCTCCTGGCCACAAATGATCCACAACGGACCTCATGGCCAGTCCGGATAATCTATGGAGCTCGGCCCAACCGGTCAATCACTCATTCAGCAGCAGCGGACGGACTGGAGCGTGAAACAGTGACTAGAACAGCTTCTCCACTTCGGGACCTTTCTGATCGTTGAAGTACTCGGCGGCATTAGCAGCGCTGGTAGCCAAATCCATGTACGCATCCACAGAACTCCATAGCCGGTCCAGAGGAGTATACATCAGAACTCCGAAGTTAGTCCGCAACAAGAAGGGCTTCCCAGACACGATATCTGCAGCTTGATTCAGCTCCTCCTTCGTCGCTCTAATTTTGGAGCGGGCTTCCTTGGCAGCCACTCGGGCCTTCTCCAGATCCGTCGCTTTCGCCCGGTTTTCCTCTTCAAGAAGCCGGTACCAGTCAGCAGCATCTTTTAACTCCACGGCCATCTTGGAAATTTTTTCTTTACTCTCGCAGTGTGTGGCCTGTTTGGCCCTTAACTCTTCGGCCGCCTATAAAGCGGCCGCATTGCTACTCCTTGCTTACTCCTTGGCTCGGGCAAGCTCCGCCCGAAGGGTCTCCACGGTGGCCACTCCATCTGGAGTCACAAACATATTAAAGATACAGGCATCAGGCTGCTCTTATTATGTGACAATCGCCAGAAAAATCACTGACCCTGCGCCTCGTCAAGCCGCTTGTTGACAAGCATGATGTCGGCATCTACCGCATCCAGCTGCCGCTTTAGTTAGGCATACCCATGAGTCCGGCTAGCCACCGGAGCCTCCACCACCTGCACATAAAGGCAGTCTGGTTATTACTTGGGACTATGATCCTCTATTTGCCGCTGTTTTCGACAACAACCAGAGTCTCAGGGGCTACTATCTACATGGGGCACATCTAAAAACGTGTGGTACTTTCAAAAATGTACATCATTTCACGTACCTCAAAACCCGTCAGTAGACTCATAAAGGCTTCATGCAGCCCGCTTTCGGTGGACGAAATCCTTTCAATCACCGTACCCATCAATGTGTGGTGCTCTTCTGAGATAGCCGCTTTCTCCAGCAGATCCCTCCATATGTCCGAACGCACACCAGACGGTGCCAGAATCTTTTGACTGCTCTCATCGAGAGCCGGATACTGAGGACTCCGGCTGGCCATAGGATTACCTTCTGGCCTTGCCGGATTAGGAGAAGCCCTCCGCGACGACACCTCAGGGTCGCTCGCTTCGTAAGGCGGTGTGGCAGGGGAGGCGTTTCGCTCTCCATCATCTCCGAAAGAAGATCCCACGAAGACGAGCTCAGCTGAGAAGGGCTAAGATCCGAACTGCAAGATAAATGCTTCGACTATTTTCCTCAGAAATAGAGCAAGATATTTTCGTTATTTAATACCCTCCGAGGACATTGTGTGGCAAGAGTACCCTCCGAGGCAGGTCCCTCTGGCAGAGATTTCTTCTCCCGTTTGGAAACCTTAGTTTCCAGATCTTCAGAGGTAGACCTCTTCCTTCCCAGGGGAGAGAGAATGTCAGATTCTTCCCCTTGGTTATCCTCCCTCATGGAGGCGCTCATTTCCTCGATTGGAATAGGTAGCGATGGAGGCCCGCTTTAGCCCTCTTTATTCGCCCCTTCATCTTCCATTGAGGGCACTAGACAAGGTGCCGGCTCGAGCATCTTTTCCAGCACCGGATTGTCCAAGCCTTCAGGAAGGGGGACCGAACACCGGATCATCTTCGCCTTTGTTATCCAGTCTTGGTCAAAGAGCGATTCTTCAAAATGATGTCATGATAAATAAAAGAACAGTGTGTTCGGCCATCGGATTACTTACTTGGAGAGCAGGGAAGTTGCAGCTCAGGCCCATGTCCTCGGTAGTGTCCGGACACTCTATTTGGGGTCCGAAGAACGATTTGTACATCTCTTCGTGCGTCATGCCGAGGAAATTCTGAATAGTGCACGGTCCTTCCGGGTTGAATTCCCACATGCGGAGGGGCCGGCGTTTGCAAGGCTGGACTCGGCGAACCAGCATAACTTGCATTACCATAACCAGACTGAAATCTCCCTCGAAGAGATCTCAGATACGACTCTACAGTATTGGAACGTCCTTGGCTGGACCCTAGCTCAGCCCCCTGCTGATCCATGACATCAGTTGTGGTGGAGGTCCCGAGCGAAAGGTGGGGGCAGCTACCCACTTGGCACTTCGGGGAGCTGTGACGTAAAACCACTCCCGTTGCCACAATCCGGACACCTCTGGAAAGGAACCCTTTGGCCATGGAGCGTCAACAATTTTGCTTATTAGAGCACCTCCGCACGCTGCGTACTGCCCCTCGACCATCTTCGGCTTCACATCGAAAGTCTTGAGCGACAGGCCGAAGTGAGGGGTAATGCGGAGGAAGGCCTCATACACGACAATAAATGACGAGATGTGAAGAAGGGAATCCGGGGCCAGATCATGAAAATCCAGCCCGTAATAGAACATGAGACCCCTAACAAAGGAATCCAGAGCGAGGCCTAGTCCTTGGAGGAAGTGGGAGACGAACACAACGCTCTCGTTGGGTTCGGGAGTAGGGACGACCTGCCCTCGGGCGGGCAGTCTAAGCGAAATTTTGGCGGCCAGATATCTGGCCTCCCTCAACTTCTTGATGTCCTCCTTCGTGACGGAGGAGGGCATCCACCAGCCTTAAAGGCTGGATCCGGACATTATTGAAGGTCCGAGGCACCTGACCTGGGCTTTGGGTTTTAGAACTCGAGGCGGGGGAAGGATTCGATTGAGCATGGGAGGAAAAAAAGAAAAAGCCTTGTCCCTTTATAAAGGGGATGAATATCAGGCGTCCTCCTCGTAGCCGTTCTAAATTTACCTAAAATCTAGGAGTCATACCAACAGGCACGGTTGGGTTACCCACGTTTGTATTGATGAGAATCCCGTGATAAAGGGAACACGATCTCTACTTTGACAAAACGTGTCAAGAAACCGCCTCGCGTTATGTGCGGGGCTGGTTAAAGAAAATGATTCAAATAATTACCGGGCCGTGGCCTGATGTCATGCTACCAAAACTTGTCAGCAGATTAGATTTGTGGAAATATTATTCTCTCTCTACGATGGTATGTGGAACTTATTTTGCAGGGTCGGACACTGTCCTTGTATTCAAACTCTTCGTTGGTGTATTCGGAAGAGGAACCCGCCTTGCAATGCCGAACACAACACTGCGTGCCGGACTCATCATCATTGAAGCCTGGTTCAGGGGCTACCAAGGGAGTCCTGCATTAGGGGGTCTCAGGACAGTCGGAATATATTCTTTGGCAGGATTGTTTGACTATGAAGATATAAGATTGAAGACTTCGTCCCGTGTCCGGATGGGACTATACTTGGCGTGGAAAGCAAGCTAGGAAATACGGATATGCATATCTCCTCCTTTGTAACCGACCTTGTGTAACCCTAGCCCCTTTCGGTGTCTATACAAACCGGAGGGTTTTAGTCCGTAGGACAACATACAATCATACCATAGGCTAGCTTCTAGGGTTTAGCCTCTCCAAGCTCGTGGTAGATCGACTCTTGTACTACCCATATTATCAAGAATAATCAAGCAGGACGTAGGGTTTTACCTCCATCAAGAGGGCCCGAACCTGGGTAAAACATCGTGTCCACTGCCTACTGTTACCATCCGCCTTAGACGCACAGTTCGGGACCCCCTACCCGAGATCCCCCGGTTTTGACACCAACACCCACCATGGTTTCCTTGCCCTCTAGCGCTCTTCGGATGGGCGGACAACAGACCAAAAGGATATGGCAGCCATTGCTGCTAACTGGCTGGCCAGCAGCCAGCCAGAGGACGACGATGTCCCAATGGAGAACATGGTACTCGACGATCCAGCGCCAACCCCCTCCTCCGCGCCATCCTCGTCGGTGCATTGCACCCTGACCGTCGGCGAGGCCCGTGCCCAATACATGGACATGGTGAGGCAGAAGCGTCAGGAGCAGTTCCAGGAGGTGCAGGCTGACGCCGCCTACAACCACCATCTCCTCCAGGAGCACCTGCAGGCGGAGGAGCAGATCGCCGTGGAGCGAGCGGAGCAGTAGGCGCTGCTCGAGTCGTATCGCTCTGCCCGCGAGAGCCGCCTCGCGCGCTGGAAGTACCGCATGCGGGTGGCGGAGGTTGCGGCCGCCTACAAAGAGGACGATGAAGTGGGCGAGGCGCTATTTGGCGAGACTGACGACGAGGGGGGGGGGACAATGTCGGCTCCGCCGAGGCCCCGCCCCGCCAACTACGAGGCACATGACATCGCCGACTCCACCGAGGCCCCGCCCCATCGGTACCGAGGCAGAGGACTTCGCTGGCTTCGGTGAGGCCCTGCTTCGCCAAGGCCCCGTCCTGCCAACAAAGAGGCAGATGACATCGCTGGCTCCGCCAAGGCCCTGCACTGCCAGCATCGAGGCAGCGGACTTCGCTGGCTTCGTCGAGGCCCTGCTTCGCCGAACCCCCGCCCCACCAACAACGACGCAGAGGACATTGCCGGCTCTGCCGACGCCCCGCCCTGCCGGCAATGAGGGGGAGGATTTCCCCCGCTCCGCCTAGGCGCCGCCCCGTCGGCAATGAGACAGAGGACATCATCGGCTCCGTCGAGGCCCCACCCCGCTGCCAACGAGGCCGCGCCACACAGAAAATGAGGAAGAGTAGAACAAGACAGGTCGCCGCCGCTCGGGTCCAAGTAAGGCCACCGCTGCTACCCTCTGGTTGAAGCCAAGCTAGGCGGGTTGACCATTGACGGCCGATTAGCTTGTTGGCGGCGACGTGGAGTCGGGGAGATGTGTTGGAGAAGCATGTTGCTTCAGTTACTTCACTACAGGTGCAGTTGGGTCACTGACATGTGGGCCCAAGAGGCATCTCGCCCACATGTCAGTGACGCAACTTCACCTACAGTTAAGTCACTGAAGCTTAGTCCGCTAGAGAAGAAGCTTTTGTTCAGCTCAGCCGGACATGGGTGGATAGCTTCGGTTAATTAATTTTACTTCCAATGCACCCTTTTTTAGTTGAAGAATGTATGAAATGTAATGAAATCCGGCATGTTTATATGAATTCTGGCCGTGTATGAATGAGTATAGTTTGATTAGTTCGAATTCTTGTATCACCGGCATTGGATGAACTTGGAAAACAATACGTACTAGCATTATTCCTAGGGTAATCACTTCGTTTGCAGCAGTTTCACATGTACTCCCTCTGGTCCTTTTTAGTCTGCATACAAGTTCTGTCTGAAGTCAAAGTATCTCTACTTTGACCAATCTTATAGAAAAAAGTATCAACATTCACAATGTAAAATTACCTGACTTGAAAGAAATCTAATATGCAAAGTAAAATGGAACAGAGGGAGTACAAAAAAGTTTGAGCAGCTTTCTAGCGTTCCTGTACATTGCAATCAAACACACAGGGCTGGCAATTCATAGAGAACATTCAAAATAATCGATGATTATGCATCTCATCGATTCACATGTTAGAGCCAATATTTACTTCACAACTAAAGAATACATAAAAATCGATCGATGCAGCTGACAGCAAAGGGCATCCCATTCGAAAGTATCAAATGCATGTCTTCTTGCAAACATCAATGAGCAAAAATTGACAAGGTTGTCCCATTCCAAAATGTCAAATGTGTGTTGTTTTCCATACATCAATGAGCAAACTTTGACAAGGTTTTTCGATTCCAAAATATCAAATGCCTACGATTGTGGAATGGGCAGGGTTTGCCATCAATTCGGTCATTGACATGGCACCTCGTGCTAAGTAAATAAACTTTTCTTTTTGTGCGATTCCACCAAAATCAACCAAATTTGTGAGTAGCTTGTATGATTTCTCCTTTATATGTTGCAACGCCTTGAACATATCAGCACCTCATTTCTTATGGTGGAAATGAATGATTTGAGAATATTCGATGTATTCGTGAACATTTTGTGCAGTTCCCATTGAAATCAAGTTGAGCACACCTGTTTGCATAAATACAAAAAAGTGATTAGTATAAAGAAAATTGTACTATGAATTGACAGTTTAAACAGGCAACCTACATGATCCATGCAGAGCACACATTTAAAAAACTGGAACTCACTCGAAGGAATCCTAAAACAACATTGTAGTGTGATAACCCACAAGTATAGGGGATCGCAACAGTTTTTGAGGGTGGAGTATTCAACCCAAATTTATTGATTTGACACAAGGGGAGCCAAAGAATATTCTCAACTATTAACAGTTGAGTTGTCAATTCAACCGCACCTGAAAGACTTAATATCTACAACAAAGTATTTAGTAGGAAAGTAATATGGAAATAGTGGTAACGGTGGCAAAAGTAATAATATTGGATTTGTAGTGATTATAACAATGACAACGGAAAAGTAACTAAGCAAAGATCAATATGTGAAAAGCTCGTAGGCAATGGATCAGTGATGGATAATTATGTCGGATGTGGTTCCTCA
Source organism: Triticum dicoccoides (assembly GCF_002162155.2). NCBI lineage: Eukaryota > Viridiplantae > Streptophyta > Magnoliopsida > Poales > Poaceae > Triticum > Triticum dicoccoides. The sequence goes on along the minus strand of NC_041390.1, from coordinate 406,642,470 downwards.
TGCAACAGTTATAACATAGGGTGACACACAACTAGCTACAGTTCATCAATGTAATGTAGGCATGTATTCTGAATATAGTCATATGTGCTTATGGAAAAGAACTTGCATGGCATATTTTGTCCTACCCTCTCGTGGCAGCGGGGTCCTATTGGAAACTAAGGGATATTAAGGCCTCCTTTTAATAGAGTACCGGAACAAAGCATCAACACTTAGTGAATACATGAATTCCTCAAACTATGGTCATCACCAGGAGTTGTCCCGATTATTGTCACTTCAGGGTTACCGGATCACAACACATACTAGGTGACTATTGACTTGCAAAATAGGATCAAGAACTCACATATATATTCCTGAAAACATAATAGGTTCAGATCTGAAATCATGGCACTCGGGCCCTAATGACAAGCATTAAGCATAGCAAAGTCATAGCAACATCAATCTTAGAACATAATGGATACTAGGGATCAAACCCTAACAAAACTAACTCAATTACATGGTAAATCTCATCAAACCCACCACCATCAAGCAAGCCTATGATGGAATTACACACGCACGGCAGTGAGCATCATGAAATTGGTGATGCAGGAAGGTTGATGATGACGATGGCGATGGATTCCCCTCTCTAGAGCCCCGAATGGGCTCAAGATCAGCCCTCCCGAGAGAGATTTGGGCTTGGCGGCGGCTCCCTGATTTTTTTCTCCCCGAACATGAATATATTGAGTTGGAGTTGACGTTGGTGGAGCCTCAGGGGGCCCACGAGGCAGGGGGCACCCCAGGGGGGCGCCCTGCACCCTTGTGGACAGAGTGTGGACCCCCTGGTGTTGATTCTTTCGCCCATATTTTTTATTTATTCCAAAACGTGTCTCCGTTGATTTTCAGCTTATTCCAAGAACTTTTATTTTTGCACAAAAATAACACCATGGCAATTCTGCTAAAAACATCGTCAGTCCGCGTTAGTTCCATTCAAATCATGCAAGTTAGAGTCCAAAAGAAGGTCAAAATTGTTTGGAAAAGTAGATACGATGGAGACATACCAACTCCCCCAAGCTTAAACCTTTGCTTGTCCTCAATCAATTCAGTTGACAAACTGAAAGTGTTATTGAAAAACTTTTACAAACTCTGTTTGATCTTGTTGTTGTAAGTATGTAAAGCCAGCATTCAAGTTTTCAGCAAAGATTATGAACCAACCATATTCACAATAACATTTAGGTCTCATGTTTACTCATATAAATGATATAATCAACTACCGAGCAATAATAATAAATCTCGGATGACAACACTTTCTCAAAATAATCATAATATGATATAACAAGATGGTATCTCGCTAGCCCTTTCTGAGACCGCGGAACATAAATGCAGAGCACCTCTAAAGATCAAGGACTGACTAGACATTGTAATTCTTGGTAAAAGTGATCCAGTCACATTCATACTCAATGTCAATTAATAGTAATGCATGAACATGACAACGGTGCTCTCCAACTAGTGCTTTTTAATAAGAGGACGGAGACTCAACATTAAAGTAAATAGATAGGCCCTTCTTAGACGGAAGCAGGGATTTGTAGAGGTGCCAGAGCTCGAGTTTTGAAATAGAGATGAATAATATTTTGAGAGGTATAATTTCATTGTCAACATAACAACCAAGAGATCTCGATATCTTCCATGCTACACACATTATAGGCGGTTCCCAAACATAATGGTAAAGTTTATACTCCCCCACCACCAGCAAACATCAATCCATGGCTTGTCCTAAACAACGGGTGCCTCCAACTAACAAGAATCATGGGGGAGTTTTGTTTGCAATTATTTTAATTTAAACATGGGACTGGGCATCCCGGTTACAAGCCATTTTCTCGTGAATGATGAGTGGAGTCCACTCATCTTGAGAATAACTCACCTAGCATGGAAGATATAGACAACCCTAGTTGATACATGAGCTATTCGAGCATACAAAACAAAATTTCATTTGAAGGTTTAGAGTTTGGCACATACAAATTTACTTGGAACGATAGGTAGATACCGCTTATAGGAAGGTATGGTGGACTCATATGGAATAACTTTGGGGTTTATGGAAGTGGATGCACAAGCAATATTCCCGCTTAGTACAAGTGAAGGCTAGAAAAAGACTGGGAAGTGACCAACTAGAGAGCGACAACAGTCATGAACATGCATTAAAATTAATCAACACTGAGTGCAAGCATGAGCAGGATATAATTCACCATGAACATAAATATCGTGGAGGCTATGTTGATTTTGTTTCAACTACATGCGTGAACATGTGCCAAGTCAAGCCACTCGAATCGTTCAAAGGAGCATACCACCCTATCATACCACATCAAAACTATTTTAATAGCATGTTGGCACACAAGGTAAACCATTATAAACTCCTAGCTAATTAAGCATGGAATGAGCAACTATAATATCTAATTGTCATTGCAAACATGTTTCATTCATAATAGGCTGAATCAGGAATGATGAACTAATCATATTTACAAAAACAAGATAGGTCGAGTTCATACAAGCTTCTCTCATCTCATTCGGTCCATCATATATCGTCATTATTGCCTTTCACTTGCATAACCGAACGGTGTGGATAATAATAATAGTGCACGTGCATTGGTATAAGCTAGAATGTGCAAGCATTTAATACAAGGGAGAAGACAAGGTAATATGGGCTCTTGGTTAGATCAACAATAATGCATATGAGAGCCACTCAACATTTTCATCATGGTCTTCTCCTCTCTACCCCCAAAGAAAATAAATAAAACTATTTACATGGGAAAGCCCCCAAAGAGCAAAAGAAGAACGGGAAATCTTTTTGGGTTTTTTTAATTACTACTACTACAAGCATGGAAAGTAAACTAGCTAAAATTTACAACTAATTTTTTTTGTTTTTATTAAGGTTTTTCAAACCCACAAGAAGAAGGCTTAAAAAGAAATTAAACTAGCATGGATAGTACAATGAAAAAGTATGAGCACCGACAACTGGAATGAGTGTGTGAACATGAATGTAATGTCGGTGAGAAATGCATACTCCCCCAAGCTTAGGCTTTGGGCCTAAGTTGGTCTATGGCCACTGTTGGCCCGGTTGATATCCAAAGTTCTAGCTGGGGTCGTACTGAGATGCGGCAGCTACTGCCTGATGAGTTGCAGCTTGGAGGCGAGCTGCCTCCGTCCTCCTCTCATATTCGTTCCCTTCCTCCCTGGTTATAACATATCTCCTTTTTGCCTGAAAGTCAAAGAAAGTAGGAGTAGTGAGGGAATTGTTCATTCCTCTCAACAAACTGATGGCGAACCACGGCATTATAATCTAGGTAAGCAGGAGGTAACTCTATATGATTTCCATGTATGGGTATATTATGATAATTATCTACACGCGTTGCATAAATTCCACCAAACAAATCTCCGCTTACACTGTTGTGATGCAACCTTCATGCAACAATGGCCCCCGAGTTATATTGTTTATCACCTAATACCGCACTCTTGAGGACACTAAGATCTGGAATGCACATGTGACAAGCCTCATCTTTACCGTTAATGCATCTACCAATGAAGAGAGCAAAATAATGTATGGAAGGAAAATGAATGCTCCATATGGTAGCTTGTGTGATTTCCCTAGATTCCCCCACAGTAATACTAGCAAGACAGTCTTTATATTCAGATTTGCGAGGTTCACTAACATTTCCCCAGTGCGGGAGTTTACAAGCAATATTAAAATCTTCTAGGTCCATGGTATATGATTTATCATAAAGATCAAATAAAATAGTGTGAGAATTGCGCGAGGATGTAAATTTAAACCTTCTCACAAAGGAATCAGTTAGGTAGCGGTACTAACGGCACTTATCTGACACGAAGTCCTCAAGATCAGCATTACGCATATACGCGTCAAATTCATCCTTGATGCCTGCTTGGACCATAAACTCCTCTGACGGCCATTCACAAGGGCACAGTTGGGCTTCCCTCGGTGGTTCATCAACCGGCTCACGTATCGCGAGCCTCGGTCCTGGCTTCCTTGAGGAACCACCTTGGTACATTTTCCTAAACATTTTTCTTCATCTGAAAATTTTCTGAAATATTTAGTGACTCAAAATAAAAGGGAACCAAACTCAACAAGATTGATAGCAACTACTCCTACAAGTGCCAAGAGGCCATATCATGCATTAAAACATCTCTTCACCACATAAATTTGACATGCAAGCTCAAAAGCAGGGTCACCTAAGTAGCAAAAATTTGCAATAAATAAAGCACTAGAACAAAAACTAATTGGACCATTGGAGGAATCACATACCACAGAACAATCTCCCAAAGCAGTTTTGTGATCGAGCAAGGAGATCGAAAATGGCAGAAAGATGAGCTAGAACTAGGGTTTGAGCTGTGGGATGATTTTTTTTTGGAGGAAGAAGAAGTGTGTGGGTGCTAGAATAAGTGGAGGGGGGGCACATGGGGTCCATGAGGCAGGAGGCGCACCTTGGACCCTCATAGCCAGATGGTGGGTCCCCCTGGTGTGTTCTCAGTGCCAACAATTCTTAAATATTCTACAAAAAATCATATATCATTTTCGGGACATTTGGAGAACTTTTATTTTCAGGGTATTTTTTTATTGCAAGGATAATTCAGAAAACAGACAGAAAATACTATTTTTGCTTTATATAATCCAAATAACAGAAAGTAAAAGGAGGGTACAGAGGGTTGAGCTTTCTAACTTCATCCATCTCATGCTCATAAAAAAGGGAACCACTAACAAGGTTGATCAAGTCTTGTTAACAAACACTTTCTAAATAACATGAAACCGGAGAATTTTCGAATAACACTAAGTTACCTCAACGAGGATATGCATGTCCCCAACAATAAGAATATCATATTTTTTCTTGACAGTAGGAAGAGGGAATTCAAAACCTCCAATAGTGATCGCTTAAATTTTTCCAATAGAATTGATACTGTGGACTTGAGGCTGTTTCCTCGGAAAGTGTACCGTATGCTCATTACCATTAACATGAAAAGTGACATTGCCTATGTTGCAATCAATAACAGCCCCTACAGTATTCAAAAAGGGTCTACCAAGAATAATAGACATACTACCATCCTTGGGAATATCAAGAATAACAAAGTCCGTTATAATAGTAACGTTTGCAACCACAACAGGCACATCCTCACAAATACCAACATGTACATCAGTTGATTTATCAGTCATTTTCAAAGATATTTCAGTAGGTGTCAACTTATTCAAATCAAGTCTACGATATAAAGAGAGAGACATAACACTAACACCGACTCCAACATCACATTAGCAGTTTTAACATAGTTTCTTTTAATGGAGCAAGGTATAGTTGGTACTCCTGGATCTCCTAATTTCTCAGGTATTCCACCTTTAAAAGTATAATTGGCAAGCATGGTGGAAATTTCACCTTCCGGTATCTTTCTTTTATTTGTAACAATATCTTTCATATACTTAGCATAAGGATTCATTTTAAGCATATCAGTCAAATGCATACGCAAAAAGATAGGTCCAATCATTTTAGCAAAGCGCTCAAAATCCTCATCATCCTTTTTCTAGGATGTTTTATGTGGAAAAGGCATGGGTTTCTGAACCCATGGTTCTCTTTCTTTACCATGATTCCTAGCAATGAAGACTCTCTTATCATAACGTTGATTCTTTGATTGTGGGTTATCAAGATCGACAACAGGTTCAATCTCTACATCATTGTTATTGCAAGGTTTAGCACCAACATGAGCATCATCATTAATATTATCACTAGGTTCATGTTCATTACCATATTGTGTTTCAGCATCAGAAATAGAAATATCAATGGGATTCTCAGGTGTGTCAACAACAGGTTCACTAGAAGCGTGCAAAGTCCTATCATTTTTCTTTTTCTTCCTCTTAGAAGGACTAGGTGTATCAATATTAGTTCTCTAAAAATCTTGCTCAACTCTCTTAGGGTGGCCCTCAGGGTACAAATGTTCCTGAATCATTTTACCCCCTCTAGTCACGACTCCAAAAGCATTATGATTTTTATTATTATTTAATTCATTGAGCAAATCATCTTGTGCTTTAAGCACTTGTTCTACTTGAGTGGTAACGATAGAAGCATGTTTACTAATAACTTTAAGTTCACCTTTAACTCTAGACATATAATCACTCAAGCGTTCAATCATATAAGCATTTCGTTTCAATTGTTTACCAACATAAGCATTGAAGTCTTCTTGTTTAACAATAAAATTATCAAACTCATCCAAGCATTGGCTAGCAAACTTAGTAGATGGGATTTCACCCTTATCAAATCTATAGAGAGAATTTACCTTTACTACCTGTGTCGGGGTATCAAGACCATGTATTTTTTCAATAGGTGGTAAATACTTAACATCTTCAGCTTTAATACCCTTTTCTTTCATAGATTTCTTTGCCTCTTGCATATCTTCTGGACTGAGAAATAGAATACCCCTTTTCTTCGGAGTTGGCTTAGGAGTTGGTTCAGGAAGTGTCCAATCATTATCATTACTCAGTATATTATTTAACAACAATTCAGCTTGATCAACAATTCTTTCCCTGAAAACACAACCAGCACAACTATCCAGGTGGTCTCTAGAAGCATCGGTTAGTCCATTATAAAACATATCAAGTATTTCATTTTTCTTGAGAGGATGATCAGGCAAAGCATTATATAATCGGAGAAGCCTCCCCCAAGCTTGTGGGAGACTCTCTTCTTCAATTTGCACAAAATTATATATTTCCCTTAAGGCAGATTGTTTCTTATGAACGAGGAAATATTTAGCAGAGAGGTAATAAATCATATCCTGGGGAGTACGCACACAACCAGGATCAAGAGAATTAAACCATATTTTAGCATCACCCTTTAATGAGAACGGATATAACTTAAGGATATAGTAGTAACGAATTTTTTCCTCATTAGTGAATAGGGTGGCTATATCATTCAATTTAGTAAGATGTGCCACAACAGTTTCAGATTCATAGCCATAAAAAGGATCAGCTTCAACCAAAGTAATTATCTCAAGATCGACAGAGAAATCATAATCCTTATCAGAAATCCAGATAGGTGAAGTAGCAAAAGCAGGGTCATATTTCATTCTAGCATTCAAAGACTTCTCTTTCAGCTTAGCTAACAGTTTCTTAAGATCATATCTATCTTTGCAAGCTAAAATATATCTAACAGTTTCTTCATCCATAACATAACCCTCAGGCACATCAGGCAATTCATATCTAGGGGGAGAATCTTCATCATCACTTTCATCAATATTATCAGTTTCGATAATTTCATGCTCTCGAACCCTAGAAAGTTGTTCATCAAAAAATTCACCTAATGGAACAATATTATCAAGCATAGAAGTAGTTTCATCATAATAATCATGCATATCATAAGTGGCATCATTAATAACATGCGACATATCGGAATCAATAGAAGGAGTAGGTGTCGCAAGTTTACTCAAAACAGAAGGTGAATCAAGTGCAGAGCTAGATGGCAGATCCTTACCTCCCCTCGTAGTTGAGGGGAAAATCTTAGTTCTTTCATCTTTCAAGTTCCTCATAGTGATTAACAGATATAAATCCCAAGTGACTCAAAGTATAGAGCTATGCTCCCCGGCGACGGTGCCACAAAATAGTCTTGATAACCCACAAGTATAGGGGATCGCAACATTTTCGAGGGTAGAGTATTCAACCCAATTTATTGATTTGACACAAGGGGAGCCAAAGAATATTCTCAAGTATTAACAGTTGAGTTGTCAATTCAACCGCACCTGATAGACTTAATATCTGCAGCAAAGTATTTAGTAGCAAAGTAATATGGAAATAGCGGTAACGGTGGCAAAAGTAATAGTATTGGTTTTGTAGTGATTATAACAGTGGCAACGGAAAAGTAACTAAGCAAAGATCAATATGTGAAAAGCTCGTAGGCAATGGATCAGTGATGGATAATTATGTCGGATGCGATTCGTCATGCAACAGTTATAACATAGGGTGACACAGAACTAGCTCCAGTTCATCAATGTAATGTAGGCATGTATTCCGAATATAGTCATACGTGCTTATGGAAAAGAACATGGATGACATCTTTTGGCCTACCCTCCCGTGGCAGCGGGGTCCTACTGGAAACTAAGGGATATTAAGGCCTCCTTTTAATAGAGTATCGGAACAAAGCATTAACACTTAGTGAATACACGAACTCCTCAAACTATGGTCATCACCGGGAGTGGTCCCATTTAATTATCAATTCGGGGTTACCGGATCATAACACATAGTAGGTGACTGTTGACTTGCAAAATAGGATCAAGAACTCACATATATTCATGGTTCAGATCTGAAATCATGGCACTCGGGCCCTAGTGACAAGCATTAAGCATAGCAAAGTCATAGCAACATAAGTCTTAGAACATAATGGATACTAGGGATCAAACCCTAACAAAACTGACTCAATTACATGGTAAATCTCATCCAACCCATCACCATCCAGCAAGCCTACGATGGAACTACTCATGCACGGCGGTGAGCATCATGAAATTGGTGATGGAGGAAGGTTGATGATGACGATGGCGACGGATTCCCCTCTCCGGAGCCCCGGACGGGCTCCAGATCAGCCCTCCCGAGAGAGATTAGGGCTTGGTGGCGGCTCCGTATCGTAAAACACAATGAATACTTCTCCTTGATTTTTTTCTCCCCGAACGTGAATATATAGAGTTGGAGTTGATGTCGGTGGAGCCTCAGGGGGCCCATGAGGTAGGGGGCGCGCCCCAGGGGGGTGCCATGCACCCTCGTGGACAGGGTGTGGATCCCTCATGTTGATTCTTTCGCCAGTATTTTTTATTTTTCCAAAACGTGTCTTCGTTGAGTTTCAGGTCATTCCAAGAACTCTTATTTCTACAAAAAAAATAACACCATGGCAATTCTGCTGAAAACAGCGTCAGTCCAGGTTAGTTCCATTCAAATCATGCATGTTAGAGTCCAAAACAAGGTCAAAAGTGTTTGGTAATGTAGATACGATGGAGACGTATCATAGTGGCCATCACAACAACAAAGATGGAGATCCGTGAGTCCTTCTGAGCTGAAGTTAGTTTGTTCTTGTGGGCAATAGTGTAACCATCCTTCAACTGCTCCCTTCTTAGGAAGAGAGGCTTGGCTTCTTTATCCTGGCATAATCAGAACTAGGCACTTCACGTACTCCATTTTCTTCTTCGGAGGAGGATGATCCTATTGTGCAAAGACAAGAGGACAACTAAATGCTAGCATCCCTGTTTGCTCGAAAAAAAGGAAAGGAAATATTTAAAACAACACATATGAAGCACTTCCCAAGGACAATACCACTTTCGCATGACAATATCTAAATAGTAGCACAACTGCAATAGAGATGACAAAGCTCAATCATATGGATGAAATCCGTGGGCCAGTACCAATCTTTCTTAGGAGGTTTATTGGGTAGAGCATACAGATGAAGTACTTCTCCAGAACCATATGTTGTTATCTACTGTGATTGCCATGCTTACTATATACTCCTCGATTAGTTTAATGTTTCCAACATCTTCTTGTGCAGTTCCACTAAAATATATGTTATCTTCAAATATGATCCCTATTTGCACAAGTAAAGATAATTACATATTACATTAAGAGTGGCATCAAATCAGTGGCAAAACAATTGCTCATTCGAGCCATAGCATAAATTAAGATGCAAAAGTATATCATTACTTGTGTCATCACAGTTCGAGTGCTTCATTATAGCACGGGAGTTGATTTTTGTTTTTCTTCCGCTTGTTCTTCCCCTTCATCACTTAGTTCAATAACAGACAAGCTTCGCCTTCAATGTAAGATTTGGCATGTCAATTAGGGAGCACGAGTATAGCACTAAACAACGACATTAATTTTCTGATGACAGTGGCAAAATATAGGCCAACTGTTGTGAAATATCATTATCTTACCTCAATGAGATATTACGGTGCACATACAGATTGAAAGTCTTGTCTCCATTTGTGCAGCTCACTAAAATCAAGCAACATTACCGTATAAGTAGCACAACATATGAAAGCACACTACACAATCATGTGAAAGAAGGCTAGTACTGACCTCTCATGACGCGGAGTTCAAACAACTCACCAGATGAAGATCTGAAACAAATTTGACAACACAGATAGGAAGTCAGATCTCCTCTTGTGTAGTTCCACTAAGATCAAGCAATCAAGCAACATTTTCGGTGTGACATTTTGGTTGAACTGCACAAATCACTCTTAAAACAAACGTTTTTTGTGCAGTGCAACAAAAGGTCACAGTAGCAACGAGCTGAAGTAGACAACCCTATTTACATAGAGGTGCAAAGGAAACAACTAGTTGTCAATAAAGGTGGATGACACAGAAGCCAACAAAAAGATGCATCTAACTTATCTAAATGGGAAATAAAGCAAGACAATAGCATTTCTCAAACAGTGGCATTGATTCATATTAACAGAGAGATTGTATTAACAATAAAATTCGTTAAACATGTAATTTGCTTTTAACTATGGTATTATTTCAATTTTTCCAGTGGCATTATTAGAGGGTGTTTGTTTACAGGGTCTTTTTGGTGTAGGGACTAAAAGAAGTCCCTTTTAGTCCTATCTAAACCAAACAAGAGGGACTTTTAAGGACTAAAAGTGGGTATTTGGACTAAAGATGAAGACCCTGAGGGAGGGTCTTTTTGGGACTTTTCCAATAGTTGCCCCTGCCCCGCATCGCACCTTATCTCTATTAGTTCATTACTAGGGGTAACATGGTCTTTTAGCATGTCATTTAATAACCTCTAGTCCATGTTGAGTCCCTGGAACCAAACATGTAGGGACTAGAGACTTTTTTGTTTGGACTAAAAAAAGTCCTAGGACTTTTTAACCAAACAGGGCCTTAGATTAACCATAGCTAAAGAGTTGTACGGGACAGTGGATGCACCAGCACCATGTGCATCTACCGATGTATAAAGGGGTGATGCATAGTCTATTGCAACAAAGAACAAACAACCATGGAGCATATTTGTGTTGGACCCAGTTTTGTTATCTTTAGACACCTTTCCCTATGTGAGGGCAGCAAACCTAGTCCTGCTCAAACTCTACAGCCTTGTCCCCCAAAACAAAAAGATCAGTTCATTATAGATGTGCGTACTGCTTTTGTCATTGTTTTCCCTTTTCGACCAACAGAGATACTGGATAGCTAGTCTATACTACTTTCCCCCTTCCTTTCCTCTTTGAACCACTTCCTAGATTCATGCTATACAACTTTCCCCACTACTTTCCTGTTTGATCCAACGCCTATATTCGAGTGCAGAAGCGGAAAAAGCCCACATGCAGCTAGAGCAATGCATGTGGAATAAGTAAATTATACCTTAAGGTTCTTGGGGTGTTGCTCAGTGGGTGGTGGGAGGCCGATTTGCCCACACTATGTATGGCAGTGAGGAAGAACGGGTCGTAGGCCCTCCCGTGCCGCTACTGGGAAAGAGAATAGCTACACCAGTAGTGGATTCCCTCCCTAGCCGACGGCGACAACATTAAGCCTCCTTCCTTCCCGGTGAATGCATCCTACTGGCTCTTTGACCAACAGTGAGGGGAGAGAGAGAGCGACACATCGACCTACTCCTATTCTATGAACCTACTCCTACAGAGAGATAGTGTGTAGTGTACGATTCAGCCGCTCGCACTCGCACGATATTCAGATTCTATGAACCTGTGTGTGTTCATGTGCGTGTGTGTGTGTGTGTGTTTTAACAACATGTGTGGGTTAGAGAGAGCGACACATCGACCTGCTCCTACAGAGCGATGGTGTGTAGTGTACGATTTAGCCGCGAGAGTCGATGCATCCTCTCGTTTCCGGGCGTCTGGTCGGGATAGCTGCCATGCCTGCTCATGTCCAGCCTGGCCCACCCAAAGCCCCTCCATCTCCCGCGCGCTTCCCGCCCGAAACGGTCAGCACCACTCCAGAGAATTGGTGCGCATTCATGCCCGAGCAGAGCGGACGCGACCACTCACTGGCGCCTGCGTTAAAGGGAGAAGCGAATTCAAGAGTGATGGTTGCTTCGTCCGCCCTACTTACTGCTGGGTCAATGTGATTTGACGGCTCATTGGTCATTATTACTGAGTCGGTATGACTGCTGTATGTCCCATGTTTCGGCGAAAGGAGATACTAGATTACAAATTTCTCCATTCTTACGGCGGAGGAGTGAGAAAGTAGTGAAAACATGCAGGCTCAGTGATTACCTGGCCCACTTCACACTATCACCATATTTTCTGGACACCGTGCGACTCCTAATTCTTTACATAGTAGTATAGTACGTACTGAAATTTCTTAGCGAGATAAATTTGTACAATACTATGATGGTTCCAGCTTCTATTTCATAGATCTTGAATCCAAGGTTGCCCCGTTGCAACATGTCATCAAATACAAAGGAGACTAACATGCATGCCATTGCATCTCAATGATTGACAGATCATAGCCAATATGTACTCCCTCCATTCCAAAATAAGTATCTCAACTTTATGCAAACTTTAGTATAAAGTTGTACTACTACTAAAGTTGACACTTATTTTGGAATAGAAACAACTCAAGAAAAAAATGATACATGTAGTCCCTATCCCTTGAACCCTAAACCCTAACCAGGCTTTAATTTGCTGGAGATGTTGAAGCTTTCGAAGAAATGAAGTTTGCAACCGTTTGACCATCGGATCATTTTGTGTAGTTTCACTAAAATTGAGATGCACATCCGTGTGGCAAAGAAATTGAAGAAGCGTGATTAGAATAAGATTACTGGGACTAGTTGATGAGACATAAACTCATCACAAATATAGTAGAAGCCAGTAAAGGTACGTGCGGGGCAAAGAAGTAGAGAAATATCCACATGGAGTGATGTGGGCAGCTAGGGCAGTGGTGCAAACCGGCTGTAAAGAAGTTGTACCTGAGGGATGTCGGGACGTAGCTCAACTTAGAGGAGGGTGGCAGGCGGCGGCAACTGCCCACATCGTGGAAGTGTGCAAGCGACGAAGGCAACCTCACCGGCTCTGTGAGAGAGAATGACAGGGACCCCTGATCGGGACGTGCCAACAGTGGGTTTTCACCGTCGGCGACGGCAACTGCATCTACACAAAGCATCCACCCCTTCCCCTGACGGACATGATCCGCCTGGATGTTAGATATGTGGCCATATTCTTTTTGCGCGAGAAAGTGTAAAGAGAGCAACCCCAGCAAGCAACCGTGTAGGCTCGTCCTAGCTATGTATATAGTGGAGCGGTTTTTTTTTCTCTCCATATGAACCTATTTATATTGCGTACGTGCCACTGCAGAAAAAAATCTTTATTTATAAATGACGCGGCACCTTCATGTGCGGTTCCCGACCTTCCATTATTTATAAGTGAGTAACTACTACAAGGCGCGTCAAATTATCAATCGGGCTGCATCATCTTACAGAAATGAGCTCCGCCGTGTCAAGTGTGTGGTTGGGGAAGACGCAAAAGACACCAAGAGTGCTACTAGTACCTCTTCTCTTCGAGCATGGTTATTAAAAGTATATCCCACTACTCTACCACGCGGTTATTATATCTGGGCAAAGAGTATAGGCAGTAATAATGACTAATAAGCCATCAAATCACGAGGCCCACCTTTCTCTATGTTTGACCGAGGAAGTAGCCATCATTTCACTCCTCGTTGAATATCCATCCACTGCTACCTCCGCAAATAAATAAAAATCCTCTTGTATGTCCGTAGCATGGTTAATAATATAGCCATGTCAATCATGACATAGAAATACCATTGACTGATACAATAGGGCTGGATCTAAGGTTGGTGATTTTTTTTACTTTGTCTCTTTCTCTTTTTATCTCATTTACTACTTTTACATAGGAGCACGTGTAGAGGATGGCTATTCCTTTCGATCGGACTTCTTCATGGGGTTTAAGACTAAGCAGCTCTGAATTATTCCCGCTACCCACCACTTTGAATCATGCCATCTATGATATTACTCCCATTGCAATAATGAGGTCCACTAGGTCTAGCACATCCTGTAAGAAGAGGCTGTCATGCAAAACATACATCTTGTGGCCTTCTTCCTCATACAGTATGTACCACTAGTATGTACTACTAGTACTACTACTACTTGTTCTCCTATAATCCTTGCGCTTGGCTCTTCGCCTCTTCGGGAAGTCGAGCCATAATGGTACTGCAGTATATATATCATTCTGGCTATCAGAGACCAAATGAATTGTTGCACATCCACCACATGGGCGAGAGAGAGTGCATACTATTACGCCCATTTCAATATGGACTACATACGGAGCAAAATGAGTGAATCTACACTCTAAAATACATGTATATACATCAGTGTTTGGAGTATGTACTAGTAGTTCATATTGAAATCTACTAAAAGATATATATTCCAAAAAATATGATAATCTCTCTAACGAAGGTAGGGACGAGGAGTAAACAGAGGGAGTAGTAAAATTTTCTCCTCGTCCTGCGAGCCACCGCACGCGTGGGCGAGGCAGCGGGCGTAAGGCGTAGTAAGTGTTGAGTATCATTGTTATTATGGAAACATAGATTGCATAGGATTTATTCCACCTTGCCTTGTACTCCAAGATGACCTTGTACTCCTATATATATATATATATATATATATATATATGCCCACGAGGGTCAAGCAATACAATCAACAATTCCAACAGTCCCTCTCTCTGCCTTCTAACAAGGTATCATTTCCGGGTTCTAAACCCTAGCGTCGCCGCTTCCGCACCCGCGCGCCGCCCCCGGGGCGGTCGACCACCATGACCGCTGCCGGGGGCCGCGCCTCCCTTATCTAGGGTTCGTCCGCCGGTCGTGTTGACCGCTACACTAGAGAGTCTTTTTCCCGAGCCCTTGCTCCAGGTTTTTTCGCTCTCTCACCGTTTGTTTTGATCGGCGTTTTTCTTTTTGGTTTTCCGATCTATACTTGATTGGTTTGTGTCGCACTCCAACACCGGCACAACCGACCGGCCTCCTCACCGACCAGGCGGCCTCGCGCGACAGGCGGCCCCTAACGGCCGTCGTCCGCGTGTCTGCCCGCCAGTCGCCCCGACCTGGGGGCCTCGCGCGACAAGCAGCCCCTCACGGCCGTCATCCATGCGTCGGCCCGCTCGTCGGTCTATGTGATACGACTTCAATGTATCTATAAGTTTTTATTGTTCCATGCTGTTTTATTACCAATCTTGGATGTTTTATAATCATTTTATAGTCATTTATATCATTTTTTGGTACTAACATATTGACAAAGTGCCAGTGCGAGTTGCTGTTTTTTCCATGTTTTTTACATCGCAAAAAATAAATATCAAACGGAGTCCAAATGCCACGAAACTTTATCGGGATTTTTTATGGGCCAGAAGGAAGGCAATGGGCCCTGGTTGCACCCGAGGCATGCCCCGAGGGGGGCACAACCCACCAGGGCGCGCCAGGAGGCCTAGGCGCGCCCTGGTGGGTTGTGCCCATCTTGGGTGCCCCCAGGACCGCCTCTTTGCTCTAGAAATACCCCAAAAAATACCAGAACCCTAGGGGAGTCGACGAAATATTCATCCAGCCGCCGCAGAGTCCAGAACCACCAGATCCAATCTAGACACCACCATGGAGGGGTTCACCACTTCCATTGGTGCCTCTCTGATGATGCGTGAGTAGTTCCTTGTAGACCTTCGGTCCGTAGTTAGTAGCTAGATGGCTTAATCTCTCTCTCTCTTGATTCTTAATACAATGGCCTCTTGGAGATCCATACGATGTAACTCTTTTGTGGTGTGTTTTTTCGGATCTGATGAACTTTGAGTTTCTGATCAGATCTATGTTTTTATATCAATGAAAGTATTTGAGTTTCTTTGATCTCTTTTATGCATGATCTCTTATAGCCTCGTATTTGTTCTCTGATATTTGGGTTTTGTTTGGCCAACTTGATCTATTTATCTTGCAATGGGAAGAGGTGCCTGGTAGTGGGTTCAATCTTACGGTGCTTGATCCTAGAGACAGAAAGGGAACCGACACGTATGTATTGTTGCTACTAAGGATAAAAAGACGAGATCTATATCTACCGCCATATAGATAAACAGATCTTGTCTACATCATGTCATCGTTCTTATTGCATTACTCCATTTTTCCATGAACTTAATACACTAGATGCATGTTGGATAGCGGTCGATGTGTGGAGTAATAGTAGTAGATGCAGGCAGGAGTCGGTCTACTAATCTTGGACGTGATGCCTATGTAATGATCATTGCCTGGATATCGTCATAATTATTTGAAGTTCTATCAATTGACCAACAGTAATTTTTTTACCCACCGTTTGCTATTTTTCTCGAGAGAAGACACTCGTGAAACCTACGGCCCACGGGTCTTCTTTCTCATATATTTTCCTTGCGATCTACTTTTCCTTTGCATTTTTATTCAGATCTACTAAACCAAAAAAATACAAAAACCTTGCTGTGTTTTATCTTTATTTATATTTGGCATTCGATCTATCAATCTACTACAATTTACCTCATGTCCTCTTGCCTATCTTGAGGCTCTGTACCCCGGAAGGGATTGACAACCTCTTTAACACGTCGGGCTGCAAGGTGTTGTTGTTTGTGTGCAGGTGCTGCTTATGTTGTGTTTCTTGGTTCTCGTACTGGTTCGATACCTTCGTTTCATAACTGAGGTAAATACCTACCGTCGCTTTGCTACATCATCCCTCCCTCTTCAGGGAATTACCGACATAGTTGTAGCTACCATCAAGGAAAATTCCAGGCGCCATTGCCAAGGCGGATCTTCAACATAACCAGGTTCCTAATCACAAATCTCATCTCCTTGCAATTTACATTATTTGCCATTTGCCTCTCGTTTTCCTCTCCCCTACTTCACAAAAATTTGCCATTTTATTCGCCTCTCTTTTTCCGTTCGCCGTTTTCTTGCCGGATCTGTTTTTTGAGTGCAATCTTGTTGTGTGGTCATCATGACTCAAGAGAACACCAAGTTATGTGATTTCTCAAATACCAACAACAATGATTTCGCTTGCTCCTCCATCCACTAGTGCGGAGACTTGTGATATTAATACCGCTTTGCTGAATCTTGTTATGAAAGACCAATTTTCTGGTACTCGTAATGAGGATGCCGCGTCCCATCTTAATACCTTCGTGGAATTATGCGATATGCAAAATAAAAAAGATGTGAACAATTATGTGGTCAAGATGAAATTATTTCCGTTCTCTTTGCATGATTCTGCAAAAAATTGGTTCTCTTCTTTGCCTCGTAATAGTATCGATTCTCGGAACAAGTGCAAAGATTCTTTTATCACTAATTATTTTCCTCCCGCAAAAATTGTTTCCCTTAGAACGCAGATCATGAATTTCAAGCAACTTGAACATGAGCATGTTGCACAATCTTGGGAAAGGATGGAAATGATGCAAGGAATTGCCCAACTCATGGGTTAAATCTTTGGATGATCATACAAAAATTTTATGCGGGATTGAATTTTGTTTCTCGTAATCTTTTAGATTCCGTCGCGGGTGGTACTTTTATGGAAATTACTTTGGGTGAATCCACCAAATTGCTTGATAATATCATGGCAAAATATTCGCAATGGCATACTGAAAGAGCTTCTACTAGTAAAAAAGTTAATTCGGTTGAAGAAATTTCTTCTTTGAGTGATAAAATTGATGCTCTTATGAAATTGGTTGCTAGTAAAGGTGCTCCTATTGATTTTAATGATATGCCTTTGTCTACTTTGATCGAGCAAAATAGTGATGACATTGATGTGAATTTTATTTCTCGCAATAATTTCAACAACAATGCTTATAAAGGTAATTTTAATCCTAGGCCTTTTCATAGTAATTCCTCTAACAATTATGGTAATTCCTATAGAAATCAATCTTATAATAATAGTAGGAACACCTCTGATCTTGAGAATAATATTATCGAATTTATCAACACACAAAAAGTTTTCAAGACTTCCATAGAAGAAAAGTTGAATAAGATTGATGATTTGTCTAGAAGTGTTGATGGAATTGCTCATGATGTGGAAAATCTCAAGATGAAAAATTTTGTGCCTAAAGTAGATGAATCAATTAAAGCTCTTTAGTTTCTATGGATCAAAGTAAGAAAAGAACTGCTATGCTTAGAGCTAAAAGAGAATTTTTAGAAAAAGCTTTTTCTAGTAATTATTCTTCCAAAGATGATGAACATATTAAAATGATAGGTGTTTCTTCTATTGATTCCTTGTTTAGTAGAGATAAGAATGATGAAAAGGGGACTGGAGAAGAGTCAACTTTAGGTAGAATGCGTCCCAATATTTCAGAGGGTGAAAATCTTGTTGAGAAAATTGATGAAAGTGGGTTTGGAGAGGTCAAAACATTAAGTAGTGATGTACCCACTCTTTTGGATTACAAAGACTTTAATTATGATAGTTGCTATTTGATCGATTGTATTTCTTTGTTGCAATCCATGATAAATTCACCCCATGCTTATGAATAAAATAAAGCTTTTACTAAGCATATTGTTGATGCTATGATGAAAGCTCTTGAAGAAAAATTGGAATTAGAAGTTTCAATTCCTAGAAAATTGCATGATGAGTGGGAACCTACTATCAAATTCAAGATTAAAAATTATGAATGTTTTCCTTTGTGTGACTTGGGTGCTAGTGTTTCTAAAATTCCGGAATCTTTATGTGATGTGCTTGGTCTTACCGATCTTGAATCGTGTTCCTTGAATTTGCACTTGGCGGATTCTACTATTAAAAAGCCTATGGGAAGAATTAATGATGTTATTATTCTTGAAAATAGGAATTATGTGCCCATAGATTTTATTGTTCTTGATATTTATTGCAATCCGTCTTGTCCTATTATTCTTGGTAGACCGTTTTTACGCACTATCACTGTCGTGATTGATATGAAAGAAGGCAATATTAAGTTCCAGTTTCCTTTGAGGAAGGGTATGGAACACTTTCCTAGAAATAGAATTAAGCCACCTTATCAATCAATCATGAGGGCATCTTATTGATCTCGAACCAAAGATGACAAAACATAGATCCTTGCTATATGCCTAGCTAAGGACGTATAACTATAGCGCTTGTTGGGAGGCAACCCAATGAATAAAATTTATTTTTGCTTTTTGCTTTCTGTTCTTGTGTGTTTACACAATTATGCTACTGTTATGATTGTGTTTTTTGTGTTTTAGTTAGTGTTTGTGCCAAGTAAAGCCTTTAGGATCTACTACTTGTGCAATAGTTGTTTGATCTGGCTGAAAAAATAGAAAGTTTTGCGCTCACGAAAATAATTTTCATTTTTTACTAGAGAGCGATAAAATACCCATTCCAATTTCAGTAGATCAATATACAAATTTTTCTGGTCTTCCTAATTTTCAGAGTTTTTTTGAGTTACATAAGTATTTGAAATAGTCAGATTGCTACAGACTGTTCTATTTTGACAGATTATGTTTTCTTTGTGTTGTGTGCTTATTTTGATGGCTCTATGGTTTTCTTTGATGAGTTTTTGCCTTAGAAAAGTTGTAATATAGTATATATAATACAAGAACAAAATATTAATTGGTTTGATACATCACTTATAGTGGTGATTTATTATTCTTATACTAACGGATCTCACGAAGGCTTTGTTGAGTTTTGTGTGATTGAAGTTTTCAAGTTTTGGGTTATCTTGCGATGGATGAAGGAAGGATGTAAGAGCCTAAGCTTGGGGATGCCCCGGCATCCCAAGCTATTATCCAAGAATGAGCAACCAACTAAGCTTGGGGATGCCCCCGAGTGGCATCCCCGCTTTCTTCCAACAACTATTTGTATTTTACTCGAGGCTATATTTTTATTCATCACATGATATGTGTTTTGCTTGGAGCATATTGTATGATATGTGTCTTTGCTTGTTTTATTTTGTGTTTTAATTCATCAATCCTTGCTGGACACACCTAATTGAGAGAGCCAAAATTATGTCATGACTTGTTAGAATTGCTCTCTATGCTTCACTAAAATCTTATATGAACTAGGACTTGCTCTAGTGCTTCACTTATATCTTTTTGAGCACGGTGTGCTTTGTTATTTTTGAAGAAATGCTCTCTTGCTTCACTTAGATTTATTTGAGAGTTCGTAAAATTTTGAAGAAATTCTCTCTAGCTTCACTTAAATTATTTTGGGAGAAAGAAAATTTGTTATGCTCATGATCTTCACTTATATTTGTTTGAGCTTATGAAAAGTAACACATGAAAATTAGTCCCAAAGTGATAGATATCCAAGAAGGATAAAGTAAAAAAATGTCATCAAGATCATTGGACAAAATAAACTTGATTCTTAGTAATAGTTTTGAGATATGATGATGTGATATGTGAGTTATGTTGACGAGTAATTTTGCTTTAGTAGGAATATTGGTGTTAAGTTTTGTGATTCCCTATGCATGCACGAAAGTCATTAATCATGCAATGAAAATGATATCCTACTTGTGGTGCATTATTCGGTGTTAATTATGCTTAATGCTTGCTTATAAGATTATTGGTTTCTTGGTTGGTCGCTTCCCAATCTTTTTGCTAGCCTTCATTTTGCACTAAGTATGATCTCTACTTGTGCATCCAAAATCCTTTAAACCAGCTTTGCCACATGAGTCCACTATATCTACCTATATGCTGTTTTCTTTTGCCGTTCTAAGCAAATTTGCATGTGCCATCTCTAATTTTCAAAATAAACTTCTCTTTTGTGTGTTTGTTTCGCTCGTGGAACGGTAATGGGTGGCTAATATTTTCCATGCTAGATGTGTTATTCTAAAGATGAGTGTTTGTTCACTTGTCATTGCACGAGAGTAAGGCAAAGGTATTAGGGATGCCTAGTCCCGAAATGCAAAAAAATTTATTTATGTTGTCAAATAATAAATTCCTTGGAAAATGTTGGTATGGAGGGCACCCGTGGATACGGTTAGCCATGGAAAGTGTTCGGAACTCTAAGTCGTTTTCGTTGGTGGGATGGATACACCTCCCAAAATGTTTTTATCTCAATTTTTTTGCTTTGAGATCTGGCACCTCTACAAATCCCTACTTCCCTCTGCGAAGGGACTTTCTTTTACTTTATGCAATTTTTATTTTGATTCTCCATCTTCTCTCATAAAAGCACCAACTAGGAGGCAATATGATCGTGCTTGTCGGTGTCAAAACCGGCGGATCTCGGGTAGGGGGTCCCGAACTGTGCGTCTAGGCCGGATGGTAACAGGAGGCAAGGAACACGATGTTTTACCCAGGTTCGGGCCCTCTTGATGGAGGTAAAACCCTACGTCCTGCTTGATTAATATTGATGATATGGGTAGTACAAGAGTAGATCTACCACGAGATCAAGGAGGCTAAACCCTAGAAGCTAGCCTATGGTATGATTGTATGTTCTATCGACTAGCCTGGCCCTGGTTTATATAATGCACCAGAGGCCTAGGTTAACAAGAGTCCTAGCCGAATACGCCGGTGGGGAGAAGTCCTTGTCTTGATCGCCAAGTCTTGTGGAATATTCATTGTATGCGGCAGCTGTCCGAACTGGCCCATGAGTATACGGCCACGGGGGTCCTCGGCCCAATCTATCAGATCGGGCGATGACGTGTTGAGGACCCCCTAGTCCAGGACACCGTCAGTAGCCCCCTGAACCGGTCTTCAAGTTAGGGACGCTCCTCGATTCTTCCAAACTGTTCTTCATCTTCGGTTGTCGGTCTTGAAAATTGGTTCAACAAATCTTCTCATCTTCGATCTTGAGGATCGTCGAAATGCATTCGACGAGTTTATACGCCGGGTATCCGAGGAGCCCCTTTAAGTTTCCGGCCTTTATCAATGCCTTATTATTTTTATGCCACACCTCGGGTTTGAAGTTGTTCCCGGGAGGCAGTGTCCTCTTGCGTCCGAGCTCTAACGCCAGACTGTATTCGAGGTATCTTTTGCAGCCGAGCACCAATGCCGGACCACTTCCCAGCTCTAACGCCGAAATGTATCCGAGCTCCAACGCCGGACTATGTATCTGAGCTCCAACGCCGGACTTTATCCGAGCTCCAACGCCGGACTATATCCGAGGTGTCATATCACCTTGGTTCAAAAAAGTTTGAATGAGTTTAGCCGAGCTTAATGCCGGAAATGCCCTCTATGGAGCCAGCCACTAGCGCCCGAGCTTTATGCCGGACTGCTTCCGAGGTGGTGCACCACCCCGAATGTGGGCCGATTTTTGTGAATATTTTTTATTGGTGCAATTTATTCTCTGCCGAGATATATAGCCAGTAGCCCTCAAGGTGTGTATCGGTCTAAAACCCGAGATGCACCTGAAGGATGACGTAAGACCGCTGATCCTAGTAGCCGCTGAGACTCGGGTTGATTTGCAAAATCGGCCTGAGGATCAAGTCTAAACTCGGCAGAATACTTCGGGACACTAAAAGCGGTGTGCTCAGTCCTCGAGACTCAGGTTGGGTGCGGCGACCAACCTGAGGATCAAAATCTCCTCGGAAACTATATTGCACATAAAATTTTCTGCATTGGACAAGCAATGCAGTAGCCCCCGAGACACTAGTCGGGTGGCAACACCAGATCAGGGGATCGATGTGCCCCTTTAATATTTGTAAATAATAAGCCCGAAGCCCAGTAGCCCCCGAGCCATAATGCGGGCACGGGTGGCCGAATTAAGGACCAATATCCATAGTAAAATCACAAATTATGTGTAATGACTCTATGTATCCAAGTACTTTACGTCCTTAATGCTCAGATCCGCATTGTACAGAACTTTGTTGACCGACCATCGGCTTCCACCTCCTCGGCCAGTAGTCGAGGAGTGTTTGTCCAACTTTATAAAACCTTTATGAGGGAAAAGATTTACAACAAACAAGGTAATCTGGCCATACGGTTTTATAAACAAAGGTACGCAGAGAGTTATATTACTGTTTAACAGAAGAAATGTCTTCCAAAGAAAATAGTCCCGCTATCGGTTCCTTTCTTTGGGTTGTCATGCTAAGCATGATCATTAAATCTCAGCTCTAATGTAATTGCAAAATATCGAGGATTTAGTTTGGGAGGCCAGTTAATAGCCCCCGGCAGTGTTCGGCGACAGTCGGGGTTAAGCCGTAAACACTTCGGCCAATGTTATGAACGGCTCGTCATTTAACATAGTCATCGGATCGCTGACCAGTTTACGCTTATTGTGACAGTCAGTTTTATGCTTTCTCCACTAAGGTGCTTAACCATGTGAGCTGGAAGCACAATCGCAGTGGTTCTCCCTTTGCACGCCTAGACGAACAAAATGGAACGTAGGAAGCAAGTGCGGGAGCCGGGCAACCCAACTATTGACCGAAGACACAATTCGAAACCGATGAATATGTAGCAATATCTGAGAATGTTTTTGCCGAATCCTAAAGGTGTCCGGCGTTGCACTGCGAGACTAATGCTGGAAAAGCACAAATAGTTTAAAAGTGCCAAAAAGCTTGGAAAACCAAGAAACGTCAGTAAAAACATGACGTCCAAACAAGATCAAGTGTTCGGTGCCAATCCGAAAATTGGTCTTAGAAAAAAGAAGTGCTTCTGTCGTGCTTTAACATGATACATCCTATCTCAAGACTTCGAGCGGGTCAGCCTACGGCTTCAACCTCCTATCCCGAGGGCGGAGTACTTCTCATTAGGCCAGTTTAGCAAATTAAACTCTAGCGGCTTTGAGAGAGAAATTAGGCTCCCTAGCAAGTGACCGCACACCCGCGTCGAAAAAAGGAGTGATAAATAATAATAATAAAACTTTGCAACGACTAAGAAGAAGAACACTTATTATAAAACGGCTCAAATAAACTTAAGAGCCCCCAAGTGACTTGGGTAGAAGGATGATTGCATGTACTGAAGTACTTATATCATATCTACGTTCAACCGAACTTTAAACGCGTCTTAACCGACCGTCAGCTTCTCCCTCTTCGGTCAAGGACCAAAAAGTGTTATGTACTCCATCGGTCGAGAATATCGACGGTGTTTCCAATAGCCAGGCAATCAGGCCATAAGGCTGTAATAGACAAAGCGCGCTCAAGGAACTTGTGCTATATTACTGCGAAGTGTAAGAAGCATCTTCGAAGAAAATAGTACCCCCACCGATACCTTTCTTCGGTGCTCATTGTTATTATGAGACTTGTGCAACAGATTTTTTGTACTCATGAGTTTCGTTGTGTGCCGACCATCATTGAAAACTATAAAAGCGCTAGCTTTCAGCTTCACCCAGTCTGAGGTCCGGCTCGGGTGACCCGATCGTGACAATCGCAGAGGTGCTCCCTTTACTCCCTAGCCGAACAATCGGGAACGTAAGGGTAAACACAGGAGCGAGGCAACCCAGCTTGCAAATCGCTTAAGTCAATATGATGCTAATTGTGGCATAATACACGAACAAGGAACAAAGCCGTACAAGTATAATCATATGCAAGAGGAGAAGCTTCATAAAGGAAGCCCCCAAGTGAATTGGGTCCTTGAATTTGTGTGTCACAAACAAAGTTTGGACAAGGAAATTCTCTACAAGCAACTTTTTTTTCAAAAAGGTAAAATGCTTGGTCGAACCGAACATAAGTTAAAAATTTAAAAATTTGAGCATGAAGGCAACTTAGCTGGTTAATGTGTTCTATATGGATGACGCGGTCCAAGCTTGATGCGGGGCAAGGTTCCATCCCCCAAGCCGGTCCCGAGGTGGCGGAGCGGAGAGCTCGACACGCCGAAGTGCTGACATAGCACGGTCAATGCAGACCGGCAGAGTGATGCCGAAGTCCCCGGATCATTTTCCTGTGCGCAAAAAGTAGTGCAAACCGGATATAATAGTAATAATAATAATTAAAAAAAATCGTTGCATAATAAATAATTTATGCAAAGTGAGTAATAAAATAAATATGGCCTGGCGTCGAAGTCAATGTCGATGCAGGGCGTCGGCGTGATGCGGTAAAGGCGTGGCAAAGCCTGAATTCACAGGTCGGTCTGAGTTTCGGATGCAGCATTCGCCGGACTATGTACAGAAAATGACAAAACCACCAGGCGACCGTCGTTAATGCGGCCATCATTTGATAGATCTGTGTACAGATGATGGACAAACCAGAGTAATAATTCCTTGAGAAAAATAAACCCAAACAAGCAAAAAATACTAGGATTGATAGCACCTGATTTATTTGTTGTAGCAATCCGAAGAAAGGTGATTCCCAAAATTGGGACTCGATCCGCACACCCATTGCCTGAATGGCGATAAAGCGACGGTATGGCGATGCTGGCAAAGGTTGGCTTGCCGAGGCAAAGCCCTCGGTCCAGCTAACGTGACGGAGCTGGTCAGCTAGTGACGCCGAAGTCTCCGGAGTAGGTTGATGAAGAGATGGCGAAGCCCCCGGTCCAGCCGAGATGTCGAAGCCTCGATGCCAGCCGATGAGTTCAAGTAGGTCGGCGTGACGGACACCATCTTGAAGAAGCAATAGTGCGGCCCTGTCGATGCAGGTCGTGACGTGGTCGGTGCCGGCTTGATGAAGCGACCGTGCGGCGATGCCGGCATGCCCGCTCCGTGTAATCCGTGGGGCGGCGATGTTGATGATGATTCCTTCGCGATGGCGAACTCTTGTTCGGCTTGCCGAGATGATGATCCGAAGAAATTGAGCTCGGCTCAATAAAGTGATAGTGTGTCTAGCGCAGGTCGGCAGCCGTAGAGCAACGTTATGAGGCTGGTTTGACACCAGCGTGATGGTGAAGATCATATTGAAAAAGACTTCAAAATTAGCGGGACGCGTTTGGGAACAAAACACAATACCCCATACAAAACTTCCTTCAAAAAGGATGTCCGAAATCCCATTGATAAAAAGATGAATTCGGGTCGGATTCGTAGTCGCGCAGAAAACAGATCCGAATAGTGATGCATTAATCGGAAGATTCCCGGAGTTTGGACGGTCGGATCGAGCTGAAATTTTGAGGGGTGGTAGATATAGTGATTCCGCAGCCGATCAACGGTTGGATCTTACAAAGGACGTCCGAGCTAGAAGCTAGACATCATGCCCTAAACTTGTCCAGATTCCCGTCCAGATTTGACACGGCTCTGGTATATTACAGATTCCTCCATCGGAACTCGACGAAATTTTGCATGGTCTTTCAAGACTCAATTCCGCACAATTCCACCAAAGGGATCGTCAAAGCGATGCTCTAAGAGGTGGTGGCAGTGGATAGAAGTTCGCTGTTTGGAAAAACAGCACGGTCGCTGGAGGGCAATGTTGACGTTGAGCCCCTGAGCTCCATAGATGATTCCTCCATGATCTTGATAGAGATCGGAGTTGATGTTTGATGAAGACCCTTGTCCGAACATGGTGATCCAAACACGGGGCGTAATTCTTGGTCGAACCAAGGTGACCAGTCGAGCTGGTGACGAAGATGCCGAAGTCGCAGTTGATCTGCAGGCGAGCCATCGATCCTTTTGTCGATCACACAGCGGAACTCTCAATGAAAGCACCAATGTCGGTGTCAAAACCGGCGGATCTCGGGTAGGGGGTCCCAAACTGTGCATCTAGGCTGGATGGTGACAGGAGGCAAGGAACACGATGTTTTACCCAGGTTCGGGCCCTCTTGATGGAGGTAAAACCCTACGTCCTACTTGATTAATATTGATGATATGGGTAGTACAAGAGTAGATCTACCACGAGATCAAGGAGGCTAAACCCTAGAAGCTAGCCTATGGTATGATTATATGTTCTATCGACTAGCCTGGCCCTGGTTTATATAATGCACCAGAGGCCTAGGTTAACAAGAGTCCTAGCCGAATACGCCGGTAGGGAGAAGTCCTTGTCTTGATCGCCAAGTCTTGTGGAATATTCCTTGTATGCGGCAGCTGTCCGAACTGGCCCATGAGTATACGGCCACGCGGGTCCTCGGCCCAATCTATCAGATCAGGAGATGATGTGTTGAGTACCCCCTAGTCCAGGACACCGTCAGTGCTCAAGTATTGGGTGTAGTTAATATTCGAGTGTATTTCATGAATGGATCAATGATTGAGCATGATGGGCTAGGGATAACTTGTTTTAGCATTGATATTTTGAAAGACATGATTTCTTGTTGATATGCTTGAGTATCTAAATTATTATGTCAAAACAAGACTATTGCATTGAATCACATAAAATTCCAAATGTCCATGCTATAAAGAAAATAATATGATATGACTTGATGAACAACACTCCACATCAAAAATTCCGTTTTTATCTCTTACCTACTCGAGGAGGAGTAGGAGTTAAGCTTGGGGATGCTGATACGTCTCCAACGTATCTATAATTTTTGATTGTTCCATGTTGTTTTATTATCAATCTTCGATGTTTTATAATCATTTTATATATTTTTGGTACTAACCTATTGATAT
Source organism: Triticum dicoccoides (assembly GCF_002162155.2). Taxonomy (NCBI): domain Eukaryota; kingdom Viridiplantae; phylum Streptophyta; class Magnoliopsida; order Poales; family Poaceae; genus Triticum; species Triticum dicoccoides. The sequence goes on along the minus strand of NC_041390.1, from coordinate 406,615,141 downwards.
AGTGCCAAGTGCCAGTTGTTGTTTTTTCCATGTTTTTTACATTGCAAAAAATCAATATCAAACGGAGTCCAAAATCCACCAAAATTTACGGAGACTTTTTATGGGCCAGAAGGAAGGCAATGGGCCCTTGTTGCACCTAGGGGTGCCCTGAGGGGGGCACAACCCACCAAGGTGCGCCAGGAGGCCCAGGCACACCCTGGTAGGTTGTGCCCACCGCGGGTGCCCCCCGGACCGCCTCTTTGCTCTATAAATACCCCAAAATACCAGAACCCTACAGGAGTCGATAAAATATTCATCCTGTCACCGCAGAGTCCAGAACCACCAGATCCAATCTAGACACCATCATGGAGGGGTTCACCACTTCCATTGGTGCCTCTCCAATGATGTGTGAGTAGTTCTTTGTAGACCTTCGGGTCCGTAGTTAGTAGCTAGATGGCTTCATCTCTCTCTCTTGACTCTCAATACAATGGTCTCTTGGAGATCCATATGATGTAACTCTTTTGCGGTGTGTTTGTTGGGATTAGATGAACTTCGAGTTTATGACCAGATCTATGTTTTTATATCCATGAAAGTATTTTAGTTTCTTTTTATCTCTTTTATGCATGATCTCTTATAGCCTCGTATTTCTTCTCCGATATGTGGGTTTTGTTTGGCCAACTTGATCTATTCATCTTGCAATGGGAAGAGGTGCCCGGTAGTGGGTTTGATCTTACGGTGCTTGATCCCAGTAACAAAAAGGGAACCGACACGTATGTATCATTGCTACTAAGGATAAAAAGACAAGATCTATATCTACCGCCAAATAGATAAACGGATCTTCTCTACATCATGTCATTGTTCTTATTGCATTACTCCGTTTTTCCATGAACTTAAAACACTAGATGCATGCTGGATAGTGGTCGATGTGTGGAGTAATAGTAGTAGATGCAGGCAGGAGTCGGTCTACTAATCTTGGACGTGATGCCTATGTAATGATCATTGCCTAGATATCGTCAAAATTATTTGAAGTTCTATCAATTGCCCAACAGTAATTTGTTTACCCACCTTTTGCTATTTTTCTCAAGAGAAGCCACTAGTTAAACCTACGGCCCCCGGGTCTTCTTCCTCATATATTTGCCTTGTGATCTACTCTTCTTTTGCATTTTTATTCAGATCTATTAAACCAAAAAAATTCAAAAATACCATGTCGTGTTTCTTTATTTATTTTGTTTGGCGTTCGACCTGTCAATCTACTACAATTTACCTCATGTCCACTTGCCTATCTTGAGGCACCGCACCCCGGAAGGGATTGACAACCCCTTTAACACGTCGGGTTGCAAGGTGTTGTTGTTTGTGTGCAGGTGTTGTTTACGTTGTGTTGCTTGGTTCTCCTACTGGTTCGATACCTTGGTTTCATAACTCAGGGAAATACCTACCATCGCTGTGCTACATCATCCCTCCCTCTCCAGGGAATTACCGACGTAGTTGCAACTACCATCACTATGCCGGCCATCACCGCCCTGTCCCTGAGTTCAGCGTGCCCCTTCGGCGATCGAGCAACAAGCTGCTGCTGCGTCACCCCGTCAATCCGCAACGCCGCCGCCTCGTGGTTCTCCCCGTTGCTGCACCGATCTGTGCCGCCGCTGTGTCACCCCTTCGGGCCATAGTGCCACGGCAAGTGATTTCTGGCACCGCCCTGAGGTCGTTCTCATGGTTGCACCACCTCGTGCGCTACCATTGCATCGCCCCTTCGGGCTGTAGTGCCGCGGCCCACCATCAACTGCCGCACCAAGGCCGTTCGGTCCAGGCCGTCCCCGGGGCTGCACCGACCCTCGCGTTGTCGCTACGTCGCCCCGTCGATCCGTAGCGAGCCTGGCACGCGATCCCTACAAGCGCCCTGAGGTCTTCCCCGCCATCGCCCCGACCTGCCCGCTACCGTTACATCGCCCCTTTGGGCTGTGGCGCTGCAGCCCGTGGTTCACCGTCGTCCACGCACGATGATTTCCACGTGATATGCGCTACGCCGCCTCCCTTGGCGCGGGAACGTCACCGTCCGCGTCGGTCTTCGTCACGCTGTCGGGTTCATTATCTCCTACTTCGAGCACCGCCGCCGCGCTCCTTCTCTAGCTCCCACCGGTGCCTCCTTAGGCCTCCACTGCTGCTCTTCTTCCGCGGCTCCATGGCGACTACCTTGGCACTGGCGACTCCCGACTTGACACCGACCAAGGCGTCTTCACATGGCTACCTCGACTACGACTACATGAAAGTGGAAATATCCTTGGGTGGTTTTGGTAATTATTAACAACATATAGCTCATTGAACTAATACTATTTCAAGATGATCATTTCAGAAAGTTCAATGATTAGCATGGCATGGATTAAGAATGTGGACCCCTCAAAATGCTAAGGACACATATTGGCTTAAGATCAAGACTCTACTTTTTCATTTTAGTGATCCAATATCACATTGAGTCCATAGGAAAAGCCAATACTATTAGAAGGGGATGAGGTGTTGCTTAATGGCTTGCTTGCTCAAAATGTTTAGTGATATGCTCCAAAAACCCTCAACCACTTTCTCATATCCACATATGTCCCAAAACAAAAGTCAAACTCGGCCCCACCGAAATGTTCTATCCGATGCCACCGAGTTCACTTGACATAGCCACTGCCAGAAACTCTAGTCATATCGGTCTCGCCGATAGGGATCTCGATTTCATCGAGATGGGATTGCAAACATTTCGTTTCCCTTCGTAAAGTATCGGTTCAACCGAGATGAGCGATCAGTCCCACCAAGTTCGCAATGCAAACTCTCTGTTTCCCTTTCGTAATGTTTTGGTCTCACCAAAATGAGCGATTCGGTCCCACCGAGTTTGCCTGACCAACTCTCTGGTTAGCCTATTTCCAAAATCGGTCCCACCGAGTTTGTGTAATCGGTCTCACTGAGATTAAGTTATGACGTAACCCTAATAGAATCGGTTCCACCGAGTTCAAATGTCGGTCCCACCGAAATGCCTAACGGTCACATTATGAACTGAATCGGTCTGACCAAGTTTTTTTATTCGGTCCCACCGAGTTTGGTATATTGTGTGTAACGGTTAGATTTTGTGTGGAGGCTATATATGCCACCTCCACCCTTCCTTCATTAGTAAGGAGAGCCATCAGAATGTGCCTACTCATGTGAGAGAACTACCCACTCATGTGTTGAGACCAAGATATTCCATTCCAACCATATTAATCTTGATCTCTAGCCTTCCCCAAGTTGCTTTCCACTCAAATAATCTTTCCACCAAATCCAAATCAGCGAGAGAGAGAGATGAGTGTTGGGTAGACTATCATTTGAAGCACAAGAGCAAGGAGTTCATCATCACCACACCATCTATTACCTTTTGGAGAGTGGTGTCTCCTAGATTGGTTAGGTGTCACTTGGGAGCCTCTGACAAGATTGTGGCATTGAACCAAGGAGTTTGTATGGGCAAGGAGATCGCCTACTTCGTGAAGATCTACCCTAGTGAGGCAAGTCCTTCGTGGGCGATGGCCATGGTGGGATAAACAAGGTTGCTCCTTCGTGGACCCTTCGTGGGTGGATCCCTCCGTGGACTCGCACAACAGTCCCTTAATGGGTTGAAGTCTCCATCAACGTGGATGTACTATAGCACCACCTTTCGGAACCACGCCAAAAATATCCGTGTCTACATTGCGTTTGATCCTTCCAAACTCCTCCCTTTACCCTCATATGCAAATGTTTTACATTACGCTGCTATACTCTTAGGCTTGCATGTGTAGGTTGATTGCTTGACTTGTGCTAAGTTGCTAAAATCTGCCAAGATTTAAAGTTGAGAAAAGGCTAGATTTTTATTTGGTCAAGTAGTCTAATCATCCCCCTCTAGACATACTTTCGATCCTCCACTACGCCACATACGCTCTCGGCTAACTCAACAAACAGCACAAAGGGCTACCGCCATGCTTGAGCAACCTCGTAGGTTTACACGCAACAACGACTCCGCGATGCATCGATCGTTATGACTGTGGGGGGTGTCCATCGGCTTGCCTTCGGATTCTTCTCTAGTCTCACCGTCTGTGTCGCTACCGTTGTGACTGCGGGGGAATGTTGAGTATCATTGTTATGATGGAAACATAGGATAGCGTAGGATTTATTCCACCAAGACGACCTTGTACTCCCATATATATGCCCACGAGGCTCGAGCAATACAATTAACAGTTCCACTAGTCCCTCTCTCTTCCTTCTAACAGTAAGAAAGCTTCTCCTCATCATGCGACTCTATGAGCCACCACGCCCGTGGGCGGGGGAGACGGCATACTAAGCAACCTTCTCCTTGTTCTACGAGTTGACGGGACACATCAAAAGTAATACGTACAGAGCATCTCCAGTGTATAGAGCCTTGATTCTAAGGTAGGCCCCACATGGTTTGCCTCCTTTTTAACATAACATGTCAAGTCGCAATTTGTTTGTTCATCCATGGTACACGATCCTCCATCAAGTGGAAAACTAGTACACATGTCAAATTACCACGTGGGCTGCCTTTTCATACAAAAATGAGCTCCACCGTGTACTCGCATGGGTGTGGTTGGGAAAGATACGGGAGTACGTGCGTCGTGCGTGCACCTCTGCTCTTCGTGCACGTCCCCCACCTACGTGGGTGTGTGTGAGAGAGATACAAACCTAGACAAATGGTGTGTGTGTTTGTGAGAGTTTTTTGATGGGGGTGTGATTTCGTGAATGTATTTGTGGGAATATGTGTGGATGATATCTCAAACAAAAATTTGGCACATGCAATGTATGTGAAATAGAGTCCTATCTATATCATATATAGAGGGGGCGATCCACGAGAAGATATGGATGGGCATAGATATCGATAGAGTCGAAGATAGGATCAAGTGGGTGGGTGCGAGATCGATGAAGAGAGCCATCGAAATTGTGTGTTTGTGTGTGGCAGGGAGACATGACTAGAGCGCTCGATGTATCGGTGTGTGGGGGAGGAGGGGGAGGCAGAGACCTAACTAGAGAGGTAGATCGGCTCGTATATGTGTTGAGAAGGAGAGGCCCAGCTATGTCTTGAGGGAGATAAATTTACATCCATACATAAGTGAAGGATGGGAGATAGGTTGGGACAGAGAGAGAGAGAGATAGAGAGAGGAGAGAGAGAGAGAGAGGGAGAGAGAGGGAGGGAGGGAGAGGGGTAGAGTGATGGATGGGTGATGGAGTTGCTTCTCAAAGATGGTAGGAGAGGCCTACTAGACAAACTGAGGGTAGAACTGTAATATTATCAATAAGAGTGTGGATATGTTTCTGTGTGTGCATGTGTGTGATAGATGTGTTGGGAGGCATGCAAGGATGATGAAGGGGGACCATGTGTTTGGTAAGCAGACCTAACTAGATCGGTAGATCAATTGTTGTGTGTCGGAGGAAGTGAGAGACATAACTAATGAGGTAGATCGATCCACGCGTGGGGAAAATGAGTAATAACGACCTAGCTAGCTATATGTATAGAGGGAGATCGGTCGGTGTACATCCATTTGTTAGAGGCCAATAAGGCCCAGCGAGACGGATATACACATAGAACGGAGCTAGGAGGTGGTGCGAGAGGACTACTTGCTAGATAGGGGGAGGAGTGTGCGATAGTGAGATCGATGAAAAGAGGGGCAAGAGTTTACATGTGTGTGGGACCATATGAGAGACACGAGGCATGGACACAAAAAGGAGGAGATGGAAGGTGCGTGCATATGTTGTAGGCAGACATCGCTGGAGAGGTTTATCGATCGGTGTGTGTCGGAAAGGAGTTGTGGAGACCATGGGAGAACGACCTAAAGAAAAAAATGAATGTGCGTGATGGATAGAATGCTAAGGCAGGGGGAGGGCGAGGAGGGCGTGTGCATGCACGAGAGAAAGTTAGTGCTAGCTACACAGGTTAGAGGATTGTGTGGGTGTAAGAGACTAACAAAGATCATAATTCGATATGAAAGTGGATTCATATATTTGAATAGGAGATCATAGTGTTATAACCATATGCATGCATGAATATAGCGGTGATACGCGTGGTGTGGCTTTGGACATGTTATACCATAATGTGATAATGCGTGGTGTTTGCAACTCATAGCTAAATATCGAACAATCTAAACCATACTATACATCGAAGAATCTCACATTTTATTTGAATTTGTGATAATGTGTGGCGTTTGCAGCTCACAATTAAATATCGAACAATCCGAACCATACTATATATTGAACAATTTCACATTTTATTTAAATTTTTGATAATGTGTGGCGTTTGCAACTCACATCTAAATTCTTGAAGGCGTAGGGGGCGGGGCACCATACATTATGTGATAAACACATTATAAATATGAGACATGGTTTAGATTATGAAGATCTAGCTAGATCTTGAAATGTACTGTGATCTGAAATCAACATAAAGTGGATTCAAAAAATCGAGTTTGAGTTCATATAGTACACATAGTTCATATCTAACTCGACAGTAATCATGTGGTGTGTTGTGAAGATAATACACAAACAATGGTTTAACTTGATAATAATGATGATTGTAGATATCATTAAAATAGAGAAACAAATTCAAATGGTTTAATTTCACAACAATCATGATTGTAGATCTTATTCAAATAGAGAAACAAACTCAAATTTAAGTCATATTGAAGCGGTAGTATATACGTTTGGAATGCACTAAAACGTTCATTTGAGTAGCAGGTTGCATGCATTATACACATCACGAAATATTTTAATTGAACATAACATGAATTCAAAGTTTTGAATGGCATTTGTAGTACGAATTGATTTGGTACAGTACATGCGACTAGACTCTCTTGTGTGGTGCAAATTGATTCTTTTTGTTTTTTCACTGAGGGAAGTGCGAATTGATTTGGTACAGTACACGTTAGGCTTTTTCGAAAATTTCAACCCACGCCTTGTTACCCCAAAATATTTAAGATATATCTTTGTCTCGTTGTGCTCCGAAAACTCCCTCCATCTCAACCCACGCCTTGCTATCCCAAAATTACAACGCGCAAGAAAACTCCCACCTCCCGCGAAATGCCCGTGATACCCCTCAATCGAAAGAACCGCCTAGATCAAATTGGTGGGGGTACTTTCATAACTTACCCCACATTTCGGACAAGCACGTCCCTAAGCCATGGTTCCCCCCTCCCATCCCATCCGCCCAACCATTTGTACACTGAGGCTGCGAAAACCCACGAAGCCCCACAACGTCCTCCATCCGCCACCCAGCTGGAGCCTCTTCCCCGACGACGTCATCCACAAAAACACCTCGGCGTCGCTCACCCACCGCACTGGATGAGGACCCGTCGTCGATCTCGTCGTCGCATCGGTTCAGCCACCCCGTCCTCCAGCTCCAAGGAGCTGCCCCTACACCGCCATCTTCACTTGCATCATCGGAAGAGCAGCATCATAACCGATTCCTCGGATGAAGGTAAGGCCTAATCAGCGCCACCAGAGAGGTTCTACACTAGTCACTGCATATTTCTACTTGATTCAATCTCACGATGATGCCGGCGCTCAGTCCCGAGTGGACATGGAGCGGCTCCATCCACGGCAGCGTGGTCGGCCACTTCGTCCTCGGTGTCGCTCCCTTGGCGACGACGTCCACATCAGTAGGAGCTGCTGCTACTTTGTCTCTCGCTCGCACTCCTGCTCTGCTCTTGCTCTTGATCCCCTGCCTGGTCTGCTCTTTCTCGCGCAGCTACTCTCACTCTTGCTCTTGTCTGTGTTGCTGCTCCGATTTAGCTACACTTCAGTCGACCGAATCGACTTTTGGGCCAGTCAAGTTTTAGGGGGTGGCGGGCTTGCCGGAGTTAAGGAAGAACCAGCCACAGCGAGGAGGTGGGCTCAACGGAGAGGTGCCCCACTATCTATCTTAGGGTTCAGAGTGGGGGCGGTGGTCGCCGACGGTGGGGGGCACGGTGGTGGGGTGGTGGCATGGGGATCGCTGGAGAAAAGGCTCGGCGCGGGGGGAGGGGGCTAGAGGGATGGCCAGGGCGGCGGTGGACTAGCGATGGGGAGTGGTTTCAGGGCAGGCGGGGCGGTTAGGCAGCACCGGAGCGCCACCGGCCGCAGGTAGTGGGGGCCGCCGGGTTGGCCAGTGGTGGCTGGCGGCTCAGGGTGGTGGAGGTTTAAGATCAACTGCAGGCCCTTGATTTCGTATCCTATAGCTGGAAAATCGACTGACCAGTGATGAAAAAGTCAGTCGACTGATGTGTAACCTCACCCCTGCTGCTCTACTCTTGCGCGCGCTGCTGCTGCACGAGAAGCAGAAAATGCTCTCACTCGAGCCCATGCAGCTGCTACCCGAGATGCTGCTACACGACCAGCTGCCCTGGCTCTCACACGCGCTCCTGTTCCGGGCACTGCTGCTGTTGCTACTGCTTTTCTGCTACTAGTGCATTTAGTTTCGACAGTAAAATTTAGTTTCGATAGCAAAATTTAGTTTCGATAGTTAAATTCAGTTTTGATAGTTATGTTCAGAGATGAGCGGCTGATGTATTTTACATCTCGCAGTTTGTGGTTATGTATTTTACGCCATCTAATGGAGATGCTATTAGAATTCCACTCAGGTTAACATTGATTCTCTTGTCCTACTTCAGCCTCGCTGTCATACAACTCACCGCAGCTGCTCGAACAATGAAACCCTCCATCACAACGGAGCAATATCCCGGGCTCCATCTCCAGACGCCTAAGATCTTCTTCCCCTCATCTGACAGCCAAATCAGCCGAAGCATCCTCACCGACCAAACCAATAACGCTGAGATCGACATGGCTTCGCCAAAGAGGTTGAACACTTGTTGCATCGCTTTTTTAATCTACATGTTATATTTATTGTCCACCGAGCACACCTAGTAACGTGAAATACGATTAGTTTATCCTACTATATGACAAGCAGTGAGGTACCAGGCAACTTAGCTATCCAAGATGGACTCTCTTGAACGCCATCATTATTTATCTCTGTGTGTTTGAGTTGTGCATTTGTAGATGGGCCTGGGAGTTGAGCTAGTAGGGCAGTGGCCTAGGTCCAAAGTAGTAGAAGTAGCACAAAAACTTTTTTTGAGTGTAGGCTCTTCCCTGCTCATGCCTGCCTACTAGAATCGCTAGTGCTTGAATGGAAAAGTGAAGGAAAAACATAGGAATTGGAAAGTTTCCTATGGTATGACTATTCATGCATTTGGTTCAAAGGAATGGAGCAAAGCAAACTTGTAGGATTTATTCCTTTAGTGTCTCCTTGAAAGAAAAACCATAGGAATTTTAATATCCACTTGTCCTCCTTTTCAAATTCCTATTCATGAAGCACAAGACTAAGAGATAGTTGCATAATAGCATTATAATTGTACATTTTCTTGTGGTTTGACTTATTTTCACCCTGCTTCTTTGCGTTCCAATTCTTGTGAACCAAACACCCAGATTGGCAGAAATGCTATGTTTTTAAATTCTCTGTTTTGCACATGCATTCCTATCCTATTACTGTGTATTTCCTATCCCTGCATTGTTAGAATCCTCCAATTCAAATGAGCCCTTACAGAATTACTTCTCTTAAAGATAGTTGTCACACAAAACCTTGTGTGGTTTGTCCCGCTCCTGCTACGCCGTCGTCCACCCTAGCTCAGCTGATCCAATGACAGAAGGTCGGCCACAACAGGGATTCGGCCTCCAGACTATCTTTCGCCGCCTCATATCTTCTTCCCTGCCGTCGACAGCCACGACAACTGCATTACCATCATCAATCGAGCAGATGACCTCGAGGACTACACGGGTCCGCAAGAGAGGTCGCACTCTTTTGTGGCTTCTTACGTTATGCATCGCATAATATTACATGCTACTTTATCGTCCTGTTCACTGATTAGACTCTGAGTCAGCTCCAAACTAATGCTCAAACTTGAGTTTTTAAATGGTTGTGGGGTACATACCGGGCCCGCAATCAATAGTATATATCTACTATCTGGTTAATCTCTGGTGTCTACTATGAGTTTCATGTTGGGTGGGAAACAAATAGTAAAGAAGCCATTATCTGTATTTTTAACTAAAGCCATCATCTACCTGCTATCGTTGGTTTTGGGTCTACCCACAGTTTGCTACCATCACTCTGGATTTCTGCATGTACTCCATACATAATCACACTATGTTTTATTCCTATGCATATCAGTTATTGTACACAATGGAAGTGAACATGTAGATCAAAAGAGACGAGCCTTGCGTGGTAACAAAATTTTCATGCAGACGCCGCTCCATGGTGGGCGCAAAGGCAGCCCCCCTCCACACATTTCAGATTGTAATCAAGAGGAAGATAACTGTTCTGTGGGGGATTCAGAAGGAGAAGACCACTCCTATTTACCCCCTAAGGTCTTCGCTCTAACTTGGCATGCTGATGTTAGTAATATCATGCATATGGTGCCTTGCATTGCTTACTTTATACATCTAATATGTCATCTGCTTAGTTTAGACATGCTTTGTGTGAATGCCATCTGTTTAGTTTCTTTATCGTATATTTGAATTATGCAATGCCATCTTGTTTAGCCAGGCATCATATAGGTGAATTTTGCAATGCCATCCTGCTTAGCCAGCCATCTTATATGTGAGTTATATCAGGCCATCCTTTTTTTCATTACATATTACATTTTGTCAACAATCTTAGTACATTGAACTACTCTTCGTGTGCATCAACCATTTGACACGGCGATGGAAAATTCTAGAGTGAAAACAAGGTCTTCATATCAGACTATGCTATCTAACGAAGCGCATATCTCGCTGGTTACAGATAGCTCCTCAGAGGAGGATTCAGAGACAGATGACCAGTCCTATTCCCCCCGGAGGTGTATGCTCTAACTTGGTAGGGTTATGTTGCTAATATCGTGTGTATGGTATCTTGCATTGCTATGTCATTGGTTAGTTTATACATGCTTTGTGAGAATGCCACCTGTTTAGTGTCTAATTACCATATATGTGAATCATGGAATGCCATCTTGTTGCAAGACATTATATGTGAATTATGCAATGCTATCTTGTTGCAAGGCATTATATATGTGAATTATGCAATGCCATGATGTTTAGCCAATCATCATATATGTGAATTATATCATGCTATCCTTTTTTGTATTACGTGTTCCATTTGTCGACAACATTTGAATATTCAACTACTCTTCCTGTGCATCAGCCATTTGAAGCGATGATGGAAGTATCTGGAGTGAAAACAAGGTATTCAGAGCAGACAATGCTACCTGCTGAAGTAGACATCTTGCTAGTTACAGGTAGGTCCTCAGAGGAAGATTCAGAGACTGATGACCAGTCCTATTTCCCCCTTGAGGTCTATCCTCAAACTTGGCAGGGTTATATTACTCATGTCATTCATGTTGTCTTGCATTTCTTAGTTTTTACATCATATATGTGATTGCCATCTACTTCCTTTTTTAGTATATAAATCATATATTTGAATTATATCATGCCATCATGTTTACATAGACAACGTCTATCTGAATTATGGCATGCCAACCCATTTAATAAAGACATCATATAGTTATATCATCTCATCCTGTTTAGTGTTTACAATCATCATATTTTGAATTATTTCATTCTATCCGTGAATTATATCATGCTATCATGTTTCCATAGGCGGCATGTATGTGAATTATGGCATGCCACCTATTTAATAAATACATTATATAGTTATATCATGTCATCCTGTTTACATAGTCATCATATTTTGAACTATGTCTTTCCATCCTCTTTAGTTAGCCATCATATATGTGAAATTGTGTCATGCTATCCTATTTAATTAGCCATCATATATGTGAAGCTGTGTCATGCTATCCTACTTGGTTAGACAACATAAATGTGAATTATTTCATGCCCTCTTTTATTCCCCACTATCCATTGCACCTTTCTATCATACAATGTCTTTACATTCAATTACTTTTATTGTTTATCAACCATTTGAATTGGAGTGGGCGATGGCAGTATCTAAGGGAGTAACAACACGGTATTAGGAAAAGATAGTGCTACCAGTCAGTGCAGATATAACCACGGTTGTACTTGCCCAAGAACCAGCCCCACCACATATAACCCAGACTCCCGCAAATTGTACCCCTACCTAGTTGGACAGAGAACCAGCTACACCTCTTCTAACCCCAACCCCAACAGATAGTAACCCAGTTCCAGTTGAAACAGCACTGTCTCCACCACAGAGCACCCAAGCACGAGCAGTTAGTAAGGGAACTGTAGTACCCAAAGCACGAGGACCACCACTCTGAATGCCAACTCAATGCTTAAAGCAGAAGAAGTTCAAGTTCTCTAGCTATGGTCCATACTCCTTTGCTCTTGCGTCACTCTATTTACTCATACCAACTATTTGTAAATTTGAAGGATGGAATTGAAAATCCAATGGCGCAATAGGTATGTTTTAAACCTATTTCTATAACTGGTTTACTATTGTAACTTGCTCTATGTTGATTTTAGTTTCAATTGACTAAACAATTATGTTCTCATGTCATGCACATTACAAGTGTTGTTACTGCTCTATAGTTTCCCACACTTATATTCTGTCTATTCTACTTTGTCTTGATCAAATATTATTTGAACTGTGTTTCTATCTTGATTTGGCAACAAAAACTAGAATGATATACCATGGTACATAGATATATGTTTGTTTCATGTTGTTATCCTGTCCACTTTACTACTGAACTTATTTGCCAAAATGAGTTTCATATACAACATGGTAAACCTGTGATGTGTCTGCTTGTGTCTCTTTTAGAATGCGGACAAAATATTGGAGAAGAGTACCCCGTTATGCAATGGTAAAGGAAGTAATGCATATAAGGTTCAAGATAGTGAGACATCCCTGTTGGTCTCCAAGAAAGTTGATAAAAACCATCTTGACGACAGTGAGACAACCCAAAAGTCATGTCTTGATGTAGTCTTTGAGTTACTGGCCACTACTATTGGCACAAGCTCTTCGAACTTGCTGCCTGAATTAGTTCATCTTCTTGAGTCTCAACTTCAAGTTGAAATACATCGATCAGATGTGCTGTGACAGGAAACTGAAGGACCGAGGAAGTCCCTGCAGAATTCAGATGCATACTTTCTGGTGCAACAGCAAGTGTTGGAGGATTTAAGCGCCAAACAAGAGAAAGTTAATAAGCTTGCTAACCATCTTGCCAGCATTATGGGTACCCAGGATATTGTTTCTAGAGCTCTTCTAAAGTGGTTTCAGTTCCGGACTTGTTTTGCTGCAGCGTTTATTTGCACTGGTCGCCAACTTTGACAACCAGTGTATATGATATGCTGCTTTGTTCCCTATATTTGCACTGGTGGCAAACTTTGATGCCCAGTGGATGTAATATATGTAATAGCCGTGATAGCCTAGAGTAAGTTGCTTGCTTATTTATTTCCTTGTTGTCTTGTTTATTTGTTTGCTTGTAGTCAGTGTAGTTCTTTTTCCGCGGTTTGCTAGTGGCCGCAATAACCTATTTTTTTAAACTAGGCCACAATAACCAAGGGCTACATATCTATTGTAGTTACCATGGGCCTCCTATGGGCTGTAGAAACAATGGGCCTTCTACGGGCCATAGCATCAATGGGCCTTCTACGGGATGTATGATCGATTGGCCAATCATGGGTCAATAACAGACCACATTATGGGTCGTAAATAGGCTCAAGTTGGAATCGTCCGTTCATGGGCCAACCATAACGGGCCATCATTAATCAGCCGTATTTGATGATGCTATGAAAACAGCCCAAGAGATTAACGGGTCACAAACGGGCCGACTTTAACCACGGGCTGAATTTGGCCCACAAGCAGGAAAGGCCATTAAAGGCCGTAAGTAACCGAATGCTGGAAATGAGCCAAAGAATAAATGGGCCCTCGGAAGGCCGAAACATAATACGGGTTGGAAATGGCCCAATGGAATAATGAGCCGTTAATTGGTATAAAGCGGTACACTATTCATTACGGGCTAGTTTCACCACGGGCTGTTAATGGGCCAAGAGTTACAAAGGGCCTCATATGGGCCGAAAGATGTCATGGGCCATACATGGGCCAGAAGTTACAACGGACTGGAATCATAATGGACGGCCGAGATGAAGCTACTCAGCTTAATTCCGATAGGTCGTAACGGGTCGTGAGTTAGCGGGCCGTAGATGGGCTATATACGAATAGGCCGTTAACAGGATTTCCGTGGGCTGGCCTGCTACCTTTTAACCAAGTCAAACGGGCTGGCCTTTTCACCGGAATGGGCCTCTGTTGGGCCGTGCCATGTGTCGACGTATCAAAGGCGCCTCATGTCCAATGAGAGGATGACATCCGTCCCAACGATGAGCCAACATGTGTTTCCTTCGGCCAATGAGAATTTTACACGTGGAAAATCCTCATTGGTCCACGCTGTTAACGGGTTATCGGATCCAAAACCGGACCCGATAGCTTAACGGCGACCCATTACAGTGGATGCCACATGTCAGTTACCCTTGACGAAAGCACTTCCATGATGCACCATTTATCATCATGGAAGCGGACACTTCCGTGATGATAATTTTGGTAATGTCATGGAACACTTCTACGACAGCACAAGTATGACTATCTCGATTCTGTCATAAAATCGTCATGGATGTACATGCATGACAGAAAACGTGACCTACTGTAACAAACACGTATCATCAGAGAAGAGTATTTTTTGTAGTGCTTTAAGCCCGACCGACCTCCAGATCGGGCACCAGTAGCTCCTAGGCCCCACACACCCATAAGTTAAGCATAGAGGCGCTGCTTCCCGGCGTAATAGGCGGACTAGCGCCTGTTACACCGGGGAATGCTTCCTTTAATTGGGAATCAACTGACCAGGAATTCAAATCCAGGGGCGACGGACCTCTAGCTAAGGTGAAATAGTATATGAGGAGAAACCTTGTGCATTGCGAGTTACTAGGAACATCTAGTATCTGGAAGAAGGTGTAGGAAGAAGCGGTCAACTAGTGTCTTCTTTGGGATGAATACCTGTAAGCAGACATGTAAGGTTTGCGCGAATAAGGGAAGAAGGGTACCAACTATGATTGCCAGTGTTGTGTCCTCCTGATATCACGGTGATGTTCTTTTTTTACCAAGGGAACCAATGTTTTGGAGGAGGGTGGAGCCTTGGACGAACCCATGGCCAAATTTTTGACTATGTTGTGGTGGCCGTCTATCGACGGAGGGGAAGGAGATCCGAGGCGGCGAAGGACGGCATAGCGGGAACAACTCTGGTGCGGTGGAAGGTGGCAATGTTAGAGCGGCAGCGGTGAGGTGTAGAACGGCATGGTTGAACTAGCTTGGGTACGGCGCACGTCGGCGTCCTGGAGGCGGCTCGGCCTCGGCTTCAACTACCAGCCGTGGAGGGCGTTGCGGTTGCGTTTGTAGTGGACGACGATGTCATGGTATCAGCTCCAGCGTGATGGAGGAGGGCGGCGATTGATGGGTGGGATGGGGCGGTGAACGAAGGACGTCGGGGTTTCGCAGTTGGTGGAGAGGTAGTTTTGGCGCCCATAGAGTACGAATGGGGAATTAGACAGGGAGCAAGGGCGGGGCGAGGGGGCCTAAGGGGGAACCATGTTTCGGTCTGGGACGCGCTTGTTTTTCTAACAGGTGGGACACGCTTGTTTGAAATTTGGAGAAAGTACAAACTTTGCCCCCCTCTTAAATTTCGGACCTACTACGGGTCGGGGACATGACGTAATCCCAGGTGTCCCAAATAGTGGGCGGGAGCGATTTCAGCCGAGCAAGTGTGTGTTTAGGCGGCCACGGTGTTTGAATATTTTTCGGAGGCAGTTGCATGGCGTCTAGATGAACTTACAACCTATAGACATCGGGCCGGTAGGCTTCACGGGTCGAAGGTAGAAAAGTAATTTCCTTCTACCAAACATTGGTCTCACGTGGTCTCGGGCGAGTAAAGACTCTTTTGGCGCTTCGTTCGAAATTTCGAAACAGAAGCAATCAAATTTAGAGTCTTGAACTTTGAGGATTGACGAAAATAAACAACCTTAAATTTGACCTTGTATGTTTGAAAACCTCATTAAATTATGTGTTTCTTTTTGAATTTTTGACACTTGAAAATCCTATAACTATGATTATTTTGGAACGGAGGAGTTAAATTTGAATCTATTTTGTACACGACTATATATGCTATTATGTACAAAAGCAGAGCAAAGATTGGTGCCCCCATAATTTAGGTATGATTTACAAATGCCATGATCTCAAATTCAAATAATTGAATGGACTTCATGTTGAATTCGAATTTTTTTAACCACCTTAAGTTGAATTCAAACGTATGCTAGTTCATAGCTAGCTATTTATAATGTTCATTGTGTAACTTGTGTATGTATAATGTGCTTTACACACACAACATGAACTATGCTCACGTTAATATTCGAATTGCTAAAGCGATGCATTATCTAGAGTTCAAAATACTGACTCTATGGATCAATTATGCCGAATAATAACATAGGCATGCTCAAATTCGATAGAATATAGATGTCTGATGGATCAATGACCGTTCCTTACGCGAATTGCAAATATCATGATCCCATCCTAATATTTGGATACAATTTACATTTTTAATCAATGTGTACATCAATCTTTTACGTGTACTTTCACTCTCCATAGGCCCCTCCTCACACACGCGCTAACTTTCTCTCACACACATACGTGCACACAGTGTATATCCATCGGTGGTCTCTCACACATGCTCACACACTCTCTCCCAAGGTTTCTTTCTCGCACACATGCTTTCACTAACCTTTACGACTGTTTACGACTGTTTTCACTAACCTTTATCACAAGGACTCTTCCTCTCACATGCATACACACGCACAATCCCCATCGACCCTTTCTTTATACATAGACCTGCCTACGTGTCTCCTGCATGCACGTTATCTTTAGGCTTGTCTCGCATTGTCTCCACCTCTCTTCCTAATTGATGAGTATGATTTCAGCAGAGCATTCTATAGGATGCCCCTTAAAGTTAGGTTGGATGAATGGTAATATCAGAGATAAGGGGTTACCTTAGTCTGAGGACCTAGGGTTACAAATCCTAGCCGGCTTTGTCAGTGGACACAGAGTCCATCATGACTCTGGTATCTTTGTCTTGGACGACTAGTCCTCCATGGGTCTCCATGAATGCGTCACGAGCCGACCAATGTGGCGCAGGACGGAACCGAACCAAGGGCCTCACCTCGGCCCACCGGACCTCACGCGGTGACACACCCTCTACCCCTAGGTCTCGTTATCTTCTGACATCCACACATACTAACACAGACACCACACAAAGTATTTTATCCTCATGCCTCTATCCCCTCCCCCCTTGCATATACACACTCAAGGGCATCTCTCGCCGTGACATCCTATATGTCTCTCTCTCTCTCTCTCTCTCTAAACCTCTCTCATTTCTCATGCTACCTCTCCCATGTCGCCCCCCGGGCCGGCCCCTCTATCCATGCCTCTCTATAATACGTAATACATACACATACCCTCTCTAGGACCTGCCAAATACATCAACTACACATTTACACATGTTACATCATGTACCCCATTGATCTAAAAGCCGTCTCTCACTACTGCAGGATGCAGCTAACGTGACAACACGATCCGAGACCCTTTGACGAAACTGTGTGCGATGCATTAATCGCCAACGGGGATGTAAACTGTCAAAAAAGATGCAAAATGTTTGCAATGGCGGAGACATCAAACATGGTTCGGATTTTAGTTACGTGTGCGATGCTGGGCATACGGTTGATCCAGCAGAACTATTTGCGATGAGGTAGAACAACAGAAATGGGAAGCCATATCAATGTGTGTGCGATATACGGCACATAGCTCTCGCTCCGATGAACTGTGTGCTACTAGGGAATGCAACAGAAACGGGCAGCCAGATCAAGGTGTGTGTGATATACGACATACGATTCACTCGGACAAACTGTTTTCGATTAGGGAAGAGGACATAAATGGTTCAACTTAACAAGATGTGTGTGAGATGCAGGATTTGAGATGAGCCAAAAGAACACAAATGATTCGGGTCAACAAGATGTGTGTGATACGCAGCAAACAGCCCACTCAGATGAACTGTTTGCGATGAAAAATTATAACATAGAAGGTTACTATAGTAAGTTCGTGTGTGGTTCTGTTCATACAAAAAACTTTGAAAAATGCAAACTAGTTACTTGCGGTGGCTAGTAGTATCACATATGATGCGTCTACGAGTACTCATGTGCAATGATTAGTAAGTTACACATAATGAACGGCCGCAAGGGTGATATGCTGATCATGGTGTCCGATAAGACCGTCGTCGAAAGGCCACCGGCTCAGCCTTTTAGCCTATATTTTATTATAATTGTATGCATAAGTAGGTCGTGAGTGTTTTAGGCCTTGCCGCATGTGGCATTTTAAATTATCCTGAACATGTAAGACAATTATTAATCGTTGCCATTGTAGGCTAAGAACCATCAATAGATTTTGACTTTGTTTCTCGTCACATTGCAGATTACAACGCAATAAGTAATTGCAAATCTGTTCACATGGATCAAACTAATATGAGTTCACACCGATCAAACTAATATGTGTTCACACTTAGCACCGGGCTATAAAAACTACCCAATCAAAAATTACTTCACAGTTCCTCTCCTCATCACCCACAAAACTGATCTTTCATGTCAAGTCGTTCCGCCATGACCGGTAGGAGCAGTTTCGGGTGGACATATAACCAGGAAGCAAAGACCAAGCCCGCGAAGGCACTAGAGAGGTCCCGCCACGAAGCGGCAGCCGCAACAGAGATGTCCCGGCACGTCGCGGAGCCCTTGAACGAGCTCTCACGGGCACACAAGGGCTCTACATGCGCACTCGCTGTGTCGGTGATCGTGATGAGATGGCGTTGCTGAAGTCATTGGTCGGCGACGACGACATTCTCATTGGCCTCATTAAGCAGCAGGAGCTGGTCGACGGCTTGATGAAGCTACTCGAGATCAGTGATGCCTCGGTTGACAAGGCGACTGGCCTCATCGAGCAACTCATGGGTGATAATGCGAAGCTCGTCAAGGCGCTCGCCGAGAAGGAGGAGGAGGCCGCCGGCTGGAAGATGCTGCGTGAACAGAGCAGTGCCTCAGGGATAACGCTGACAACAGTCATCGAGGAACTGATGGGTGACTTGACGAAGCTCCGAATCGAGCGCGAGCAGGAGGTATAGGAATGTGTGGCTGCTTTGAAGCAAAGTTATGAGGAATTGAAGAAGGAGTCGGAGGATGTCATCGCCCGACGATCCATCGACGAGTAGAGACAGTAGTGACCCAGATCATTGTCTGCTATTTCCTTCTTCTCTTGCCCCGGGTCTTCCGGGCATTGCCACATGTGGCATTTTAAATTATCCAGAATATGTAAGACAATTACTATCTACGCCATTGTAAATTTGTCGTCGTATTATCCATTGCCATTTTATTTGTCGTCGTATTATCCGTTGCCCTATGTGGCATTTTTAATTAGACCGGAATACAAGTTGAAAACACGAACAAAGCAAATGCTGCCATGGGATCACAAGCAAACACCCTCCGTCCAGGTGCTTTAATTAACCCATTAATGGAGAAGTTGTGAGCGAGGCAGGGCGGCGGGTGGTGGATGGAGGTCAAAGAGCTCATTTCCCGGTGAGCATGGGCAGACTTGCTGCTCGCACATGTCCCGTCAAGCCTATGAGGTGGACAGGATGCACGCGTCCTATCGAGCCTGCGCGGCGGACTTCTCGCATGCGTCCCGTCGAGCCTGCATGGCGGACTTCTCGCGCTCGTCCCGTCTAATCAAACAGCAGCACGCACGCCACCGAGTATGGTTAAATTTTGACATGGTTCTTATAATACAATGGTGTCCGGTGGCACCGCGCGCAAAGTTTCCCTCCACATTTCGAAATTTTTGGCCTGCCGCCGAAATATCTACCCCTTCCCCGGCCCCTTTTCTCCCCGACCATAAGTCACATTTCCCCTATTTCCTCATTCCTTCCTTCCTAAGCTATAGCCGCTTCCTCACTCTCACCGTCTCGCATCTTACCGCCGGGGTCCCCATGGTCTTCTTCAATATGATCTCTCCAGCGGTTCCTCCTTCGATGATGACCCATTCACCACCCGGTTATGCCTCTCTTCTCTCTCTCGGGTTATGACTTGTAATGAAGGGTTTTAACCTGGCGGTCGATTTGAGTTATTTCTTCCTCTTGTAGCTGAATGGAGCGGGGTGGCTGAAGATCTGCCTGCTCATTGTCACCACCAATCTCCATGTGTGAAGCTAGTTGTGTTTGAATCTGTGGATAGTGGGAGGAAGTTTCTGGCATGTGCAGAGAAGGTTAGCCCCACTTTCATTGTTACAAATCATTTGTTAGATGTGATTCAGACACTGTCACTATGCTAGGTTATTTTGGGTGTTAAGACAATGTCACAGTTTGTACCTAGTATCTAAAAATGTTGACATCTCATCAACGGTGCCATTAGAAAATTATTTGGCACAACTTCAGCAGTTTGTGTAGCCAACTTTGGTCCACACATCCGAGCAGCCAAGCAGTAAAATACTAAATCTTTATGGCACGAAGGAACTGGGCATCAGACCAAGGTGCTCCAGAGTCTGGGTCCTTGATTTTTTTCCACTGCATCGGCTCGCCAGTGTAGGGCACCGGTGCCAAATGTAGCAATAGTTGTCTTTACACCGATTTTGGCATACATAGTGGATGACCTTAGTGCTATTAGTTCTATGTTACTAAATTTGTGCATGTACACACCTATTAGTATCAATTTGCTGTCATCCAAACACTGTCTCTATGCTATTCTGGTTATATTTAGCTTCCTCATAAAATGTTCAATTTGTTATTTAGAGTACTTGACTAAGAACTTGTAGCATTGTTGTAGTTAATTATAGCTTCTGATGTTTCAGAATTTGATTGTTGTCTCAGTAGCAATTAATTCATTTGCACATTGATCTTTTTGAGAAGATATGTCATAATTAACATGTTTCTTCAGTTTTTCAAAATATGTATGGGGTGATTTTCTATGTTTCTAGAAACCCATTACCCCTACAATTGTTACTGATCTAGTTTTAAATATTATAGGATGAATGGAAGTGTTCTTACTTGGAGTGGGTTGATCAAGAGGGGCCACAGGTTTTGAAGATGTGCGTAGCAAAGCTCTATAACATGTATGAGGAAGAGAACAGAGGTAGGCTTAGAGAAAGTCTTGTTAACGCTAAATAATATTTGAAGATGTGGTCTAAGAAGAGGAAGATGGAGAATGAGCTCAGATTGTTTAAATCATACTTTGCTAAGATGGTGTTGGCAAAGGAGGAGCCATAGTCCTAGTTGGCCAGTGCAAAACAGGTTCTTACTGAACTGAAAGCAGAGGTGGATAAGACGAGGCTGGATAATCTTAATTACGGAAATGAATATATTGTTCTTATGAAGGTGAACTAGCCATATGTTGTACTGATATGTCTCCAATGTATCTATAATTTTTTATTGTTCCATGCTGTTATATTATCATTCTTGGATGTTTTACAATCATTTTATAGTCAATTTATAACATTTTTTGGTACTAACCTATTAACATAGTGCCAAGTGCCAGTTGTTGTTTTTTTGCATGTTTTTTACATCGCAAGAAATCAATACCAAATGGAGTCCAAACGCAGCGAAATGTTTTGTGGATTTTGTTATGGACCAGAAGAAACCCAATGGGTCGGAGAAGCACCTAGGGGGTGCCCCGAGGGGGGCACACCCCACCAGGGCGCGCATGGGCCCCCAGGCGCGCCCAGGTGGGTTGTGCCCACCTTGGTAGCCTCCCAAACCGCCTCTTTGCTCTATAAATACCCCAATATTCCATAAACCCTAGGAGATTCTATGAAAATCATTTCTAGCTGCTGCAAGTTCTAGAAACACCAAATCCAATCTAGACACCATCACGGAGGGGTTCATCATGTCCATTGGTGCCACTCCGATGATGCGTGAGTAGTTCTTTGTAGACCTTCGGGTCCGTAGTTAGTAGCTAGATGGCTTCCTCTCTCTCTCTCTCTCTCGTTTGATTCTCAATACAATTGTCTCTTGGAGATCCATATAATGTAATTCTTTTTGTGATGTGTCTGTTGGGATTCGATGAACTTTGAGTTTATGATCAGATCTATCTCTTTTTATCCATGAAAGTTATTTGAGTCTTGTTTGATCTCTTATATGCATGATTGCTTATAGCCTCGTATTTCTTCTCTCATATATGGGTTTTGTTTGGCCAACTTGATCTATTTATCTTGCAATGGGAAGAGATCCTTCGTGATGGGTTTGATCTTACGGTGCTTGATCCCAGTTACAGAAGGGGAACCGACACGTATGTATCGTTGCCATTAAGGATAACAAGATGGGTCTATTTCTACATAAATAGATATTATCTACATCATGTCATCGTTCTTATTGCATTACTCCATTGCTCCATCAACTTAATAAACTAGATGCATGCTGGATAGCGGTCGATGTGTGGAGTAATAGTAGTAGATGCAGGAAGGAGTCGGTCTACTAATCTTGGACGTGATGCCTATATAATGATCATTGCTTGGATATCATCATGATTATTTTAAGTTCTATCAATTGCCCAATAGTAATTTGTTTACCCACTGTTTGCTATTTTTCTCGAGAGAAGCCACTAGTGAAACCTACGGCCCCCGGGTCTCTTCTTTATTATATTTGCCTTTGCGATCTATTTTCCTTTGCTTTTATTTTCAGATCTATTAAATCAAAAATACAAAAATACCCTGCTTCAATTTATTCTTATTTATTTTTATCTCGCGTTCCCGCGCGATCTGTCTATCAAATTATTACAACTTTCTCACGTCCGTTTGCCAATTTCTGGCGACGTTACCCGAAAGGGATTGACAACCCCTTAAATACGCCGGATTGCGAGTATTTGTTATTTGTGTGTAGGTGTCGTTCACATAGTGTTGCGTGGTTCTCCTATTGGTTCAATAACCTTGGTCTCATCACTGAGGGAAATACCTACCATTGATGTGCTGCACATCCCTTCCTCTTTCGGGAAATACGAACGTACTTCTAGCAGACATCATGTACTATGCTGTTTTCAGGTAGCTATCGTACTGTGATGTTAAAATAAATTTATGTGCATGATATGAAATTGGAAAATAATTTTTCGATATGAAATGTGAATTTGCGTAATACTGAAATTATTAATTGTAAACTAATAAACCTACTAAATGGGTCATGGAACTTTGGAAACGGTTCTAGCAGTAAAAGCGCTTGTGATGGATAGCCCAACGCCATATAGTTTTCTTCATCAAATCATGTGTGATGTAGTTGAATAAAAGCAAATGGTTAACCGGGGCGGAGCGTATGTGATAATTACACCTATCACACACAAGGCTATACATAAAACTGCGTGGGATGTATATACGAACGGAAACGTTTTCCCTGGATTGACTGTGTGGGGTGTACATATGAACGGAAACGTTTTCCTTAAATTGACTGTGTCGGATGTACATAAGAACAGAAATGTATTCCTTGGATTGACTATGTGGAATGTACATAACAAATGGAAATGTTTGTTTATGACTGATTGTGTGGGATGTACTTACGACCGAAACCGATTGGGCATGTATAACCGTATTTGATTGCCCCCCCATCGCACATGACCTCAGTTTGCCGAGCGTGTGTGACCGGAGGGCCTATCCCCAACGGTTTCTGGGTCGTGTCGGAAGGACCCCCTATCGCAGTCACTCAGATGGCGGCGGATCAAAATGCCATCGCGGAAAGGGATTAAAAACCGTTTGTATAGCACCTCGCTGTACCAGTGCATGTGTGACTGAAGGACCTATCGCCGACGGTTTCTGCGTCGTGTGGGAAGGACCCCCTATCGCACACATAGGCAAGGCGACGGTTTAAAACTCCATCACGGAAAGGGGGTAAAAACCATTTGTATAGCACGTCGCTGCACTAGTGATGGGGATTAAATTTTTGTCCAAGATAGCTGCCAATAGATTTCAAGAGTTCATCATGGATTGCATTCATAAAAATCAATATGGGTTCATTAAATCCGGGACTATTCAGGACTGCATTGGTTGGATTCTAGAATATCTACACCAGTGTCTTCATTCCAAATGACCTATTTTAATTCTTAAGTTGGATTTTTATAAGGCTTTTGATTCCATTGACCACTCCGCCATCATTTAAATAAAGAAGCACAAAGGCTTTAATAGCAAACAGATCAATTGGATAAATGTGTTACTATCTACTGGGACATCCTAGTGCTTCTTTATGGTGTGCCTAGCAAGCAGTTTATGTGTAAGAAGGGTCTTAGGCAAGGTGATACCATATCTCCTTTGTGTTTTGTGCTAGCAGCTGATGTCTGGCAGTTTATTGTTAATAATATGCATCTCAGAGGAGAGCTTCAACTCCCCATTCCATGTCATGACAAATATTACCCTCTTGTTCAATATGCTGATGATACTCTTATCATTGTGCCTGCTAATGAGCATCAGTTGTTAACTTTGAAAATGACGCTTCTAGTATTTTCTCTGTCCATTGGGTTGGATGTCTATTATAACAAGTCTTCAATGATCCCTATTAATGTAACTCGGGAGGAAACAAATAGGCTTTCTTCTATTTTGGATGTCAGGTGGGGAAGATTCCTTTCACATACCTTGGTCTTCCTATTGGCGTTACAAGGACAAGAATTGTTGATCTGATGCCTTTGGTCGACTATATGGAGAGGAGAATGACTACTGGCTCTTCTTTCCTTGCTCAATGTGGAAGGCTGCAATATTTGAACTCTGATTTGTTATCGTTGCCCATCTTCTTTCTATGCAGATTGTATATTCCTCCTGGTATTTGAAGCAACTTCAGAGAATTCAGAGACAATGTTTGTGGAGGAAAAATAATCAAGAGCTCGCCCCTTCCCCTATAGCTTGGGATTTAATCTACAGGCCCAAAAATAAAGGAGGTCTGGGTATTCCAAATCTTGGAATTTAGAATGTTGCCCTATTACTTAAACATGTCCATAAGTTTTTGAACAAAGTTGACATTCCTTGGGTCCATGTCATATGGAATTCATACTATCATGGACTTGTTACTCAAGGAGTTGCACCTTGTAGCTCAGTCTGGTGGAGAGATATACTCAAGCTGGTTGATCAATTCAGAGAGGTGTCTTGGGTGGAGGTCCATCAAGGGGACTCAGCTCTTTTTTGGTTGGACAAATGGAAGCTTGGGACTCAGTTTTGCCATTGAAAAATAGAGTTCCTAGGTTGTTTTCTTATTCTAAGGACACAATGGTATCTGTGAAGGATGTCCTTGAGTGTGAGAATCTTACATCTTGGTTCAATCTGCCCCTATCTGAGCAAGCCTTTCAGGAACTATTTTGTTTGGAATCTTTGTTACAGAATCATGATAGACAACCTGGTTTGAGGGATGGCTGGTACTGGCATGGCACTCATAAGCCTTACACCCCCAAAACATTCTACTCCTTCATCCACTCCAATCTGACCTTCAATCCTTTGCTCAATGGGTCTGGGCCAGTTCTTGTACCATGAAAATGAAGGTTTTTTCCTGGATGCTAATTATGGGCAGATTAAGCACCAAGGATATCGTGGAAAGGAGATATTGGCATATTGATGATGGGGTAAACTGTGTGTTGTGTCCCATTCAATCCAGGGTAGATAGGGACCATTTGTTCTTTAACTGCATTTTCAGCTAGAGTTTGGAATTACCTTCACATTGATTGGTTTAATGGAAAGTATATGGGTGCAATTGTTGTGAATGCTAGGAGGAATTTTAACAAACCTTTCTTTGCTAAACTAGTTTTTCATGCTTGCTAGAATATTTGGCTAATTGGAAATGCAAAGGTGTTCAGACATGAAATACCTAGCTTTAGCCATTGGAGGGGGGATTTGGATTTCATTCAAGACTTGTCCCTTCTTTCTCATAGAGTTAAGTCTAGGTTCAAGGAGGAGCTTGTTAGATGGGTGACCTTTTTGCCTCCTTGATTTCCCTTCTTCTTGTCTTTAGGTCTTTAGCCGCTTCTTCTTTTCTTTGGGTTACTTTTGGTAACCTTTGTAAATATTCTATACTTTGAATGAATAAACTGCAGGCTGTGGGGGTTTTCGCTACAATAACCAATCAAAAATAGATATAGTGGACTCTTTATGGCATAACTTTGGTTTTAGGATTTGGATGCACAAGCAGTATTTCTGCTAAGTATAAGGGAAGGCTAGCAATAGACTAGGAAGGGACCAAGTAGAGAGCGACAATGGTCATAATCATGCATTTCGAATAACCAACATTGAATGATAGCATGGTGAGGATATAAACATGTTGAGCATAACTACCATAGAATCGAGATTGATTTTGAATCAATTACATACGTGAACAGTGAGCATATGCCAAGTCAAGCCACTTACATTCTTCATAGGAGGATACCATACTAACATACCACATCATAATCAATTTAATACATGTTAACACCCATGATAGCATATTATCAACTCCTAACTAATTAATAATGGCATAAGAAAACATGAACTCTAATTATCATTACACACATGTTTATCCATGATATGTGGAAACAAAATCAGTCACATAAACATATGTACAAAATAAAAACTAGTAGGGTTCATATCAGCTATTCTTCACCACGACCAGTTCATGAAATCAACGTCATTATTTCCTTTCACTTCCATGATTGAATGATGTGAATGTCGGATTTCGGTTCCGCAGACCCTTGAGAGGTTTGAACTCTAGGGTGCGTGCGAAGAACTCAACCTCCCCAATCAGCCTACTCGCCAATCTCTCGGCCTAGCTCGACGAACAAGAGGGAAACAAGACACGACAATTTACCCAGGTTCGGGCCACCTTGCGGTGTAAAACCCTACTCCTTCTTTGTGGTGGATTGTCCTCGAGGGGCTGGTGATGAACTAGTACAGTGGGAGAACAACCTCGGGAGGAGGCGTGTTCTTGAGATGGTGGGGAGAGGATGATCTATAGGATCCGGATCCGGTCGATGGTGGTGGCTAAGCCCTATTTATAGTGGCCTTGGTCCTCTTCCCAAAATGAAGGCAGGAAGGGTTCCCACAATGGCAAAATTCGAAGGGAGACAACTATTACATGCTATCCTGACAAAAGTAGTCTTCGCCTGCAAAAGCCTCTGGTCGTGACGCCTTGGTGTGCTCGGCGATGACCTCCATCCTGCCGTCCTTGCGGTCTTGGTCTCGTTGCACCGGAATGGAAACCTTTGGCGGATTCCTCGTGACTCCGCGTCTGCGCTTGCCTCCTTAGCACCAAAGAGGAAACTGGTATACTGTGCTCGCTAGCGCCCGCCTGGCCTTGGTCGTCATGGCTCACGTCATCCGAACCTCGTGAGGCGAGGCTTGCATAGAAATCTTCGCTCCTCGGGAGCCAGCCTGAGGAGGCCGCTCCTCGTGGAGGTCTTGGTGTCATCCACCTCGCGAGGCTTGGCCCCTCGCGAGGGTCTTGGGTTGTTGATGCTGAAGCTGGGTCGTACCAGGCCGTTGGTGAGCCACGCCATGGGCCACAGGCAGGCAAGTCTGGGTACCCCCGTTCCCAGAACGCCGGTAGTAGCCCCCAGGACCAAGGCACGCTCGAACTTGGCTTCAAGGTGAAGCCACGAGGCAAGTGCGGAGTGCCGCAGGCCCTAACCGCCTGCGGCCTTGGTTGACGCATGGCGATTGATGGGACGTGGGCATCTCCGCTTCCCCATGCAGCCTCGGCAACTGTTCTAGTCTGACAAAAAGGCTAGTGCTTGGTGCAGAGCCTTCATTGCCTTTCCTTCATCTTGCTCTAGATCCCTTTCTTCCTTTGCTCCAAGCGCTTCCAGATCCGCTGAATCCTTCCCCTGAACTTGTCACCGATGGCCACCGACAAGGCGAAACCTTCGGGTTCGGCTACGCTCCTGACTTCTTGGTTCGAGCCAGCCCTGAGCGCATCCACCATCGCAAAATAGAAGCACCTCGCCACCGTGCTCCTGCTGATGGCGGGCGATGGCTATGAGGGGGGAGAGACGATGCTCTAGGTTGGCTCCACCAAGCCGGCAGCCTTGGGTAACACCTTCTACCCCTTCTTCCTGCACAACATCCTTGCTGGGTTGGTTCCCCCTTTCTCTAGTTTCTTCTACGCCATCCTCCACCTTTACGCGCTCCACGCCCTCCATCTTCATCCCAAATCCATTCTCCTCCTATCGATCTTCGCCTTCTACTGCGAGGCGTTCGTGGGGGTGATGCCGTCCGTTGCGCTTTTTTCCACTTCCTCTACCTTCGGATAACCGGCGGCCAGTGCTCGTGGTGTGCCAGCTTCATCGCGGCCAATGGCAGCAACGCGATCTCTCGGGCCGAGAAGAAGGTGAAAGTCTTCCAAAGCAAGTGGAACTTCATGGAAGCCAAGTGCTCCCACGACCGACTGGAGCTCACTACTGCATGATGCTGCTAACGCGACACTTCGATTAGAGACCCTTTGAGAAACTGTGTGTGATGCCATAATCGCAAACGGTTCTGTATGAAAACCGTCAAAAACGTATAAAATGTTTGTGATGATGGATGCGTCAAACACGGTTCAGGTTTTAGTTGCTTGTGCGATGAAGGGCATACGGTTCAGTTCAATTAACTGTTTGCGTTGAGGAGGAACAAAAGAAACGGGCAGCCAGATGAAGGCGTGTGCGATACACAGCTACGGTTCACTCGGATGAACTGTTTGTGATTAGGCAACACAAAAGAAACGGGCAGCCAGATGAAGGTGTGTGCGATATACAGCATACGGTTCACTCGGATGAACTGTTTGTGATTAGGAAACACAAAAGAAACGGTCAGCCAGATCAAGGTGTGTGGGATATATGGCATGCGGTTCACTCACATGAACTGTTTGTGTTGACACAAGAGTACATAAACGGTTCAACTTAACAAGACGTGTGTGTTGTGCGATGGGATTGCATGCGGTTCACTCGACCCTTGTCGTCAGTGTGTGACCTCTGTGGCAACTGTTCGCTCCCCAGGCACCTCTTCGTGTACCATGGCAACCGTCCACCGACTCTTCTCCTTTCCCTCTCGATTTGGAACTGCTGTGGCATGCTAGCTCTTCCTCCCTCCTCCATTTGCCTTCACCCTTCCTTCTGCCATTGTTTGATCGTCTTCTCCATGGAGGGAATGAGCCGGAAACGACCCTGTTATTCTTGCCCCGATCTGAATGATGACGCAGTGGAGGAACTCATTGATCGATGTGACGTCATCACCTCGGCAAGCATGGCAGGTTCGTTCAAGACCATTCTCGACTCAACTAATAACATCATTACAAGGAACCCAAGGGTTCATGAGCGGTTTGATCACCCCTATCTTCTTCAGTATGACCCTACTGACTAGCGCGAGGACAAGGGAAGCCTCTCCTTGTGTAAGTTGATGCAGCTTGATAATGATACATATGATGTTAAGATGCCATCGCTTGAGGGAAAGGCTTGGGTAGGCGCAAATGGAGATTGGGTTGTTTATATTGGGTACAACTATGAGTGGGAACTTGTGAATGTGTACACTCGTCACTGGGTTCCACTTCAAAAAATCTCAGACGACTGCCTAGAGGTTGAGTACACCGATATTCTACGTGAGTTCAAATACGATCATGCTGACTGTCGTCTACGGAAGATAGCAATTTGTCGAGTTCTCAACCTCTCTTGGGGTTATTGGAATGCTTATGTTGTTGCTATCTTCGACAAGCTTGTTGCAGTCCTTCATGGTTCGACTCGGTGGATATTGCTCAAAAATCAGTTTGTATACATAGATGAGTACTGATGCAATTCAATACGAGGATCTTGTGTTTGCTGCCACCACTCGTGGCACTGTTTTTGCATGGAATCCTCATGATTTCAGTATGTTTGTCTTCCACCGTAATTATAATTGTTTCATCCACATGCATGCGGGTTAGCTAGTTTCCCTTTACTAATTAACCTTCTTGTGTTTCCAAGGTCCTGTGAACATTCCACCACCTATACTTGAAAATTTTATTCACGAGCATGAGGACGAGCAGGACCCATATACTCAGTGGCGCTTGGCAACTTATTCCGATGGATCACCTCTTCTTGTCTGTATACGGGGCACTACTGGTGTTACTAAGGAAGCAGGTGTTGTCTCGTATGGTCGCACTCTCCGGACCTATTCCAACATCCGTTGCAGGGTATTCGGGATGGATACTGGTGTACTAGCGCCAACACCTTCTCCCTGGTTCAGTATTGAAAGTCTTGGAGGAAACTCGCTCTTCCTTGGACAAAACTATCCAATGATGGTGGAAGGCGATCCAGCTGCTGTTGACACAACGTTACTACCATTTATGAGAAGCAACTGTATCTATACCTCAGACATTACTATGCTTCCCTACCATCCCAATATGGGTATTGAAATAGGCCGCTTTAGCCTGGATGATCAGTCCTGCGTTGGTCTCGAGATTGACAGTAGCTGGCCCTTCCCAGAGAAACACTTCTGGTTCAAAGCAAGTGTTTCCAACGCTGACGAGTGGTTGAGCTGAAGTTCATTTCATCTCTTGGTTATTTGTTGTGTGAGAAAAACTTTACTAGAATGTTTTGTTGGAAATGATCTATAATCCAACATGTATCCTCATTGTCGTTGTGGGTTGATGACTTGTTGTATGTAATCAAAGGTACATTTGCATGTGCGTCCATGAACTCACGCCTGCTAGTGCTGTCCATATGAACAGTGCTAGTGATTTTAGTTGCAAAAATTAGATAGTGCTAGTGATTTGTAGCTGCATATTTTGACAAATCGCAATGTTACAAGGTTGACAAATGGCAATGTTACTAGATAAACAAATTTCACTCTTTCCAGTTTGAGAAATGGCAACATACCCAAAATGACAGATATGCAAATCTTACCCAATTGTTTGTACGTGGTTGCACACGGATCATGCAAAACAACCATTTGCGTTGAAGGGATGCAGAAATCCTGCTCGGCACATTTTCCCTTGGCTTCCTGGGGAAGCTGTCGGTTTGCATACGGGTGTTCTAACTAAAATGTTTGCGATGAGTGTTTTATATTTAAAAACCGTTGATGTTTTTTTCAAGAAAATCGTTTGATAAGTCTGTACATTAAGAGAGAAAAACAAAAGTTCGTTCAAACCATATCTTTCATTCAGTCACACCGCAAATTTATATTCATATGATCGAGAATTCGAGATACAGTATTAAACCCCAAAAAACTATATCCGGCGGTAGTGGAGGCGACGTGCCGCGCCGTCATTGTCGTTGTCGTCCTCCGGGACGCCGTTATTGAAGTCTTCAAGGCATCACAAAATGTTCTTCACTTGTAAATCAAACATCATGTCATCGCGCGATCCACGGGCAGGGCACGGGAGG
>NC_041390.1:406418329-406583390 GCF_002162155.2 Triticum dicoccoides | reverse complement strand
AAATGCACGGGGACCGGCACCGCGGTGGGTGGAGGGGCGCGCACGGGCGCGGCAGATGCAGCCAAACGCACGGGGCCCGGCGGCATGGTGAGTGGAGGGGCGCGCACGGGCACGGGCGCTGGCGCTGGCATGTACACGAGCTCGCGGGGGTCCGCAGAGACCTCGCTGACGCCCGCGGCTTCCAGCTCTACGATAGTGCTCGGCGACTAACCTGTCAATGCTACGGGGATGGTCGCTGGCGCGGGCGCGTGGATGGGAGCTGCGACGGGAGCGGGGATAGCAACTGCTGCGGCGAGCTTGTTCTGGGCCATGTCCATGAGGCCCCATTCCTCCTTATTTTCTATCTCCTCCGACTCAGAGTCGACTTCACCAAACTTGATGACTAGTGGTAGATGATCATTCTGCGCCATGGCGGTGGAGGTCTGTGGGGGGGGGGGAATGGGAGGCGAACAGTAAAGCTCAGGCGCCATTAATGGAGAGTAAGGCGGGCGGCCATGGAAGTCAAAGGGATTGCTTCCTAGTGAGCCTGCACAGCGTAAAGCTCACACGCTTCTGATACGTCTCCAACGTATCTATAATTTTTGATTGTTCCATGCTATTATATTATCTGTTTTGGATGTTAATGGGCTTTATTTTACAATTTTACATTATTTTTGGGACTAACCTATTAACCCATGTCCCAGTGCATTTTGTTGTTTTTTGCCTATTTCACTGTTTCGCAGAAAAGGAATATCAAACGGTGTCCAAACAGAATGAAACCTTTGGGGGCGTGATTTTTGGAACAGACGTGATCCAGAGGACTTGGAGTGGACGTCAAGAAACGGATGATGTGTCCACGAGGCAGGGGGCGCACCTACCCCTTGGGCGCGCCCTACCCCCTCATGGGCCCCTCATGGCTCTACCGACCTACTTCTTCCACCTATATATGTTCACATACCCCGAAAACATCCAGGAGCACCACGAAACCCCATTTCCACCGCCACAACCTTCTGTACCCAAGAGATCCCATCTTGGGGCCTTTTCTGGAGCTCCACAGAGGGGGCATTGATCACGGAGGGCCTCTACGTCAACTCCAAGGCCCCTCCGATGATGTGTGAGTAGTTTACTTCAGACCTTCGGGTCCATAGTTATTAGCTACATGGCTTCTTCTCTCTATTTGGATCTCAATACAAAGTTCTCCTCGATCTTCTTGGAGATCTATTCAATGTAACTCTTTTTGCAGTGTGTTTGTCGAGATCCGATGAATTGTGGGTTTATGATCAAGTCTATCTATGAACGATATTTGATTCTTCTCTGAAATCTTTTACGCGTGATTGGCTATCTTTGCAAGTCTCTTCGAATTATCAGTTTGGTTTGGCCTACTAGATTGATCTTTCTTGCAATGGGAGAAGTGCTTATCTTTGGGTTCAATCTTGCGGTGCTCGATCCCAGTGACAGAAAGGGAAACGACACGTATTGTATTGTTGCCATCGAGTGGGGTTTATATGATATTGCTTGAGTTTATCCCTCTACATCATGTCATCTTATCTAAGGCGTTACTCTATTCTTATGAACTTAATACTCTAGATGCATGCTGGATAGCGGGTCGATGTGTGGAGTAATAGTAGTAGATGCAGGCAGGAGTCGGTCTACTTGTCACAGACGTGATGCTTATATACATGATCATGCCTAGATATTCTCATAATTATTCGCTTTTCTATCAATTGCTCGATAGTAATTCGTTCACCCACCGTAATACTTATGCTATCTTGAGAGAAGCCACTAGTGAAACCTATGGCCCTCGGGTCTATTTTCCATCATATAAGTTTCCAATCTATTTTACTTTGCAATCTTTACTTTCAATCTATATCATAAAAATACCAAAAATATTTATTTTATCATTATTATCTCTATCAGATCTCACTCTCGTAAGTGATCGTGATGGGATTGACAACCCCTTTTATCGCGTTGGTTGCGAGGTTCTTATTTGTTTGTGTAGGTATGAGGGACTTGCGTGTGGCCTCCTACTGGTTTGATACCTTGGTTCTCAAAAACCAAGGGAAATACTTACGCTACTTTGCTGCATCGCCCTTTCCTATTCAAGGGAAAAACAACGCAGTGCTCAAGAGGTAGCAGCTTCCCGGTGAGCCTGTGCATTGGAGGACAGCTTGCACGCCTCTCGGTCAGCCTGCGCACTAGACTGCGCTCGCACGCCTCCTGTTCAGTCAAGGTCAAGCAGCTATTCGCACGGCACCTCCTAAAGCCATTAAAACCAAGGCATGTGGCATCACGTGAATGGTTAACAGAACGCACACGTTTTGAATTATACAAACGTTTGAGATATTAAGTGGCAGCTATTTTTTCAAAATGCCTTTGTTGGCTGTCATTATTTGAGTGTGCCTTCTCTCTAAATGGACACGAAAAATACAACATCATGTCGGGCACCATTCCATGATAGCATGCCAAGTTTCATGAATTTTAGACGAGTTTTGGATTTTCTAGAATTTAAAAACCAGACATATCTCAATGTTTTGTCGGCAATCAACGGTGCCCTGGTGTTTGAAATTCATTCCCATTTATTGGATGGGACCTAAGCATGCACCCAAGGACATAGATTTGATTTTTCAACCAATTTATATGCACTGGAGCATGTGCATGTAGTTCAAATTTGAATTATGCACATAAATGCATTGAAAACTAAGTTAATGCATAAAAATGTCCAAAAGAACCCTGAAAAATCACTAAATTTGACACAACACTCCTGTTGTTCTATGTTGACACGAGAAATTTTTTGGAAGCAATAAGAGGCAGTGGATATCGTTTCGTCCCCAAAGGTGGGACGTTCCCTACCGAAACCATGATGCTTGTTGTGAGAAGCTCTGGTTTGTGAGAAGCATATACGCAAACCTGCCCCAAACGGGACAAAATTTTTACCACGACATGTTGATGCTGCTCCATGAAAGCATGCAAAGTTTCATGAATTTCAGACGA
This sequence comes from Triticum dicoccoides, assembly GCF_002162155.2. NCBI lineage: Eukaryota > Viridiplantae > Streptophyta > Magnoliopsida > Poales > Poaceae > Triticum > Triticum dicoccoides. The sequence continues at coordinate 406,580,420 of NC_041390.1, read as the reverse complement.
TTTTTGAATTTACTAGAATTTAAAAATGAGGCATCTCAATGTTTTGCCGGCAATCAATGGTGCCTTGGTGTTTGAAATTCATTCCCATTTCATGCATGGGACCTAAGCATGAACCCAAGGACACATATTTGATTGTTCAACCAATTTATATGCAATGGAGCATGTGCATGTAGTTCAAATTTGAATTATGCACATAAATGCATTGAAAACTTAGTTAATGCATAAAAATGTCCAAAGGAACCCCCAAAAATTACAAAAAATTGACACAACACTCCTGTTGTTCTATGTTGACACGAGAAATTTTTTGAAAGCAATAAGAGGCAATGGATATCGTTTCGTCACCAAAGGTGGGACGTTCCCTACCAAAACCTTCATGCTTGTTGTGAGAAGCTCTGGTTTGTGAGAAGCATATTCCCGAACCAACCCCAAATGGGACAAATTTTTTAACACGACATGTTGATGCCGCTCCATGATAGCATGCCAAGTTTCATGAATTTCAGACGAGTTTTGGATTTACTAGAATTTAAAAACCAGGCATCTCAATGTTTTGTCAGCAATCAACAGTGCCCTAGTGTTTGAATTTCATTCCCATCTCTTGCATGCAACCTAGAAATTCACCCAAGGACACATATTAGATTTTTCAACCAACCTTAGTGCATTGGAGCATGTGCTTGTAGTTCAAATTTGAATTATGCACATAAAATGCCTAGAAAACCCAGTTAATGCATTAAAATGTCCAAACGAACCCCGAAAAATCACAAAAATTGACACAACACTCCTGTTGTTCTATGTTCACACTAGAAAATATTTGAAAGCAATAAGAGGTAATGGATATCGTTTCGTCCCCAAAGGTGGGACGTTCTCTATCGAAACCATCATGCTTGTTGTGAGAAGCTCTGGTTTGTGAGAAGCTTATACCCGAACCTGCCCCAAACGGGACAAATTTTTTACCAAGGCATGTTGATGCCGCTCCATGATAGCATGCCAACTTTCATGAATTTTAGACGAGTTTTGGATTTACTAGAATTTAAAAAACAAGCATCTCAATGTTTTGCCGGCAATCAACAGGGCCCTGGTGTTTGAATTTCATTCCCATCTCTTGCATGGGACCAAGAAATTCACCCAAGGACACACATGTGTTTTTTCAACCAACTTTAGTGCATTGGAGCATGTGCTTGTAGTTCAAATTTGAATTATGCACATAAAATGCCTAGAAAACCCAGTTAATATATAAAAAAGGCCAATAGAACCCCGGAAAATTCCAAGATTGAACACAACACTCCTATTGTTCTATGTTGACACTAGAATTTTTTTGAAAGCAATAAGAGGCAACGGATATCGTCTCATCCCCATAGGTGGTACGTTCCCTATCGAAACCATCATGCTTGTTGTGAGAAGCTATGATTTGTGAGAAGCTTATACCCAAACCTGACCCAAATGGGACAAAATTTTCACCACGGCATGTTGATGCCGCTCCATGATAGCATGCCAAGTTTCATGAATTTCAGACGAGTTTTGGATTTACTAGAATTTAAAAACCAGACATCTCAATGTTTTGCCGGCAATCGACACTGCCCCCGTGTTTGAAATTCATTCCCATCTCTTGCATGGGACCTATAAATTCACCCAAGGACACACATGTGATTTTTCAACCTACTTTGGTGCATTGGAGCATGTGCTTGTAGTTCAAATTTATGCATATAAAATGCCTAGAAAACCCAGTTAATGTATAAAAAAGGCCAAACGAACCCCAAAATATTCCAAGATTGAACACAACACTCCTGTTGTTCTATGTTGACACTAGAAAAATTTTGAAAGGAATAAGAGGCAACAGATATCGTCTCGTCCCCAAAGGTGGTACATTCCCTATCAAAACCACCATGCTTGTTGTGAGAAGCTCTGGTTTGTGAGAAGCTTATACCCAAACTTGCCCCAAATGGGACAAAATTTTCACCACGGCATGTTGATGCTGCTCCATGATAGCAAGCCAAGTTTCATGAATTTCAGACGAGTTTTGGATTTACTAGAATTTAAAAACCAGGTATCTCAATGTTTTGCCGACAATCAACAGTGCCCTGGTGTTTGAAATTCATTCCCATCTCTTGCATGGGACCTAGAAATTCACCCAAGGATACACATGTGATTTTTCAACCAACTTTAGTGCATTGGGGCATGTGCTTGTAGTTCAAATTTGAATTATGCACATAAAATGCCTAGAAAACCCAGTTAATGTATAAAAAAGGCCAAACGAACCCCGAAAATTTCATTCCCATTTCTTCCATGGGACCTAAGCATGCACTGATGGACACAGATTTGATTTTTGCAACGGAGCATGTGCATGTAGTTTAATTTTGAATTGTGCACCTGAAATGGCTAGAAAACCAGTTTAATGTATGAAATGTTGAAACAAACCCTGAATAATTCCAATTCTTTTACGACACACATACAGTTGCATGTTCACTGTAGATAAAAGGTCTAGCAAATCAAAAACCGTCCATTGCCACTATGGATGCCATTTTGTAATTCAAATCAAGTATATCCCACACAGTTTATTCTCACCAACCGTGTGAAATGTAGTACAAAATATCTTGGAGCACCGTCGGTGTATAGTACGCCTATGGCTTACGCGAGAAGGTGCGTCGGCTACAGTCCACAGTCGGTGTGTCAAGCACACTAGGTCGCTCCCCCAAAACTCCCGCCTCTACATCCCTCTCTGCTTCAGTCCCTTGATTCAAATTTTCAGTAGCCCCAGCATTTTACTCCCTCCTCTGCATCCCTCCCAATCTCAAAAATATCTGCTCGCCCTTGATCCATATTTTTGTTATTCCCGCCTTGTAAAATTTTCAGTTGCCGTAGTATTTCCTCAAACACAACCTCCGCTCACATAGACACACACAACCCTCGAAACCATTTTAGGTCGCCGCCATCACCGGCGCCTCCATCCTCAACTTCTGCCTATGTGCCGGGAAGCTCGAGTAGCCAATGGCCAAAATGAGGTTTATCACGGCCTTTTCGCCCGACGCCGGCGAGGTGGCCGGTGAGATGTCCCCGTCATCCTCCGTAGGTCCGATCCGCCATCGTAGGTCCCCCGATCCGCTCGCTGCCATGCCCCTACGCTGGTTCGAGGACTTCCCCATCCTCCCTCGGACCCGGCAGCCGACGAAGTCCTACCTCAGGGTCCGACAGCGATGGTGGGGGATGTGGGTCTCCGAGATTACAGATCGAGAGACCCACACCTGCCGGTGGCTCGGTAGCTTCCACACGGCCCAGCACGCGGCCATGGAGTATGACCGCTAGCAGGTCCGCTACCACGGCGTGGCGACTAGGCTCAATTTCCCCTTTGGCACACGTCCGGTCCACCTCGTTCCGCTGGAGCCAGGGGTGGTGAGCTCGACTATGGCGCGGGAGGACCGCGAGGCGTGGGAGCATCTCGAGGTCGAGGCCGCCGATGAGGCCTACATGCAAGAGCTCCGCCATCAGCACCCGGAGCTTGTGGAGGCAGAGCAGGCGGTCTTTGCCTTCGCAGAGGGCGGCGAGGTTATCGCGCTCTCCTCCGATGACTAGGTCAAAGGCGGCGAGGACGGTGGCGCGAAGGGCGGCGAGGTTATCACGCTCTCCTCTAATGACGATGTTGAAGGCTGCGGCAATGGCGGCACGGAGGGCACTAAGGTGGGCCCCCAGGACGAGGAGATCGACATCGACGAGTGGAGGAGTGCCTTCCCCAACGACCCCGATGATGGTACTGGCCCGGACCCAGCTCGCGGCACACCATACATGACGAGGAAGGATTGGCTCGACATCAACTTCGACCGAAAGTAGTTTAGTTTAGTTTAAATTTATGTTTTATGTTCGGTTATGCAAAACTATCTATGTTTATGTTTGAATGCATGCTACTTTCGGTTGAACCTGCTTTGAACTTGATCAAATTGAAGTTTACAAACTTAAGTTTAGGGGATCGACTAGAAAAGGCCAAAAATTGTTGGAGTATATATATCCACTAAGGGTTTTAGTCCTTTAACTTTTTAAGGATCGCCTAGAGATGTCCTTATGACTTGTTTATTTCAGTTCTTCACAACGTGATGCTCTATATGTGCAACTATTTGCTGTGTAGTTCAATTTCATCAATAATAGTTTCAACAATACCACTATGAATTACGATATTTGGTTGTTGTTAAGGATATTGTAGTTAACATGCCTTTTCGTTTTTCAATTGTTGTTTAGCAACATGCATTGTACTGAATGACTAAATATGCAATCCCAGGCTACATAGCAACAAGGAAGAGTGTTACCTTAATGTTCTGATGATGTCTTGATATACATGTAATAAAATCTAATATAATGGGATGGATGGAATGTTGTACTACATCATTTTTCAATTGTTGTTTAGCTTCTAATATTAACTTGGTGCTTTTAGGTACATATATCATTGCCAAAGATCCACACTTTGACCCTTTCTGCGCATGGGGCAATGAGATATTCATGAACGAGGATCAAGTGAGGAAATTGATAAAGATTCTTACTAAAATGGGTCAAAAGATGTCAATCGAGCTATTTGTTTACACTTTATGCAAGACAACAGGGAACTGTGGGATGGTAAGTAAGAACCCTATAGCCTTCTTTTTACTGCCCGTAATGACTTGTGTTAGATGAAAATATCTGAATCTTTTTTCTTGCAGTGGATCCTGAAGGAGTTTACTCAAGATTACCTCTCAAACTACATGATTGGCGGCCGGCCATCACAAGGGGTTGGACTAGAGTCCTGCATGCCTTATGCATCTAGGAGAGCACAATAGGGCCATTTCGCTTCACCTTGTTCAGCAACTGGAATGTCTGTCACCTCTTTCTTTACCATCTGTAATAGTACAAGTATAGAACCCTGGTACATCATTCTTTATTTGGTGCCTATGTAATTCTTAAACATATGTACCTATGAATCGAATAATGCATTGGTTGTTTCAACCTCATGGATATTAATAAAGCTATAGCCTACTTTCAAGTTTAAATTAGGTATAATTTTTAATAGCAGTAATTAAATTAGGCGAAATTATGTTGTGCAGGTCATTATGGCACACACCGTTGGTAAAACACAAATATTTGCGATATACACCATAATCCAAGATGGTTCACAGAGAGGAAATGTGCGCAAGCATGCACACAGTTGCCGTTCGCAAAGCGTGTGTGATGTCAGACACTATCACATATGGTGCGGGAAAACTAAATGTGTGTGATTGTCTACCTATCCTACATGGTTTATAATCATGAACTATTTGTGATGTGCCAGGCATCGTAAATCTCCCGTGCCTGGAATCTTCCTAGAATCTTCCTGGATAGCTCCCGTGCCTAGAATCTGCCTGGTATTAGGCAGAACCACAAAACTCCGACTGTGATGGCAATGCAAGCACAAACAAGTAGCAAGGATGAAGCATTTGGGATATTTGAGATATTGGAAACGGTTATATAGGGACAAACGTATGCATCAAGGCTATCCCCGACGGTTTCTGGGTTGTGTGGGAAGGACCCCCCCTATCGCCAACACTCACTTGGCGACGGTTCCAAATGCCATCGCAGAAAGAGGTAAAAATCGTTTGTTTAGGACCGACGCGCACTAGTGGCTGCTGACCTTGCCACCAACGCCCCTGGAAGGATGGGCTCACGAGAAGCTCACCGACCCCTGGGCGGAGCTATTGCTGGAGAGGATGATGGTTGACCTGAAGGCGGAGGAACCGAACATGGAGAAGCTGACGGGGGTCATGATCGTCAATGAGTTCCTAACGCAATGCCTGGCTCCGCTCCAGGCGCATTTGCGCCCCTGTGGAGATTCAAGGGCGCAGAAGACGACCTCCAGCTGCGCCCGACAACTTTCCCAACAAGGAGCTGAGCAAGGTCGTGCGCACCTTGCTTGAGAAGGACCAGGGTTGCCCTCCGGACTCCCATGTCCCGCTATACCTCCGCACCGACGGAGAGAAGTTGGCCGCTGTCATGCCCACTTTCAACGAGCATGGGCGCTTGCCGCTGAAGCCTTCCCTGCCACCCGGCTACCTGGTGCCGATGTCCTCCGATGAGCCCGAGGAGGAGGAGAAGGCAGACTCGGAGGAAACCCTCGAGGAGGTGGAAGAGACCTTGAAAGGATCGAGAAGAGGTGTCTAGAGGGGGGGGGGGGTGAATAGACTCCAATCAAAAAAAGTTGCAGTTTTTAATTCTTTAGGTTCATGTGGAGTATTAGCACAAGTTTAAACATTCACAAAACATATCAAGCAAGCATGCAAGCATACAAAGAGTATATGAGCAGTGAAAAGTAAAGCATGCAAGTTGCAAGAATGTAAAGAGAAGGGATTGGAGTGTGCAAACGCAATTTGGACACACGGTGATTTTTTATCCGTGGTTTCGATAGGTGGTGCTATCGTACATCCACGTTGATGGAGACTTCAACCTATGAAGGGTAACGGTTGCGCGAGTCCATGGAGGGCTCCACCCACGAAGGGTCCACGAAGAAGAAACCTTTTATATCCCACCATGGCCGTCGCCCACGAAGGACTTGCCTCGCTAGGGTAGATCTTCACTAAGTAGGCGATCTCCTTGCCCTTACAAACTCCTTGGTTCAACTCCACAATCTTGTCGGAGGCTCCCAAGTGACACCTAGCCAATCTAGGAGACACCACTTTGCAAGAAGTAATAAATGGTGTGTTGATGATGAACTCCTTGCTCTTGTGCTTCAAATGATAGTCTCCCCAACACTAAACTCTCTCTCATAGGATTGGATTTGGTAGAAAGAGGATTTGAGTGGAAAGCAACTCGGGGAAGGCTAGAGATCAAGATTTATGTGGTTGGAATGGAATATCTTGACCTCAACACAAGTGTAGGTGGTTCTCTCTCAGAAAATATGAATTGGAAGTGTAGGCATGTTCTGATGGCTCTCTCCATGAATGAAGAGTGGGTGGAGGGGTATTTATAGCCTCCACAAAAAACCTAACCGTTACACACAAATCACCAAACTCGGTGGGACCGATTCAGAGAACTCGGTCAGACTGATTTGATTCATAATGTGAGCGTTAGGTGTTTTGGTGGGACCGACTGGATCAACTCGGTGGGACCGATGTGCTAGGGTTACGATAAAGCCAAAACTCGGTTTGACCGATTACTCAATCTCGGTGGGACCAATTTGGGTAATAAGAGAAACAGAGAGTTGGCCAAGCAAACTCGGTGGGGCCGATTGTATATCTCGGTGGGACCGAAAATATTGCAATAGGTAACAGAGAGTTTGCAAGCCCATCTGGTGAGACCGAGATCCCATCGGTGAGACCAAACTGATTAGGGTTTCTAGCAGTGGCTATGTCAACTGAACTCGGTGCCTCTGGATAGATAGAATTGGTGGGGCCGAGTTGGATATTTGGTGTGGGACATATTTGGAAGTGAGAAAGTGGTTGAGGGCTTTGGAGCATATCACTAAGCAATTGAGCAAGCAAGCCATTAAGCAACACCTCATCCCTTCTTAATAGTAGTGCCTTTCCTATGGACTCAATGTGATTGTCAGGACCCCGACTCGATGTCACATCGATCTAGCTGGTAACACCTCATATCACTTTGCGGCCTCACGCAAGGTATCCCCACGGGTGTCGTCTTACCTTTTCCCGGGACCGTTTGCGCCTTTTGGCTCACGTATATGATAGTGTCGCTAGCATCCATATGATAAAGAGCCCGGGCTGACATGACTAGTCGTAAACCCAAAGTGGCACAGACTTACAGGGACAGGCATCCATGACCCAGCTTCGAACGTGTCGGTCATCAGCAAGTGGGTCCGGGCTGTAGCACTGGGCTAGCAGGACTCCGGTAAACCGGGCTGTAGCGGGCTAACAGGACTCCGGTACTCAAAGCGTGACATTTCCCCGAAGGGACAGACACAGGAACGAAGAAGGACACATGCCGGCCAGCCTAAGTGTTCCAGAGCAGTAGCAAGCTACCATGGCTCAGCGGTAACACTAGGAGACATTTCCCGGTAAGAGAGGCTACTAAAGGTAAACAACTAGATAGTCAGATCCCACACATACCAAGCATTTCAATCATACACGCAATATGCTCGATATGTGCAAATACAACGAAGCATCACAACATGACTCTATGACACAAGTACTTTATTTAAGGCTCAGTGAGCCATACATAACATACACAAAGGTACGGGTCTCACGACCCCACATACAAGTCATACGGTCATACAAACCAACAACGGAAGTAACTTGTCTGAGTACAGACAACTAGTAAGATAAAAGAGGCTTGGAAAGCCTAGCTATACTACGTGGTCCTTCACAAGCTCAGGGTCACCACCTGGGTCCTTAGCCTACTCGTTGATGTCAACGTCTACATAGAACCCATCAGAAGGGGTTGCAGCATCTTCTGTAAAAATGTAGATTATAGCAACATGAGTACAAAGGTACTCAGCAAGACTTACATCAGATCCTACATACATGCATAGTATCAAGAAGGGTTGGTGGAGTTATTGCAGCAAGCCAGCTTTGACTCTTGGCTAGGCTATCCTACGATACTCCAACTGAAATGATTTTGCGCACACGAGTCCACTACTCACCAATTCAATACACTACCGAGGATCCACCTCCGTCTTCCCACGGAAGAGCCATCCTCGGCACTCACACTTATCTTGAGGCTTTTAACAGTTTCCATTTACTTGTCTATGAACTGTATAGGCAACCAAGTAGTCCTTTACCGCGGACGCGGCTATTCGAATAGATCATGTTAACCCTGCAGGGGGTACTTCTTCATACACGCTCTCACCACTTACCGTCGTTTACACGACATGTACTCGGCAACCTTCAAGCGGAAGCCCAACGTGGGTGTCGGCCACGACCTACCTAATCACCTAAGCCTCCAGTCCAGGTTTATCGCCTATTCAGGTTCCATCCACAGGGAGTCCGGCCGAGGTTTCCCATACGGCCCCGAACGATGTGAACAGGGTTCCCGAGATACCTAACGGGTATTCGGTACACCCGGCCACGTACCTACCGCATCACAGCCCACCCCTACGGTCAGCGCTGTCCACGGCCTCCAGTAGGCTACAAACACCAGAAACTACTTGCAACTCCTGGACAGAGAGCTAGGGTGAATAAGAAGTCGAGCGGGGTCATATTTCAGGGCCCAATGCATGGTAGTAGCTGTATCTTAAATCACGCATACAGATCTCAGTGCTTAAGGTCGACTTCAATGAAACAACCCACCATGTACTCCTACATGGCCTCTCATCGATACCTTTACCAAATCGTGTTCACCACACCACTCTCATTACCGACATAATCATTTCACTCTAGCCCATCACCCAGATGAACCAGACCTGACACGACTCTAAGCATAGCAGGCATAGCAAGGTAGGAACAACACATACATATGGCTCAATCAACTCCTACACATGCTAGTGAGTTTCATCTAGTTACTGTGGCAATGACAGGTCATGCAGAGGAAATGGGTTCAACTACCGTAGCACACAGCAGTTTGAATCGCGTTGTCTTAATGCAGTAAAAGAGAGCAGGAGCGAGAACATGGGATTGTATCGATATGATCAAATGGTTGGTTGCTTGCCTGATGGTTCGATGCACTGATACGGTTCTTCGTTAGGGTAATCACGGTACTCCTCGGAGACAGAACCTGCCGCAGAGAGCACCGATACACAACATTACCAAACAGTATGCAACAATATGATGCATGCATGAGACATGGCAAAATGAGTGTATTGGGCTAATGCAACTAAAACCAGAAGGGTTTGAACAAATTTGAATCAAGGATTCAAATTTCAAATTCAAATATGGCCTTTTAAAGTGCTTTTCCTTGTTCTGCTTAAAACATCAATTTAACTTGTTTGATCATGCATGAAAATAGTACAGATGGATAGATTGGATTTTTCTGATCATTTTTCATATATAATTTGGCCAATTTGGAGTTACAGAATAAAAGTTATGAATTTTTGAAGTTTAAATAATATTCTGGAATTTCCTGATTTAATTTAAATCCAGAAATTATAGTTATTGCGCCAGCATGACGTCAGTGGTCAACTGCGGCTGGCTGGAGTCAAACCTGACGTGTGGGGCCCACACGTCAGTGACAGGGGGGTTAAACAGGGTTAAATTAATTCTAATTACTAATTAGTGGCGCTGGGGCCCACTGGTCAGTGTCAGGGGTTAACTAACAGTGGTTAGCGCTAATCTAACCATCTGACCGACAGGGCCCACGCGTCAGTGACCCTGGGGGGTCAAACCTCAGGTCGGACAGGTCAAACCCCACCGGCGACATGACGCCGGCGAGGCCCGAGACGGCGGCGAAAGTGCTTTTTGCCATTCCGGCAACCAAATGGACGGCGGAAGGCATCTACGTGTTGCTGAGGTTGAGCCGCGACTATTGGTGGTGGTGGTTGGGCTCGGGGTGGCCGGAGTTGACGGCGGCGAGCTCGGCTGCGGCGGCCGGAGTTCGGGTGCGGTCGGAATCGACATTGCAGGGGGCTTGGGGAGGCGTTAGTGCGCGCTACGTGCTCCTAGTGAGGTATGGAGCACGATGGTGTGCTCGGTTGGGTGCTACGGTGACCGTGGCCACGACGGCGACATCGCCGGCGGCGTGGAGCTCTCGGCCAAGGTGGGGCTAGGGCCTAGAGGTCGAAAGAGACCAGGGGAGAAGGGGGAAACGGTCCGGGGGCTCACCGCGGAGCTGCAGGGATGGTTAGCGGGCTCGGGGACGCGCTGGTGACGACGAATTCGACGGCGACGATGATCGGAGCCCGAAGAGGGGAACGGCGACGTGGCGGCGATGCAGGGCTTCCGGGGAGCTGTGGAGCGGTGGGGAGGAAGAGGGAGTCGAGGCGGAGCTCCTGAGCTAGTCGGGGGAGCGAGGGGTGGTCGGAGATGGCTGCTATGGCGAACGGCGGCGACGGTGGTGTTCGGCCGTGTGAGAGAGAGAGCGAGGGAGAGGAGGGGAGAGCCGGGAGAGAGTGAGAGAGAGCAGGGGGGGATCGGGACGGCCTGCGGGAGTCGTCCACGCGGCCAGGAGCGCGTCGGCAAGCAGGAGGTGGCCGCGCGGCCGTGCGCGCGCGAGCACGCAGCAGCTTCGGGGCGAGGGGAGGAAGACGACGGAGGGCTGCAGTGGTGGGCTGGGCCGGCTGCTGGCTGGGCCGGCCAGCTGGCTGGGCCGCATAGTGGAGGAGCCCAGGTAAGTTTTCCCCTTTTCTTCTGTTTCTGTTTTTATTTAATATATCTGCAACTTTGTTGAATTTAATAAAATACCTAGGCAAGTTCAAAAATCACCAAACTATTCCTGGCCCATAGTTGGATTATTTCCAACATGAAACATTTCAGTTTGGAGATATTTGAGCATTTAAATATTTTATATTATTTTAAATGCCCAAATTCAAATATTTATGAATTAATTCAAAAACCCTAGGATGGCCTAGGAAAATGTGCACCATTTTTGGCAGAGGTTCTGAACCAAGGCAAAAATGATGGGCATTTTAGAAGGGCATTTCAGGTTCATTGAAAAATTATTTTAGTAACCCCTAGTTGGTTTCAGAGGGGACTGGGGGTTCTGTCATCCCCATTTCAAGTTTCTGATGAAAGAATAAACATGATGCAACACTCTAATGCATGACTAGCTAGGTTGTGACAACTCACCCCCACTCAAAAGAATCTCGTCCCGAGATTTGGGTTCCTCCGAGAAGAAGGCGGGATATTCAAGTCGAAGATGATCCTCCCTTTCCCAAGTTGCTTCATCCTCAGAATGGTGCGACCATTGAACCTTGAGAAACTTGATATTATGACGTCGGGTGGTACGTTCGGCCTGATCGAGGATACGAACGGGGTACTCTCGATATGTAAGATTATCTTGGAGATCAAGCGTTTCGTGGTCCACTTCACGGATAGGATCCGAGAAGCAACGCCTGAGTTGAGAAACGTGGAAGACATCATGAACTCTGGAGAGGTGCGGAGGTAGTTCCAACTGGTAGGCAACTTCTCCTCGTTTGGCAAGAATGCGAAAAGGTCCAATGTAACGAGGAGCCAATTTGCCTTTGATACCGAAACGATGGGTTCCCTTCAGAGGGGTGACCCGAAGATAAGCCTTCTCGTCAACCTCGAAAGTCATAGCCTTATGTTTTCGGTCATATTGACTCTTTTGACGAGATTGGGCTGTTTTCAACTTTTCACGAACGATGCGAACTTGTTCTTCTGCTTCCTGAATCATGTCCGGGCCAAAGAATTGTCTTTCCCCGGTCTCTGACCAGTTAAGGGGTGTTCGACACCGTCGTCCATAGAGAACTTCAAAAGGGGCTTTACCCAAGCTAGATTGATAGCTGTTGTTGTAAGCGAATTCGGCAAATGGAAGGCACTTCTCCCAGTCCATTCTGAATGAGATAACAGAGGCTCGAAGCATGTCTTCTAGAATTTGGTTGACGCGTTCCACTTGACCACTCGACTGAGGGTGGAAGGCGGTGCTAAAGGAGAGACGAGTTCCCATAGCATTTTGGAAACTTTCCCAAAATCGAGAGGTGAAAAGACTTCCTCGATCCGAGTTAATTTCCAAAGGAACACCATGAAGGGACACTATTCGGGAGATGTATAAGTCTGCCAGTTGACTAGCGGTTATACTCTCTCGAACAGGTAGGAAATGGGCTACTTTGGAAAGACGATCGACCATGACGAAAATAGCATTATTCCCTCTCTTGGTCCTGGGAAACCCGGTAATGAAATCCATACCAATTTTATCCCATTTCCATTCAGGAATAGCTAAGGGTTGAAGGGTACCAGCAGGCCGTTGATGCTCTGCTTTTACACGACGACAAACGTCGCAATTAGCAATATACTGAGCAATTTCTCTCTTCATCCTAGTCCACCAGAACCTCTGGCGTAGGTCCTGATACATCTTAGTACTACCGGGATGAATGGCGAGAGGAGATTCATGAGCTTCCTTAAGGATTAATCGCCTTAGGTTGCGCACTTTGGGAACTACTAGTCGATTCCCGAAGTATACGACTCCTTGATCATTAATGGAGAAACAATTCGCAATTCCTTTCTGAATGTTCCTCTTGATGCGGGAGATTCCCGGATCTACCTTCTGTGCTTTGATAATTTGATCCGTAAGGGTAGGTTTTGCCACCAAGGTGGAGAGAAAACCTTGAGGAACAATATGAAGGTTAAGCTTCCGAAATTCCTCATGGAGAAGCGGTTGACTTTGTTGTAACATCAGGTTGTTACAATAAGATTTACGACTTAGCGCATCAGCCATGACGTTGGCTTTCCCTGGGGTGTAGGTTATTCCTAAGTCGAAATCTGTGATCAACTCGACCCAACGTCTTTGCCTGAGATTCAAATCCGGTTGGGTGAAGATGTACTTCAGACTTTGGTGATTAGTGAATATTTTGCAACGATTACCGAGGAGGTAATGTCGCCAGGTCTTAAGTGCATAGACTACGGCTGCAAGCTCTAGATCATGAGTAGGATAATTCTCCTCATGTGGGTGCAATTGCCGTGAAGCGTAGGCAATTACGTGTCGATCTTGCATGAGAATGCAACCTAGTCCTTGTCGCGAGGCGTCGCAGTAGATAACAAAGTCCTTAGAGAAGTCTGGCGGTACCAGTACGGGAGCAGAAGTCAGGCGTCTTTTCAGTTCCTGAAAACTGTGCTCACATTGTGGAGTCCATTCGAACTTCTTATCTTTCTTGAGGAGTTCGGTTAAAGGTTTAGCAACTTTGGAGAAGTTTTCGACAAAGCGACGGCAATAGCTCGCTAAGCCTAGAAAACTCCGAACTTGCTTGACCGATTCGGGTGGAGTCCAATTAAGGACGGCTTGAACTCGCTCAGGGTTAACAGCAATACCTTTACCAGATATTACATGACCCAGATAGGTCACTTCTGACAACCAGAATTCACATTTAGAAAATTTGGCATAAAGGCGATGCTCTCGAAGTTTCTTCAACACTAGCCTTAGATGTTCGGCATGTTCTTCCTCGTTCTTGGAGTAGATGAGTATATCATCGAGGTAAACGACGACGAATTTATCCAAATACTCCATGAAGATTGAGTTCATTAACCGAGAAAAGGTGGCTGGAGCGTTGGTTAAACCGAAGGACATGACGGTGTACTCGTATTGGCCATAACGAGTAACAAAGGCCGTTTTAGGAATGTCCCCGTTTCTGATTTTGATTTGATGGTAGCCCAACCTCAAATCCATCTTGGAGAAGACTGAGGATCCAGCGAGCTGATCATACAGGTCGTTGATCCTGGGAAGCGGGTACTTGTTCTTGATTGTGACCAAATTAACAGGTCGGTAATCTACAACCATCCGGTCCGTACCATCCTTCTTCTTGACGAATAGGACGGGGCAAGCCCACGGAGAAGAGCTAGGTCGGATGAAACCCTTTTTCAAGGACTCATCGAGTTGTTTCTTAAGCTCGGCTAGTTCTAGGGGTGCCATCTTATAAGGTCTTCTAGCAATCGGAACGGTTCCTGGAATGAGGTCTATTACAAACTCAACATCCCTGTCAGGTGGAACACCTGGCAATTCCTCTGGAAAGACATCCGGGAAGTCACGGACTACCGGAACATCCTCAAGGTCTGGCAAAGGGCTGGCGTTAAGAGAATATAATTGTCGCTTGGCTATTCGGGTCAAGACATTAACTATCTTTCCCGAAGGATGGGTGAGTTGAACAGTCCTAGAGAAGCAATCAATTTGGGCATGATGAGCTGACATCCAGTCCATACCCAGAATGATATTAATATCTGAAGATTTAAGGGCTATCAAGGACGCAAGGAAAACAAGTCTGTCGACTTGGATCTCATTTCCATAACTTACCCTAGAGGTCTGCCATCTAGACCCAGGGGTAGAGATTTCCATAGTGGATGGCATGTCACAGAATGCAACGTTATGCAAACGAGCATAACTTTCGGATATAAAAGAATGAGAGGCTCCTGTATCGAAAAGAACAGATGCCGGGTGGCAATTAACAAGAAGCGTACCGAGAACGACGTTGGGATCCTCTTGAGCTTCTTCGGCAGAGATACAGTTGACATGGCCACGTGAAGCGGTGACCGGCTTGGCGTGGAATACTTTTCCTGTCGGCTTGCCACGGCCAACAGCTTTAGCAGACTGGTTGGGGTTGGTCTGGGGACACTCATGCATATAGTGACCAGATTCCCCACACTTGAAACAAGTCACGGAACTGGTACGTGGAGGAACATTATTGGTTGGACCCCCATAGGGCTTGGCTGGAGCAGACTGTTGAACGGGGCGAGGCGCCTGGAAGGATGGCCTCGGTGTAAACCTGGGTGGCAGGGCGGTGTTGGGTACCCACACGCGGCGCTTCTGAGGACCAGCACCGGATGAGGAACCCATGTCACGGCCATGCTTGCGTGTTGCGTCATAGTCAGTCTGACCAGTTTCAGCACTGATGGCTTTGTTGACAAGTTTCGAAAAAGATGTGCACTCATGCAGACGGAGGTCGCGGCGAAGCTCAGGACTAAGTCCCTTACGGAACCTTGCTTGCTTCTTGGCGTCAGTAGACACTTCCTCAGTTGCATATCGTGCGAGATTACCAAACTCCCTGCTATAGGCATCCACAGAAAGTCGGCCTTGGGTGAAACTGCAAAATTCTTCACGTTTACGGTCCATGAGACCCTCCGGAATGTGATGTTCACGGAAAGCCTCGCTGAACTCAGCCCAAGTAGTGACATGGCCCGCTGGGTGCATAGCTCCATAATTCTCCCACCATAGACTGGCGGGGCCTTCAAGATGATATGCAGCAAAGGTGACCTTGTCAGCCTCCGCTACCAGCGCGGAACGCAGTTTGTGAGAGATACTGCGAAGCCAGTCATCAGCGTCGAGAGGCTCGACGGAGTGGTGGAACGTGGGTGGATGCAATTTGATAAAATCACTGAGTGACACCACGTTAGCCCTCTGATGGTGTGCTGTATTCTGTTCAATACGCTCCAACAAACGGTTTGTCTCCCGCTTGTTTCTCTCAGCTTCCATCATAACCTCGGCTAGTGAAGGAGGATGAGGCAGATTTGCATCCCTGGCTTCACTGCCTTCGGCCTGCTCTTGAGAAGCAGGGTTAGCGCGCGTGTTGACCATCCTAGGTAAACAAGACAATGATTTAGTCAGGATGATAAAATTCCGACATAGGGTAAAAATGCAAGGAATAACTCGAAATGCAAGATGATCATCCGTATGACATGGTAAAAACAGAACTGCTTCTTTTATTCCATCGTCATACACACCATACAGAGTTTAGTACAAGACCAAACAAGGTACTATTACGGTGAAAAGAGGATTACATCTCATCGGAGGCATTCCAAGCTCCTATACATTATTTTTCTACACCTCCGGAAGGAGTACAAACTAGGTCATATCCCACGAGTCACGCGGGACGATAGACGACACAGCTAGTGCGAACTAGTGATACTACCACTAATTCAGACCGATCCGTAGTAGTCCTCGTAGAAGTCACCTCCATAGCCTGGAAGTTCAACATGATCATCCGGAAACAGACGGTCTCTCGGAACTTGTCGACCATAAGGGCTAGGATGAGGCCTTGGACCAACAAACGGTGGCCTGCGGGGCCCGCGAGGTGGGGTGATGCCTCCTACATCATGCCAAACCATCATGTCTGGCAGAGCAGATCTCACAGGATAGAGATCGCGCATATCTGAATATCCAGCTTGCACCGCCGGTGCGAACCGAGTCAAAGTGGCCCAGTGGTCAGCACGGGTGTTGAAGAGCTCTAGCCTTAAGGCCCGATTTTCACGGTCCTTATCCTCGAGCATCTCAGCAGTGGTGCGAGTCCGTGAATCCTCCTGAGTGGGGTCAGCATAGATAGCCTGGAGATACCCTTGTGCTCCCGGAAGTGATCATGGCATATACCGGAAATCAGAGTCCCGAAATATACCAGATCTGACTCGCATAATGGTCATCATAGAGTAGGCGGCGTCCTGCACAGCCATCTCAATGGTAACCCCGAGTCCATAAGAGCAGTGAAGAGGCTCGGTGGATCCAGGATAAGATGGAAATATCCTGACAGTGCAGAGATACTGGCTTTGATTAAAATCTCGGAATTGCTCTTCGACCGTGTACTCAGGATACCAGCGGTATCCAGCCTCAGTCATTACCCTGACCAACTTAGCAGTATGGCCGGGTACATCTAGGCATCGAGTCAGGCGAACCACTTGATTGAGGTCGCGAGTGGCCATCTGAAAGCACAATCATAATGCAAAGGCATTAGAATTTCTAGCAAAATTTCGGCAGCATAACAGCTGTAAATGCTCAAGAAGGATTTTGAGACATTTGACAAAGGATTTCATACACACTCAACATCATCATATCAAAGTTCTGGATCCATTCTAACAACATAATGTGGTAGTAGAACTGAACTAGGCTTGTATCCATCAAACTTATAAGGTACTACTGATTAGTAACTCGTGATCCTGATAGAGAGAACGGATCCTAATTCCTTAACCCCCGGTGGAAGAATGGACTGACTCAGATCAGAAAGTCATAAGGTATAAGGAGTAAAAAGAGCCTTACGTTCCAACCCACAAACAATTCCCCTACATATAACTAAAGAATTTCTAGACTCAACATCGACCAGTTTGGCTTGGAGAACCTACAGGCAGTCCGACTCTGATGCCAACCCTGTCAGGACCCCGACTCGATGTCACATCGATCTAGCTGGTAACACCTCATATCACTTTGCGGCCTCACGCACGGTATCCCCACGGGTGTCGTCTTACCTTTTCCCGGGACCGTTTGCGCCTTTTGGCTCACGTATATGATAGTGTCGCTAGCATCCATATGATAAAGAGCCCGGGCTGACATGACTAGTCGTAAACCCAAAGTGGCACAGACTTACAGGGACAGGCATCCATGACCCAGCTTCGAACGTGTCGGTCATCAGCAAGTGGGTCCGGGCTGTAGCACTGGGCTAGCAGGACTCCGGTAAACCGGGCTGTAGCGGGCTAACAGGACTCCGGTACTCAAAGCGTGACATTTCCCCGAAGGGACAGACACAGGAACGAAGAAGGACACATGCCGGCCAGCCTAAGTGTTCCAGAGCTGTAGCAAGCTACCATGGCTCAGCGGTAACACTAGGAGACATTTCCCGGTAAGAGAGGCTACTAAAGATAAACAACTAGATAGTCAGATCCCACACATACCAAGCATTTCAATCATACACGCAATATGCTCGATATGTGCAAATACAACGAAGCATCACAACATGACTCTATGACACAAGTACTTTATTTAAGGCTCAGTGAGCCATACATAACATACACAAAGGTACGGGTCTCACGACCCCACATACAAGTCATACAGTCATACAAACCAACAGCGGAAGTAACTTGTCTGAGTACAGACAACTAGTAAGATAAAAGAGGCTTGGAAAGCCTAGCTATACTACGTGGTCCTTCACAAGCTCAGGGTCACCACCTGGGTCCTTAGCCTACTCGTTGATGTCAACGTCTACATAGAACCCATCAGAAGGGGTTGCAGCGTCTTCTGTAAAAATGTAGATTATAGCAACATGAGTACAAAGGTACTCAGCAAGACTTACATCAGATCCTACATACATGCATAGTATCAAGAAGGGTTGGTGGAGTTATTGCAGCAAGCCAGCTTTGACTCTTGGCTAGGCTATCCTACAATACTCCAACTGAAATGATTTTGCGCACACGAGTCCACTACTCACCAATTCAATACACTACCGAGGATCCACCTCCGTCTTCCCACGGAAGAGCCATCCTCGGCACTCACACTTATCTTGAGGCTTTTAACAGTTTCCATTTACTTGTCTATGAACTGTATAGGCAACCAAGTAGTCCTTTACCGCGGACGCGGCTATTCGAATAGATCATGTTAACCCTGCAGGGGGTACTTCTTCATACACGCTCTCACCACTTACCGTCGTTTACACGACATGTACTCGGCAACCTTCAAGCGGAAGCCCAACGTGGGTGTCGGCCACGACCTACCTAATCACCTAAGCCTCCAGTCCAGGTTTATCGCCTATCCAGGTTCCATCCGCAGGGAGTCCGGCCGAGGTTTCCCATACGGCCCCGAACGATGTGAATAGGGTTCCCGAGATACCTAACGGGTATTCGGTACACCCGGCCACGTACCTACCGCATCACAGCCCACCCCTACGGTCAGCGCTGTCCACGGCCTCCAGTAGGCTACAAACACCAGAAACTACTTGCAACTCCTGGACAGAGAGCTAGGGTGAATAAGAAGTCGAGCGGGGTCATATTTCAGGGCCCAATGCATGGTAGTAGCTGTATCTTAAATCACGCATACAGATCTCAGTGCTTAAGGTCGGTTTCAATGAAACAACCCACCATGTACTCCTACATGGCCTCTCATCGATACCTTTACCAAATCGTGTTCACCACACCACTCTCATTACCGACATAATCATTTCACTCTAGCCCATCACCCAGATGAACCAGACCTGACACGACTCTAAGCATAGCAGGCATAGCAAGGTAGGAACAACACATACATATGGCTCAATCAACTCCTACACATGCTAGTGAGTTTCATCTAGTTACTGTGGCAATGACAGGTCATGCAGAGGAAATGGGTTCAACTACCGTAGCACACAGCAGTTTGAATCGCGTTGTCTTAATGCAGTAAAAGAGAGCAGGAGCGAGAACATGGGATTGTATCGATATGATCAAATGGTTGGTTGCTTGCCTGATGGTTCGATGCACTGATACGGTTCTTCGTTAGGGTAATCACGGTACTCCTCGGAGACAGAACCTGCCGCAGAGAGCACCGATACACAACATTACCAAACAGTATGCAACAATATGATGCATGCATGAGACATGGCAAAATGAGTGTATTGGGCTAATGCAACTAAAACCAGAAGGGTTTGAACAAATTTGAATCAAGGATTCAAATTTCAAATTCAAATATGGCCTTTTAAAGTGCTTTTCCTTGTTCTGCTTAAAACATCAATTTAACTTGTTTGATCATGCATGAAAATAGTACAGATGGATAGATTGGATTTTTCTGATCATTTTTCATATATAATTTGGCCAATTTGGAGTTACAGAATAAAAGTTATGAATTTTTGAAGTTTAAATAATATTCTGGAATTTCCTGATTTAATTTAAATCCAGAAATTATAGTTATTGCGCCAGCATGACGTCAGTGGTCAACTGCGGCTGGCTGGAGTCAAACCTGACGTGTGGGGCCCACACGTCAGTGACAGGGGGGTTAAACAGGGTTAAATTAATTCTAATTACTAATTAGTGGCGCTGGGGCCCACTGGTCAGTGTCAGGGGTTAACTAACAGTGGTTAGCGCTAATCTAACCATCTGACCGACAGGGCCCACGCGTCAGTGACCCTGGGGGGTCAAACCTCAGGTCGGACAGGTCAAACCCCACCGGCGACATGACGCCGGCGAGGCCCGAGACGGCGGCGAAAGTGCTTTTTGCCATTCCGGCAACCAAATGGACGGCGGAAGGCATCTACGTGTTGCTGAGGTTGAGCCGCGACTATTGGTGGTGGTGGTTGGGCTCGGGGTGGCCGGAGTTGACGGCGGCGAGCTCGGCTGCGGCGGCCGGAGTTCGGGTGCGGTCGGAATCGACGTTGCAGGGGGCTTGAGAAGGCGTTAGTGCGCGCTACATGCTCCTAGTGAGGTATGGAGCACGATGGTGTGCTCGGTTGGGTGCTACGGTGACCGTGGCCACGACGGCGACATCACCGGAGGCGTGGAGCTCTCGGCCAAGGTGGGGCTAGGGCCTAGAGGTCGAAAGAGACCAGGGGAGAAGGGGGAAACGATCCGGGGGCTCACCGCGGAGCTGCAGGGATGGTTAGCGGGCTCGGGGACGCGCTGGTGACGACGAATTCGACGGCGACGATGATCGGAGCCCGAAGAGGGGAACGGCGACGTGGCGGCGATGCAGGGCTTCCGGGGAGCTGTGGAGCGGTGGGGAGGAAGAGGGAGTCGAGGCGGAGCTCCTGAGCTAGTCGGGGGAGCGAGGGGTGGTCGGAGATGGCTGCTATGGCGAACGGCGGCGACGGTGGTGTTCGGCCGTGTGAGAGAGAGAGCGAGGGAGAGGAGGGGAGAGCCGGGAGAGAGTGAGAGAGAGCAGGGGGGGATCGGGACGGCCTGCGGGAGTCGTCCACGCGGCCAGGAGCGCGTCGGCAAGCAGGAGGTGGCCGCGCGGCCGTGCGCGCGCGAGCACACAGCAGCTTCGGGGCGAGGGGAGGAAGACGACGGAGGGCTGCAGTGGTGGGCTGGGCCGGCTGCTGGCTGGGCCGGCCAGCTGGCTGGGCCGCACAGTGGAGGAGCCCAGGTAAGTTTTCCCCTTTTCTTCGGTTTCTGTTTTTATTTAATATATCTGCAACTTTGTTGAATTTAATAAAATACCTAGGCAAGTTCAAAAATCACCAAACTATTCCTGGCCCATAGTTGGATTATTTCCAACATGAAACATTTTAGTTTGGAGATATTTGAGCATTTAAATATTTTATATTATTTTAAATGCCCAAATTCAAATATTTATGAATTAATTCAAAAACCCTAGGATGGCCTAGGAAAATGTGCACCATTTTTGGCAGAGGTTCTGAACCAAGGCAAAAATGATGGGCATTTTAGAAGGGCATTTCAGGTTCATTGAAAAATTATTTTAGTAACCCTAGTTGGTTTCAGAGGGGACTGGGGGTTCTGTCATCCCCATTTCAAGTTTCTGATGAAAGAATAAACATGATGCAACACTCTAATGCATGACTAGCTAGGTTGTGACAGTGATCTTGGATCACTAAAATAGAAAATGTAGAGTCCCGAGCTTTGAGCTTGAGCCAATTCTTTGCCCATAGAATATTGAAGGGGTTCCACATCCTCTAGTCCAGGCCACTCCGTTGTTGAACTTGTTTGAAACATACTAGGTGGAAACATTAGTCCAACAAGAGATATGTTGACATTAATTACCAAAATCACCTAGGGAACACTTGTGCTTTTAATCTCCCCCTTTTTGGTAATTGATGACAACATACATCAAAGCTTCAGATAAATATATAGAGAACAACAAGTAAAGCTTTGGAAAGACATGTAACATGCAAAGGCTATCAGGGAGTCCTGGATTAGGGGGTCCTCGGACAGCCGGACTATACACTTTGGCCGAACTGTTGGACTATGAAAATACAAGATTGAAGACTTCGTCCCATGTCCGGGTGGGACTCTTCTTTGTGTGGAAGGCAAGCTTGGCAATTCGGATATGTAGATCTCCTCCCTTGTAACCAACTTTGTGTAACCCTAGCCTCCTCCGGTGTCTATATAAACCGGAGGGTTTAGTCCGTAGGACAACAATCACAATCATAGGCCAGCTTCTAGGGTTTAGCCTCTATGATCTCGTGGTAGATCAACTCTTTTAATACCCATATCATCAAGATCAATCAAGTAGGAAGTAGGGTATTACCTCCATCGAGAGGGCCCAAACCTGGGTAAACATTGTGTCCCCCGCCTCCTGTTACAATCCGCCTTAGGCGGACAGATCGGGACCCCCTACCCGAGATCCGCCGGTTTTGACATCGACATTGGTGCTTTCATTGAGAGTTCCACTGTGTCGTCACCATAAGGCTTGATGGCTCATTCGATCATCGGCAACGATGCGATCCAGGGTGAGGTTTTTCTCCCCGGACATATCTTCGTATTCGGCGGCTTCGTACTGCAGGCCAACTCGCTTGGCCATCTGGAGCAGATTGAGAGCTACGCCCCTGGCCATCAGGTCAGGTTTGGATGCTTGAACTATACTTCCAACATCTACGGATACTTGATCTTCAACAGATTCGAGCCCGCGTCGGGTGCGCCGCACAGCCACGACGAGCATGACTTAGGTCTGCCGCCGGACAGTGTTCAGGAGATCACACCTGTGGAAGCTCCGGCCCTTGATCTGGAGCAGACCACGCCGTCCGAGGACGGGTGGATGGACCCCTCCACAGAGGCCGCACACTCAATGGCTATAGAGTCGAATACTGACTTCACCTCCTACGCGACCTGTGTTGCCGGATCCTTGCATTCGTCCCCGGCCACGGGCTTCGAACCGCCTGCGTCCATGCCTATCAAATCTGATTGGGCGCCGATCATGGAGTTTTCCTCCGTGGATATCTTTCAGCACTCGCCCTTGGGCGATGTGCTAAATTCATGAAGGTTTCTCTCCTTGTCAGGAGGCCCTTGGCCGAACTGTGTCTGGCTTGAGTGGGAAGCGGACGATGAAGAAATTCGTCCCCCACCCACCACCCACTTAATAGCCACTGTCGACAACTTAACCAACATGCTTGATTTCATCTCCAAAGAAATCGACGGTATGGACGACGATGTAGGGGAAGAACAGGAACCACCGCCCACAGGGCGCTGGACTGCCACCTCATCATATGATATATATACATGGTGGACACCCCGAAAGAAAGCGATGGCAATAAGACAACAGAGGATAATCCCCCGAGAAGCAACCTAAGCACCGGCGTCAACGGCGCCACTCTAAGCCCCGCCATAGCAAGAATGGCGATACCGGCACAAGAGACAATAACGCTGCGTATAGCACCGAAGATGAAGACAATCCCTTCCAGCCAGGCCTCGAGCGGGAGGATGTGCAAGCTAGCCCTAAGGTACATGCAGTAGACGGAGAATCAGAGCATGACAAGTACAAGCCTCTCTCCGAAGGGGAGGTGAGCCTCGGCGACGAAGAATTTATCGTGCCTGATGATCCCGCCGAACAGGAGCGCTTCAAGCGTCGGCTTATAGCCACATCAAAAAGCCTGAAGAAAAAGCAACATCAGCTTCAAGCTGACCAAGATCTGCTAGCGGATAGATGGACTGAGGTCCCGACGGCCGAGGAATACGAACTCAAGCGCCCAACCAAAATTTACCCAAAACACAGGTTGCTACCCCAACTCGAGGAGGAAGCATTAAAGCCTACGGTCCCAGCGTATAATGCGGCTGACCGACCACCTCATGGTCGAGACAAAGCGGCATATCGGGCCGAAGTCCAGCCCGCACCCCGTCGCCAGTTAAAAAAAATACCAAGGCCCGGGGTAACACGCAGGACCTGCGAGAAGTATTGGAAAACAAGGCAGGACATGCAAGATCAATCTACGGATCACGGGGGTGCGCCCCAACGAGTGACGACGACCGTCACGCCGGATATACTAAAAGAAAATCCGGTCGGGCCGAATACAGCAAACAAGAACCGCATAAACTACGTCGTAATATAGCCCGGCACAGAGGCGCCACACACCCCCTATGCTTCACTGATGAAGTAATGGATCACGAATTCCCAGAAGGTTTTAAACCCGTGAACATTGAATCATATGATGGCACAACAGATCCAGCGGTATGGATTGAAGAATTCCAACTCCACATCCACATGGCCCGCGGCGATGATCTACATGCCATCAAGTACCTCCCATTAAAACTCAAAGGGCCTGCTCGACATTGGCTCAATAGCCTGCCGGCAAACTCCATTGGCAGTTGGGAGAATTTGGAAGACGCGTTCCTTGACAACTTCCAGGGCACTTATGTGCGACCACCGGATGCCGATGACTTGAGTCACATAACCCAACAGCCAGGGGAATCAGCCAGGAAATCCTGGACTCTGTTCCTAACTAAAAAGAACCAAATTGTCGACTGTCCGAATGCCAAGGCCTTAGCGGCCTTTAAGCATAACATCCGCGACGAGTGGCTCGCCCGACACCTTGGCCAAGAAAGCCGAAATCCATGGCAGCCCTCATGACACTCATGACCCTCTTTTGTGCGGGCGAGGATAGTTGGCTGGCTCGCAGCAACAACACTTCAAGAAACGCTGGCAATTCAGATGCCAAAGATAGCAACGGCAGACCATGTCACAACAGACACAAGCGCCGCAACAATGGCGACAACGCTGAAGACATGGCAGTTAATGCCAGATTCAGTAGCTCTAAATCCGGTCAGCGGAAAAAGCCGTTCAAAAGAAGCAATCTGGGCCCGTCCAGCTCGGACCACATACTTGATCATTTGTGTCAAATTCACGGCACCCCCGATAAACCAGCCAACCACACCAACAGAAAATGTTGGGTGTTCAGGCAGGCTGGCAAGTTGAATGCTGACAACAAGGAAAAGGGGTTGCATAGCAACGACGAGGAGGAGTCCCGGCCGCCGAACACAGGAGGACAAAAGAAATTTCCTTGCTGATGATAAAGGGGTATGATCAAAGTGTTACTTGCCTTGCTGATGATCCGCAAAACCTAGAGACTCTTAGTAGCACGGTTCACACTCCAGGTGTTCTATCACAAAAAAATAATAGCATACATAAGCAATCAAGCAAAGATGCACGGGTAAAACATGAATAAGAAGATCTAACCAGAAAGTTCAACTTAAGAACTCCGGTTTGCAAAAAGAATCAAATCAAACGGAGCAACAAAACTCAAAATGCGGAAGAAACAAGATCCGATTACTAATCTGTACTGAAGTCAAATTTTACAATACCAAAATCTTGTTCAAGTTGGTTAAACGGAAAGAGGGCTTCGAAAAGAAGATCTAGGCGCTTGAATCATCTGATTCCAATAAACGAGCGAAAAGATAAATGAAAACGAAAATCGGATCAGAAATCTCGATCGAAAATAATCGCAAAAAACCGTAGAAAAAGAAAAACTGATGAACAGGCTAACGAACGAACGTTTGCTGTCTGCGGCTAACAAGTGAACACCGTTCGTTAAAACGAACGTACGGACGAGCGTCCGCTAAATAAATAAACTGAAGAAAAAGTCTAAAACCGAACTAATCTAAAAAAACTAGGGATTAAATAAAAACCGATCGGTTTTTACCTAAACCGAAAAAAACGGCGGTGAAACGGATCGGATCGGAACGGCGGCTCCGGCGATGAGGCGGCGGCTCCGGCGAGGCGAGGTGGGGTTGCGGGGTGGCGGCGACGACGGGGTGGTGCGGTGCGGCGGCGGCGCGGCGGCTCGGCGGCGGCTGCGGCACTGCTGCTGCGGCTTGGGTGGCGAGGTGGGGCGGCGACGGCGGGTATTTAAGAGGGGGAGGGGCGGGGTCGGCTTGGGGAAGGGGCAACCCGAGGCGGCGGCGATCTCCCGGAGTCCGGTGCGAGCACGGGCGCGCGAGGGAGGCGGTGGCGCGGGGTTGGGCCGGTCGGCTCATCTGGGCTTCGGCCCAGTCGGGCGCTGACTTATTTTTAAATAACGTTCCGACGAAAATAAATCCTAGAAAAATAAAAAAATCTAAAAATTTCAAAACAAAATTTCACCGTCTAAATAAAATATTTATAACAAGATGAACATTTTCTTGGCCCTAAAATGCAATTTTGAAAGCGTGCAATTTTTCTAATGCAAAAAAATTGCAATAAAATCCAAATAAAACGTTTATTTGATTGTAATATTTTTCCTCTAATATTTCATCTATCTTGGAGAAGTCATTTTATCTACTCTAATATATTTTTATTTTAGAAACATTAGGAAGGAAAAATAATCAAAACCAAATGATCCTCTTTTCAAAATTTGAGAAAACTCAAATATGAAATTAACGAAATCCCCAACTCTCTCCG
This sequence comes from Triticum dicoccoides, assembly GCF_002162155.2. NCBI lineage: Eukaryota > Viridiplantae > Streptophyta > Magnoliopsida > Poales > Poaceae > Triticum > Triticum dicoccoides. The sequence goes on along the minus strand of NC_041390.1, from coordinate 406,553,843 downwards.
TGGGTCCTTGAGTTGCGTAGAATTTATAGGATCAAGCCAAAATGCAATAAAATATGATATGCAATGATGACCTAATGTATAACATTCCAAATTGAAAAATTGGGATGTTACAATTGCAGAAGGGTTTGATCCTTGAGTCACAAAGCAAGTCGAATGAGATGCTGGTAGAGGAGAAGAGTCATTGAGTGGAGCTGGAGCAAAAATGAATGCAGAAATAAGTGGCAAAATTGTCTTTCCTGTAGTGAAATCGCTACCACCGAGTTGTTTGCTTCGGTGGCACCGAGCGAATTCGGTTGGGCCAAAGGAAAAAAATCGGTGGGTCCGATTCCATCACAGAGAAAACACTTCATTCCTCAACTCACTAGGCACTTAAGATCTCACAAGGATTTTCAAGGAATTTGCTGAAAGATTTGCAATGAATTGGATGTAGAAAATGCAGAATGACAATAAAGAAAAGAAATAAAAAGATCTAGATGAAGTTTTTTTTGAAAGGGGAAAACACATATGCATGAGACAAATGCAAGAGGAAACATAAGAGAACTTCATCTAGAATTGGGCGATGAGAAAGTCACCTATGTTAGAGTATATTGACTTAGGAGTCAAGTGAGGTCACTTGATCTTTGGTCATACTCATCGTTTAAGCTCAAAAATGGGGTTACCATTTTTTTAATCATCTTGATATATTCACATCTTGTTGAAATGCTTTAACCCATGACTTGGAGTAAAGCTTCTCTAAGTTGGAATAACATACCTTGGGTGGTGGTGTTAATCTTGATCATGTAGTTGAACTTGTGTGGGTTGCTCAAGGTTGATGTAGCTCATAAAGAGTTGGGAGCACCACCTTGGAATTTTGAGTTCATCTTCCTACATGGGTTAGCTTTGCAAGGAAGAGCACTTGTGTATCCAAAATGACAATCATAAGTCTTAATGTAGAATGTGTCAAAGGATATGTTTGAAGAGTTTTGTGCTTCCTTGCCTTCAACCACCATTATGTAGAGACTTGATGATGTACAGATTGCTAAAGATGTGAGTGAGTTGCAATCTCATGGATTTATATTCATCCAAGTACCTACAAGGGTTAGATAGCATGCAAGGGTGCAAAAATATCCAACACATATAGATAGCATCATGAAAGAAATATCAAGGATTAGTCAAAGGCTCATGCCTTGCATGTATAAAATGGAGTTCCTACTCCAAGTTTGAAGCATCAATGATGTTCAATTCACCTCTCAAACGGCAAAAGACTTTCTCATCAAGCGGTTTGGTAAATATATACGCTAATTGCTTATCGGTGAGAACATGATTAATATCAATGTCCCCTTTGGCAACATGATCTCGAATGAAATGATGACGAACTTCAATATGCTTAGTTCGAGAATGTTGCACGGGATTGTGAGCAATCTTAATAGAACTTTCATTGTCACAAAGCAATTGAACATGCTCCACATATATCCCATAATCTTTAAGAGTTTGGGTCATCCAAAGTAATTGAGCACAACATGATCCAGCAGCAATGTATTCGGCTTCGGCGGTGGATAGGGATACCGAGTTTTGATTCTTGGAGGACCAAGACACAAGAGATCTACCAAGAAATGGAAAAGTACCCGAAGTGGACTTTCTATCAACCTTGTCTCCGGCATAGTCCAAATCGGAGTAACCAACAAGATCTAAAGAAGACCACTTAGGATACTGAATGCCAAAATTTGGTGTGTGTATTGAGTATCTCACTATCCTTTTCACGGCCTTAAGATGACACTCTTTAGGGGCCGCTTGATATCGTTCACACATGCACACACTTAGCATAATATCAGGATGAGAGGCAAATAGATATAACAATGAACCAATCATGGAGCGGTAAACTTTTTGATCAACCGGTTCACCATCTTTGGTCAAATCAAGATGTCCACTAGTAGGCATGGGTGTAGACATACCTTTGCATTTTTGCATATTGAACTTCTTGAATAAGTCCTTGGTGTACTTTCTTTGAGAGACAAAGGTACCTTCCTTAGTTTGCTTGATTTGCATGCCAAGAAAGAATTTGAGTTCACTCATCATAGACATCTCAAACTTCTCCGACATTAGCTTTCCAAATTTCTCACTAAAATGAGGGTTAGTTGAACCAAATATAATATCATCAACATAAATTTGGCACACAAATAGTTCTCCATTAACCATTTTAGTAAAAATAGTAGAATCAATTTTACCAATTTCAAAGCCTTTTTCAATAAGAAACTTGGTCAAGCATTTATACCACGCTCTAGGGGCTTGTTTAAGACCATAAAGGGCTTTGTGAAGTTTGTAAACATGATTAGGTTTCTAGGATTGACAAAGCCGGGAGGTTGCTTAACATAGAATTCCTCCTCAATTTCACCATTTAGAAAAGCACTTTTAATGTCCATTTGGTACAAGGTGATACCATGGTGATTAGCATAAGCAAGTAAGATCCGAATGGACTCAAGTATAGCAACGGGAGCATATGTCTCACTATAGTCCATACCTTCGACTTGAGTGTAGACTTGGGCGACTAGATGAGCTTTGTTGCGGACGACTTGAACATCTTCATCTTGCTTGTTGCGAAACACCCATTTGGTAACAATGATGTTGTGGTTGTTGTCGGGCTTCTCGACCAATAGCCACGCTTGATTTCTCTCAAAGTTGTGTAGCTCTTCATGCATAGCGTTAATCCAATCCGAATCTTCCAATCCTTCTTCAACCTTCATAGGTTCAATGCTAGAGATGAATGAGTAATGTTCACAAAAGTTAGCCAAACGAGTTTTAGAGTGAGTGATTCTCCCAGTTTGGATATCATTGTAGATTTGCTCGACGGGATGATATTTAGCGATTCTTGCTCAAACTCGTGGAAGCTTTGGCTTGGCTCGGGGTGGAAAATCCTCTTCATCTTGATCTTCTTCTTGGCCTTCTTCATTGTTGATGTTGTCACTTTCTTGTCGTGATGGAGAAGGAGGTTGTTGACATTCATCTTGGTGTACTTCCTCATTTTCTTCGTCTTGGTTTGCCCCACTTGTGGATGCTTCCATATCAATTCTTGGTTCACCTTGTCGTGAGGTGGAAGCTTCCACTTGGATGGACGAGGTACTCTCCTTCACCTCCGTTGGACAAATCTTGCTAATAGACAAGTCTTGGATTGCTTCCGAAGGGTCTATGTCTCCTACATCAATTGGCAATTGCTCTACTTGCGAGCCGTTAGATTCATCAAAATTCACATCTACCGTCTCTTCAACCTTTCGGGTGAAATTGTTGTAGACATGGTAAGTGTGAGTGTTTGAGCCATAACCAAGTAGGAAACCTTCATGAGATTTAGGAGCAAATTTAGAACGACGATGCTTATCAAGAATGTAGCACTTTGAGCCGAATACTCGAAAGTATCCAACTTGGGGTTTATTACCGGTGAGGAGCTCGTATGCCGTCTTGCCGAGTAGCTTGTGAAGATACAAGCGATTTGTTGCATGACAATTTGTCTCAACCGCTTCCGCCCAAAAGTGTTTTGGAGTCTTGTACTCATCAAGCATCGTTCTTGCCATCTCAATAAGAGTCCGGTTCTTCCTCTCAACAACTCCATTTTGTTGAGGTGTGTACGTAGCTGAGAACTCATGTGAAATCCCCTCTTAGTCAAGAAAGGTATCCACATTTGCGTTCTTGAACTCCGTTCCATTGTCGCTTCGAACTTTCTTGATTTTCATGTCAAATTGATTTTGGGCCTTCCTGGCGAAGTTTTTGAAGATCTTTTGGACCTGTGATTTGGCATCAAGAAAGAACACCCACGTAAATCTTGAAAAATCATCAACTATGACTAGACCAAATGAGTTACCACCGAGACTCTTGTAGGGAGTGGGACCAAAGAGATCCATGTGAAGTAGCTCGAGTGGTCTTCTCGTGGTCATGATGTTCTTCGCGCGATCACTTCCTCCAACCAGTTTTCCTGCCTGACAAGCACTACAAAGTCTATCCTTGTCAAATATGACATCTTTTATTCCAAGGATATGATCACCTTTAATAAGCTTATCAAGATTTCGCATACCCACATGACCTAGTCTTCTATGCCACAACCAGCCTTTAGAAGATTTAGCAATTAAGCAAGTTCTAGGTTGAGCCTTTTTTAGTGAAATCAACAATGTAAACATCACCTCTATGTATACCGGTAAAGATCATTTTATGATTGCCTCTATGAAACACTTGGCAATCTGCCTCAGTAAACAGGACATTGAATACAAAATCAGCAAGTCTAGATACTGAAAGTAAATTGTACCCACGAGATTCAATGAGCATGAAATTTTGTATGGAGCTATCATGTGAGATGGCCATCTTACCTAGGCCAACCACCTTACCCTTTGAGTTATCACCAAAGGTCACATACTTTTGAGGCCATCGTTTTTAGCAAGCTCATGGAACATATCTTTATCTCCAGTCATATGATCAGTACATCCACTATCAAGGACCCATTCCTTTCCTCCGGCCATGTAGCCGCGAAGATTTGCCATAAGACCAAAGTGTCTCATCGCATCATCATGATCATAGTCACTATCATCATCCTCATCATAGTATCCATGTTCAACATCATCTTGTGATTCATCAACTCCTAGAGAGGGTAATTCATTAGATAAATGATCATTTCTATGGTTATCTTTATGAATTCTAATAGCTTCGGAAATGATATTGCTAATGATTCCAACATCTCCTTTGGCACTCGTAAGATTAGTAAGATCAAATAAGCAGTCACAAATTTGGGATCATTGGAACTCATCTTAATCAAGGCAATGGACTTATGAAGAATCTCATCTAAGTTCTTCAAGGAATAGTTGGAAAATGTTCCTCAAGGAATCTCCATATAGTGTAGGCACACTCAAGAGTGGGCAAACATCCAATCAAGTTTCTAGGCAAGCCTCTAGTGATATGATTAATAGTTCTAAGGTTGAGGATCATGTCAATAGACTTATCAAGGGTAGGATGCAAAGGATCAACATGAGGTGCACAAGGGCTAGTGATGTACTTGTTCAAATGATATTCATTGAAAATCTCAAGCATTTCATTTTTCCACTCATAGAAGAACTCTCCATCAAGAATAGGCACTCTACGTCTAAGACTCCCCAAAGTAGACACACCCATCTTCCTCCAAAGATGTTTAAACCAAGGCAATGGAGACCAAAGCTCTGATACCAATTGAAAGGATAGAGAGGAGGTGTCTAGAGGGGGGGTGAATAGACTCTAATCAGAAAAAGTTACAGTTTTTAATTCTTTAGGTTCATGTGGAGTATTAGCACAAGTTTAAACATTCACAAAAACAGATCAAGCAAGCATGCAAGCATACAAAGAGTATATGAGTAGCGGAAAGTAAAGCATGCTAGTTGCAAGAATGTAAAGAGAAGGGATTGGAGTGTGCAAACACTATTTGGAGACACGGTGATTTTTATCCGTGGTTCCGATTGGTGGTGCTATCGTACATCCACGTTGATGGAGACTTCAACCCACGAAGGGTAACGGTTGCGTGAGTCCACGGAGGGCTCCACCCATGAAGGGTCCACGAAGAAGCAACCTTGTCTATCCCACCATGGTCGTCTGCCACGAAGGACCTGCCTCACTAGGGTAGATCTTCACGAAGTAGGCGATCTCCTTGCCCTTACCAACTCCTTGGTTCAACTCCACAATCTTGTCGGAGGCTCCCAAGTGACACCTAGCCAATCTAGGAGAAACCACTCTCCAAGAAGTAACAAATGTTGTTTTGATGATGAACTCCTTGCTCTTGTGCTTCAAATGATAGTCTCCCCAACACCCAACTCTCTCTCATAGGATTGCATTTGATAGAAAGAGGATTTGAGTGGAAAGCAACTTGGGGAAGGCTAGAGATCAAGATTTATGTGGTTGGAATTGAATATCTTGACCTCAACACAAGTGTAGGTGGTTCTCTCTCAGAGAATATGTATTGGAAGTGTAGGCATGTTCTGATGGCTCTCTCCATGAATGAAGAGTGGGTGGAGGGGTATTTATAGCCTCCACACAAAATCTAACCGTTACACACAAATCACCAAACTCGGTGGGACCGATTCAGAGAACTTGTTCAGACCGATTTGATTCATAATGTGACCATTAGGTGTTTCGGTGGGACCGACTGGCTCAACTCGGTGGGACCGGTGTGCTAGGTTTAGGGTAAATCCAAAACTCGGTTTGACCGATTACTCAAACTCGGTGGGACCAATTTGGGTAATAAGTGAAACAGAGAGTTGGCCAAGCAAACTCGGTGGGGCCGATTGTATATCTCGGTGGGACCAAAAATATTGCAATAGGTAACAGAGAGTTTGCAAGCCCATGTTGGTGAGACCGAGATCCCATCGGTGAGATTGAACTGATTAGGGTTTCTGGCAGTGGCTATGTCCTCGGTGGCTCCGGATAGAAAGAATCAGTGGGGCTGAGTTGGATATTTGGTGTGGGACATATTTGGAAGTGAGAAAGTGGTTGAGGGCTTTGGAGCATATCACTAAGCACTTCGAGTAACCAAGCCATTAAGCAACACCTCATCCCTTCTTAATAGTATTGGCTTTCCTATGGACTCAATGTGATCTTGGATCACTAAAATAGAAAATGTAGAGTCCTGAGCTTTGAGCTTGAGCCAATTCTTTGTCCATAGCATATTGAAGGGGTTCCACATCCTCTAGTCCATGCCACTCCATTGTTGAACATGTCTTGAACCTACTAGGTAGAAACATTAGTCCAACAAGAGATATGTTGACATTAATTACCAAAATCACCCAGGGAGCACTTGTTCTTTCAGACCTCTCCCTCGCGGTAGAGCGAGCTCCTCCGGGCCTTCTCCAATGATGACGACGCCGGCGAGCACCCTGTCAGGGAGTCGCCGTTCTCCACCAGGGTCACCATGAGGTCCGGTGGCACCCCCCGGAAGAGGTTGAGGCAGGGGATCCCGAAGAAGGATAGGTTGGCGCTGATTCCCCGGGGCAGCGACTCTACCTCGTCACTATCCACCGCCACTACAGAGCCGGCCGCGCGCTCGTCCGGCCCTGGGAGTGTGACGACGCCCATGCCTGGGAAGCTTGCGCTCCTGTGAAGGAAGAGGGAGTTTGTCACCGAGGATTAGTAAGTGTATCTCCTAGCCCATGCTCTTGGATCTTGACGTAGTACTCAATGTCTCCATCTTTATGCCAGGCTGACGTCGGCGGCGAAGAGGAAGAAGGAAGACACCGGAGCTGCTGAGGCCCAGCGACTTGCCTTGGTCGCAACGACTCCGGCGCAAAAGGACGGGGCTGCCTCCCGTGCCCCTGTGGTGAGGTCGCCCTCCCGAGGCTCTGGAGCCCAGCCTCGGGAGAAGATGGTCTCTGTGGCCGAGGCGACACCAGAGGCGCTCACCCTTAGCACGCCGGCTGAGGTCGAGGGCTCCGGAGCCCCCGACCCTCTCCGCTGCTACTGCTGCTTCGTGATACGTCCATTTTGCATCATGCTTTTATATAGATATTTATAGCATTATGGGCTGTTATTACACATTATGTCACAATACTTATGCCTATTCTCTCTTATTTTACAAGTTTTACATGAAGATGGGGAATGCCAACATCTGGAATTCTGGGCTGGAAAAGGACCAAATATTACAGACCTATTCTGCATAACTCCAAAAGTCCTAAAACTTCACGAAAGCACGTTTCAGAATATATAAAAAATATTAGGCGAAAAAAGTACCAGAGGGGGGCCACCCACCATCCACGAGGGTGGGGGGAGCGCCCTACCCCCCTAGGCGTGCCCCCCTGCCTCGTGGGCCCCCTGGCAGCCCTTTGATGCCCATCTTTGGCTATATGGAGACTTTCGTTGAGGAAAAAATCATAAGCTAGCTCATGGGACGAAGCTGTGCCGCCACGAGGCGGAACTTGGCGGAACCAATCTAGGGCTCCGGCGGAGCTGTTTTGCCGGGGAAACTTCCCTCCGGGAGGGGGAAATCATCACCACGATCCTCTCGTCAGGAGTGGGTCAATCTCCATCAAAATCTTCACCAGCACCATCTCATCTCAAACCCTAGTTCATCTCTTGTATCCAATCTTTGTCCCAAAGCCTCAGATTGGTACCTGTGGGTTGCTAGTAGTGTTGATTACTCTTTATAGTTGATGCTAGTTGGTTTATTCAGTGGAAGATCATATATTCAGATCCTTTATGCATATTAATACCCCTCTGATTATGAACATGAATATGATTTTTGAGTAGTTACGTTTGTTCCTGGGGACATGGGAGAAGTCTTGCTATAAGTAGTCATGTGAATTTGGTATTTGTTTGATATTTTGATGAGATGTATGTTGTCTTTCCTCTAGTGGTGTCATGTGAACATCGACTACATGAAACTTCAACATTGTTTGGGAATAGGGGAAGGCATTGGGGATTAATAATTAGATGATGGGTTTCTAGAGTGACAGAAGCTTAAACCCTAGTTTATGAGTTGATTCGCAAGGGGCTGATTTGGATCCATATGTTTCATGCTATGGTTTGGTTTACCTTATTACTTCTTTTGTAGTTGCGGATGCTTGCAATAGGGGTTTATCATAAGTGGGATGCTTGTCCAAGGAAGGGCAGTACCTAAGCACCGGTCCACCCACATATCAAATTATCAAAGTACCGAACACGAATCATATGAACGTGATGAAAACTAGCTTGATGATAATTCCCATGTGTCCTCAGGAGCGTTTTCCTTTATATAAGAGTTTGTCCAGGATTGTCCTTTGCTACAAAAAGGATTGGTCCATCTTGCTGCACCTTATTCACTTTTATTACTTGTTACCCGTTACAAATTACCTTATCACAGAACTATCTGTTACCGATAATTTCAGTGCTTGCAAAGAATACCTTACTGAAAACTGCTTATCATTTCCTTCTGCTCCTCATTGGGTTCGACACTCTTACTTATCGAAAGGACTATGATAGATCCCATATACTTGTGGGTCATCAATACTCTTTTCTGGCGTTGTTGCTGGGGAGTGAAGCGCCTTTGGTAGGTGGAATTTGGTAAGGAAAAATTCATATAGTGTGCTGAAATTTACTGTCACTTGTTACTATGGAACATAATCCTTTGAGGGGCTTGTTCAGGGTATCTTCACCCCGACCAGTAGAGCAAAGAGTTGCTCCACAACCTACTGAACCTACTGAAAATGTTTACTTTGAAATTCCTTCGGGTATGATAGAGAAACTGCTAGCTAATCCTTTCATAGGTGATGGAACATTACATCCCGATTTGCACCTAATCTATGTGGATGAAGTTTGTGGATTATTTAAGCTTGCAGGTATTCCCGAGGATGTTATCAAGAAGAAAGTCTTGCCTTTATCTTGGAAGGGAAAGGCATTGACATGGTTTAGGCTATGCGATGACATGAGATCATGGAACTACAACCGATTGATATTGGAAATTCATCGGAAGTTCTATCCTATGCATCTTGTTCATGGTGATCGTAATTATACATATAATTTTTGGCCTCGCAAAGGAGAAAGCATCGCTCAAGCTTGGGGGAGGCTTAAGTCAATGTTATATTCATGCCCCAATCATGAGCTCTCAAGAGAAATTATTATTCAAAAAATTTATGGTCGACTTTCTCTCGATAATCGCTCCATGCTCGATACTTCTTGTACTAGCTCTTTTATGATGAAGACTATTGAATTAAAATGGGATTTATTGGAAAGATTAAATGCAACTCTGAAGATTGGGATCTCGATGAAGGTAAGGAGTCAGGTATAACACCTAAGTTTGATTGTGTTAAATCTTTTATGGATACCGACGCTTTCCGTGAATTTAGCACTAAATATGGACTTGACTCTGAGATAGTAGCTTCTTTCTGTGAATCCTTTGCTACTCATGTTGATCTCCCTAAGGAGAAATGGTTTAAATATAATCCTCCCATTGAATTAAAAGTAGTTGCACCTATTAAAGTTGAAGAAAAGACTATCACTTATAATGATCATGTTGTGCCTACTGGTTATATTGAGAAACCACCTTTCCTTGTTAGAATAAAGGATCATGCTAAAGCTCCAACTGTTGTTCGTAATAGTAATACTAGAACACCTACTCCCTCTGAGCAAATTGAAGTTTAACCTAGTGTTGCTATGGTTAAAGATCTCTTGGCTGGTAATATTGATGGGCATGTTATATACTTCTGTGATGAAGCTCCTAGAATTGCTAGACCCGATACTAAAAATAACCATAGACCTGTTGTAGGCATGCCTGTTATTTCTGTTAAAATAGGAGATCATTGCTATCATGGCTTGTGTGATATGGGTGCTAGTGAAAGTGCAATAACTCATTCCTTATATAAAGAAATTCTGCATGATATTGCACCTGCTGAGATAGAGGAAATTTATGTCACAATTAAGCTTGCTAATAGAGACACTATTTCACCAGTTGGGATTATTAGAGATGTTGAAGTCTTGTGTGGGAAAGTTAAATATCCTGCTATTTTTCTTGTTCTTGGTTCCCCATAGGATAAATTTGTCTCATTTTATTTGGCAGACCCTTCTTGAATAATGTTAATGTTAGGATAGATTGCAATAAGGATGTTGTATCTATTGGTTTGGGGGATATGTCTCATGAGTTTAATTTTGTTAAATTCCATAGACAACCCCATGATAAAGAATTACCTAGTAAAGATGAAATTATTGGTCTTGCTTCTATTGTCGTGCCTCCTAATGATCCTTTAGAACAATATTTGCTAGACCATGAAAATGATATGTTTATAAATGAAAGAAGGGAAATAGATGAAGTATTCTTTAAACAGGGACCTATTTTGAAACACAGCTTGCCTGTTGAAATCCTAGGGGGTCCTCCACCACCCAAGGGTGATCCCGTGTTTGATCTTAAACCATTGCCTGACACTCTTAAATATGCTTATCTTGACGAGAAAGAAATATATCCTGTTATTATTGGTGCTAACCTTTCAGAGCATGAAGAAAAGGAATTATTGAAAATCTTGAAGAAGCATCGTGCTGCTATTGGATATACTCTTGATGATCTTAACGGCATTAGTCCCACTCTATGCCAGCACAAAATAAAATTGGAGAAAGACGCGAAACCGGCTGTTGATCACCAATGATGGTTAAATCCTAAGATGAAAGAAGTGGTAAGAAAAGAAATACTAAAGCTTCTGGAGGCAGGTATAATTTATCCCGTTGCTGATAGTCAGTGGGTAAGTCTTGTCTATTGTGTTCCTAGGAAGGGAGGAATTACCGTTGTTCCTAATGATAAAGATGAATTGATCCCACAAAGAATTGTTACAGGTTCTAGAATGGTAATTGATTTCCGCAAATTAAATAAAGCTACTAAAAAGGATCATTACCCTTTACCTTTTATTGATCAAATGCTAGAAATACTAACCAAACACACACATTTTTGCTTTCTAGATGGTTATTCTGGTTTCTCTCAAATACCCGTGTCAAAAGAGGATCAAGAAAAGACCACTTTTACTTGCCCATTCAGTACCTTTGCTTATATATGTATGCATTTTGGTTTATGCAATGCACCTGGTACCTTTCAAACATGTATGGCTGCTATATTCTTTGACTTTTGTGAAAAGATTGTTGAGGTTTTCATGGATGATTTCTCCGTTTATGGAACTTATTTTGATGATTGCTTAAGCAACCTTGATCGAGTTTTGCAGAGATGTGAAGAAACTAATCTTGTCTTGAATTGGGAGAAGTGCCACTTTATGGTTAATGAAGGTATTGTTTTGGGGCATAAATTTTTTGAAAGAGGTATTGAGGTTGATAAAGCTAAGGTTGATGCTATTGAAAAGATGCCGTGTCCTAAGGACATCAAAGGTATAAGAAGTTTCCTTGGTCATGCCGGTTTTTATAGAAGGTTCATTAAGGAGTTCTCTAAAATTTCTAGGCCTCTGACTAATCTCTTACAAAAATATGTTCCTTTTGTCTTTGATGATGATTGCGTAGAAGCATTTGAAATACTTAAGGAAGCTTTGGTTTCTGCACCTATTGTTCAGCCTCCTGATTGGAATTTACCATTTGAAATTATGTGTGATGCTAGTGATTATGCTGTAGGGGCTGTTCTAGGACAAAGAGTTGATAAGAAATTAAATGTTGTCCAATATGCTAGTAAGACTCTAGACAGTGCCCAAAGAATTATGCTACTACTGAAAAAGAATTTTTAGCAGTTGTATTTTCTTGTGATAAGTTTGGACCTTATATTGTTGATTCTAAAGTAACTATTCGCACTGATCATGCTGCTATTAAATATCTTATGGAAAATAAAGATGCTAAACCTAGACTTATTAGATGGGTTCTCTTGCTACAAGAATTTGATTTGCATATTATTGATAGAAAGGGAGCTGAGAACCCCGTTGCAGACAACTTGTCTGGGTTAGAGAATGTTATTGATGACCCACTACCTATTGATGATAGCTTTCCTGATGAAAAATTGGCTGTCATAAATGCTTCTCGTACTGCTCCATGGTATGCTGATTATGCTAATTATATTGTTGCTAAATTTATACCACCTAGTTTCACATACCAGCAAAAGAAAAAGTTCTTCTATGACTTAAGACATTACTTTTGGGGTGACCCACACCTTTACAAAGAAGGAGTAGATGGTGTTATTAGACGTTGTGTACCTGAGCATGAACAGGAACAGATCCTACGCAAGTGTCACTCTGAGGCTTATGGAGGACACCACGCCGGAGATAGAACTGCACATAAGGTTTTGCAATCCGGTTTTTAGTGGCCTACTCTCTTCAAGGATGCCCGTAAGTTTGTCTTGTCTTGTGATGAATGTCAAAGAATTGGTAATATTAGTAGACGTCAAGAAATGCCTATGAATTATTCACTTGTTATTCAACCATTTGATGTTTGGGTCTTTGATTATATGGGACCGTTTCCTTCCTCTACTGGGTATACACATATTTTAGTTGTTGTTGATTATGTTACTAAGTGGGTAGAAGCTATTCCAACTAGTAGTGCTGATCATAACACCTCTATTAATATGCTTAAAGAAATTATTTATCCAAGGTTTGGAGTCCCTAGATATTTAATGACTGATGGTGGTTCACATTTTATTCATGGTGCCTTTCGTAAAATGCTTGCTAAGTATGATGTTAATCATAGAATTGCATCTCCTTATCATCCACAGTCTAGTGGTCAAGTAGAATTGAGTAATAGAGAGCTTAAATTAATTTTGCAAAAGACTGTTAATAGATCTAGAAAGAATTGGTCCAAGAAACTTGATGATGCATTATGGGCTTATAGAACTGCATATAAAAATCCTATGGGTATGTCTCCGTATAAAATGGTTTATGGTAAAGCCTGTCACTTACCTCTTGAACTAGAACATAAGGCGTATTGGGCCATTAAAGAGCTCAATTATGATTTCAAACTTGCCGGTGAGAAGAGGCTTTTCGACATTAGCTCACTTGATGAATGGAGAACCCAGGCCTACGAGAATGCCAAACATTTTATGGAAAAAGTTAAAAGATGGAATGACAAAAGGATACGAAAACATGAGTTTAATGTAGGTGATTATGTATTATTATACAACTCTCGTTTAAGATTTTTTGCAGGCAAACTCCTATCTAAATGGGAAGGTCCTTACATCATCGAGGAGGTCTATCGTTCTGGTGCCATAAAAATCAACAACTTCGAAGGCACTAATCCGAGGTTGGTGAACGGTCAAAAAATCAAACATTATATCTCAGGTAATCCTATAAATGTTGAAACTAATGTTGTTGAAACCGTAACTCCGGAGGAATACATAAGGGACACTTTCCAGAATGTTTCAGACTCCGAGAAGGAATAGGTACGTGGTACGGTAAGTAAACTGACTCCAAAACAGTTCTAGTAGCATTTTTTCTCTGTTTTGGAATATATAAGAAAATAGGAAAATAAGAAGCAGTCAGAGAAGGACACGAGGCGTCCACGAGGGTGGAGGGCGCGCCCCCTGCCTCGTGGCCACCTCGTGTGCCCTCCGGACTCCGTTTTCTTGCACGAAACTTATTTTAGTCGGTAAAAATTCATTATATAATCTCCCGAAGGTTTTGACCACCGTACCACGCAAATATCTCCTATTTTTCTTTCGAGCTGTTTTCTGCCAGGGTTGTCAAGGCCATGCCTCATGTCGCCTCCCTCCCCCTCCAACAATGAGGGCAACGATGCTTGGCTAATGAAGATAGAGCTGAAGAGAGAAGAGCCCGGAGAGAACAATAAGGATGATGGGATCAAGAAGGCCATGGGGGATCAAGTTCTGGCAGTAGTAGAAGAAGACATCCTTCAACCTCATCACAATCTGTTTACCCCAATGGAGATTGAAGCTTTCAAGATGATTGAGTTAGCTCGCATTCAAAACAAGTATCTCACAAGTGAAAATATTTAGTTGAAGGAGCATATCGTCGCACTCAAGGGCATTATCCACAAATTGGAGGACCTCCTACGCTCGATGTGCGACGATCCATCATCACCAACACCTTCTTCACCAACAAAGAAGAACTGAGTATCGGGTATGGGCACTCCCCTTGGAAATTGCCAAGCTTGGGGGAGTGCCCCGGTATCGTATCACCATCACACTTTTATCTTTACCGTTTTTCTTAGTTCGATCCTTTTGGTAATATCTTGATCTAGTAGAATAAAGTTTTAGTATGATCTAGTCTTGAGTTTTGCTTTATGATCCTTCTATGTAATCAAGTCCGTGAGATATACAATAAAGATTAGTGTTGAGTCAAGGGCTTGATTATCTTGCTATGATCTTGAGGGAATAAAATAAAAGAGATAGAATAAAAAGAACTAAAGAGATCATATGGATCTTATGGAGAGTAATGACTTCACATATATAGAGTATGATGAATAAAAGTTGTTGAAAGTTGACAAACATAGTTTTGGTCATCGTTGCAATTAATAGGAAGTAATAAAGAAAGAGAGATTTTCACATATAAACATACTATCTTGGACATCTTTTGTGATTGTGAGCACTCATTAAAATATGACATGCTAAAGAGTTGATGTTGGACAAGGAAGACAACATAATGGGTTATGTTTTCTTACATCTGAAATAAATTATATTGTCATGGATCATCCAACATGTTGAGCTTGCCTTTCCCTCCCATGCTAGCCAAATTCTTTGCACCAAGTAGAGATACTACTTGTGCTTCCAAATATCCTTAAACCCATTTTTGCCATGAGAGTCCACCATATCTACCTATGGATTGAGTAAGATCCTTCAAGTAAGTTGTCATCGTTGCACGCAATAAAAATTGCTCTATAAATATGTATGATTTATTAGTGTGGAGAAAAAAAATTATACGATCTTGTGATGTGGAAGAAATAAAAGCGACGGCTACATAATAAAGGTCCATATCACAAGTGGCAATATAAAGTGACGTTCTTTCACATTAAGATTTTGTGCATCTTACCATAAAAGCACATGACAACCTCTACTTCCCTCTACGAAGGGCCTATCTTTTATTCTTGTCTATTACTTCATATAAGAGTCATGGTGATCTTCACCTTTCCTTTTTACATTTTATCCTTTGGCAAGCACAATGTGTTGGAAAGATCCAGATATATATATAGCTAATTGGATGTGAGTTTTCATGAACTATTATTGTTGACATTACCCTTGAGGTAAAAGGTTGGGAGGCAAAAACTATAAGCCCCAATCTTTCTTTGTGTCTAACTAAAACTTCATAACCATAAATATTGCGTGAGTGTTAGCAATTGTGAAAGACTAAATGATGGTTGAGTATGTGGACTTGCTGAAAAGCTCTTATTGACTCTTTCCTATGTTATGATAAATTGCAATTGCTTCAATGACTGAGATTATAGTTTGTTAGTTTTCAATGAAGTTTCTGATTCATACTTGAAACTGTGAATGAATTGTTACTTTAGCATAAGATATCATTTGACAATATATGTATATGTTGTTGTTCTAAGAATGATCATGATGCCCTCATGTCCGTATTTTATTTTATCGACACCTCTATCTCTAAACATGTGGACATATTTTTCGATCTCGGCTTTCGCTTGAGGACAAGCGAGGTCTAATCTTGGGGGAGTTGATACGTCCATTTTGCATCATGCTTTTATATCGATATTTATAGCATTATGGGTTGTTATTACACATTATGTCACAATACTTATGCCTATTCTCTCTTATTTTACAAGGTTTACATGAAGAGGGGGAATGCCAGCAGCTAGAATTCTGGGCTGGAAAACCAGCAAATATTAGAGACCTATTCTGCACAACTCCAAAAGTCCTGAAACTTCACAGAAGCATGTTTTATAATATATAAAAAAATATTGGGTGAAAGAAGTACCAGAGGGGGCCACCCACCATCCACGAGGGTCGGGGGCGCGCCCTACCCCCTGGGCATGTCCCCCTGCCTCGTGGCCCCCCTGGTAGCCCTCTGATGCCCATCTTTGGCTATATGGAGTCTTTCGTCGAGGAAAAGTCATAAGCTAGCTCACGGGATGAAACTCCGCTGCCATGAGGCGGAACCTTGGCAGAACCTATCTAGGGCTCCGGCGGAGCTGTTCTGTCGGGGAAACTTCCCTCCGGGAGGGGGAAATCATCACCATCGATCCTCTCATCGCGAGGGGTCAATCTCCATCAACATCTTCACCAGCACCATATCATCTCAAACCCTAGTTCATCTCTTGTATCCAATCTTTGTCCCAAAGCCTCAGATTGGTACCTGTGGGTTGCTTGTAGTGTTGATTACTCTTTGTAGTTGATGCTAGTTGGTTTATTCGGTGGAAGATCATATGTTCATATCCTTTATGCATATCAATAACCCTCTGATTATGAACATGAATATGATTTGTGAGTAGTTATGTTTGTTCTTGAGGACATGGGAGAAGTCTTGCTATAAGTAGTTAATACGTCTCCAACGTATCTATAATTTTTGATTGTTCCATGCTATTATATTATCTATTTTGCATGTTTAATGGGCTTTATTATACACTTCTATATTATTTTTGGGATTAACCTAATAACCCAAGGCCCAGTGCAAATTGCTGTTTTTTTGCCTATTTTAGTGTTTCACAGAAAGGAATATCAAACGGAATCCAAACGGAATGAAACCTTCGGGAGAGTTATTTTTGGAACAAACGTGATCCAGGGGACTTGGAATAGACGTCAAGAAAGAAGCAAGGCGGCCACGAGGCAGGGAGGCGCGCCTGCCCCCTAGGCGCACCCCCACCCTTGTGGGGTCCTCGCAGCTCCACCGACCTACTTCTTCCTCCTATATATATCCATATACCCTGAAAACATCCCGGAGCACCACGAAACCCTATTTCCACCACCACAACCTTCTGCACCCAAGAGATCCCATCTTGGGGCCTTTTCCGGAGCTCCGCTGGAGGGGGAATCGATCACGGAGAGCTTCTACATCAACACCATAACCTCTCCGATGATGTGTGAGTAGTTTACCACAAACCTTCGGGTGCATAGTTATTAGCTAGATGGCTTCTTTCTCTCTCATTGGATCTCCATACAATGTTCTCCTCGATCTTCTTAGAGATCTATTTGATGTAACTCTTTTTGCGGTGTGTTTGTGGAGATCCGATGAATTGTGGGTTTATGATCAAGTTTATCTATGAACAATATTTGATTCTTCTCTGAAATCTTTTATGTATGATTGGTTATCTTTGCAAGTCACTTCGAGTTATCAGTTTGGTTTGGCCTACTAGATTGATCTTTCTTGCAATGGGAGAAGTGCTTAGCTTTGGGTTCAATCTTGCAGTGTCCTTTCCCAGTGACAGCAGGGGCAGCAAGGCACGTATTGTATTATATTGTTACCATCGAGGATAAAAAGATGGGGTTTATATCATATTGCTTGAGTTTATTCCTCTACATCATATCATCTTTCCTGATGTGTTACTCTGTTATTATGAACTTAATACTCTAGATGCATGCTGGATAGCGGTCGATGTGTGGAGTAATACTAGTAACAGTAATTTTTTCACCCACCGTAATACTTATGCTATCTTGAGAGAAGCCACAAGTGAAACCTATGGCTCTCGGTCTATCTTTTATCATATAAGTTTCCAATTTACTTTGCAATCTTTACTTTCAATCTATATCATAAAAATAACAAAAATATTTATGTTATTATCTCTATCAGATCTCACTCTCGTAAGTGACTGTGAAGGTATTAACAACCCCTTTATCGCGTTGGTTGCGAGGTTCTTATTTGTTTGTGTAGGTACGAGGGACTTGTGTGTAGTCTCGTACTGGATTGATACCTTGGTTCTCAAAAACTGAGGGAAATACTTATGCTACTTTGCTGCATCACCCTTTCCTATTCAAGGGAAAACCAACGCAGTGCTCAAGAGGTAGCAAGAAGGATTTCTGGCGCCGTTGCCGGGGAGATCTACGCACAAGTCAAGACATACCAAGTACCCATCACAAACTCTTATCCCTCGCATTACATTATTTGCCATTTGCCTCTCGTTTTCCTCTCCCCCACTTCACCCTTGCCGTTTTATTCGCCCTTTTTCCGCTCGCCTCTTTTTCGTTCACTTCTTGTGTGCTTGTGTGTTGGATTGTTTGTCACGATCTCTCAAGGTAATACTAAATTGTGTGATTTTTCCAATACCAACAATAATGATTTTATTAGCACTCCGATTGCTCCCCTTACCGATGCTAAATCTTGTGAAATTAATAATGCTTTGCTGAATCTTTTCATGAACGATCCGTTTTCTAGCCTTCCCAGTGAAGATGCCGCTACCCATCTAAACAGCTTTGTTGATTTGTGTGATATGCAAAAGGAGAAATATGTGGATAATGATATTGTTAAATTGAAGCTATTTCCGTTTTCGCTTAGAGATCGGGCTAAAACTTGGTTTTCCTCTTTGCCTAAATATAGTATTGATTCATGGAACAAGTGCAAAGATGTTTTTATCTCTAAGTATTTTCCTCCCGCTAAGGTCAACTCTCTTAGAAACGATATTATGAATTTTAAGCAACTTGATCATGAGCATGTTGCACAAGCATGGGAGAGGATGAAATTAATGATACGTAATTGCCCTACACATGGTTTGAATTTATGGATGATCATGCAAAAAAAATATGCTGGATTGAATTTTGCTTCTAGAAATCTTTTAGATTCGGCCACGGGAAGCACTTTTATGGAAATCACTTTAGGAGAAGCTACCAAACTCCAGATAATAATATGGTTCATTATTCTCAATGGCACACCAAAAGATCTACTAGTAAAAAGGTTCATGCTATAGAAGAAATTAATGTTTTGTGTGGAAAGATGGATGAACTTATGAAATTATTTGGTAATAAAGGTGTTTCTTCTGATCCTAATGATATGCCTTTGTCTACCTTGATTGAGAATAATAATGAATCTATGGATGTGAATTTTGTTGGTAGGAACAATTTTGGTAACAACGCGTATAGAGGAAACTTTAATCCTAGGTCGTATCCTAGTAATTCCTCTAATAATTATGGTAATTCCTAAAACAATTCTTATGGAAATCATAATAAGATGCCCTCTGACTTTGAATCTAGTATTAAAGAATTTATTAGTTCACAAAAGAGTTTCAATGCTTTGATTGAAGAAAAATTGTCTAAGATTGATGAGTTGGCTAGGAACATGGATAGAATTTCTCTTGATGTTGATTCTTTGAAACTTAGATCTATTACACCTAAGCATGATATCATTGACTCTCTCAAAGCCATGCGAATTTTCCATTATAGAGTGCAAAGAAAGAACCGCTAGGATGCGTGCTAACAAGGATTGCGTTCTAAAAGCGTGTTCTTCTAGTTTTGATGATAATAAGGATGAAGATATAAAAGTGATTGATGTGTCTCCTATTAAATCTTTGTTTTTTAATATGAATCTTGATAATGATGGGACTGGAGATGAGTCAACTTTAGTTAAAAGGCGTCCCAATGATTCGGAGTTTTTAGATCTTGATGCAAAAATTGGTAAAAGTGGGATTGGAGAGGTCAAAACTTTACATAGTAATGAGCCCACTATTTTGGATTTCAAGGAATTTCATTATGATAATTGCTCTTTGATAGAAAGTATTTCCTTGTTGCAATCCGTGCTAAATTCTATGCATGCTTATAGTCAAAATAAAGCTTTTACCAAACATATCATTGATGCTTTAATGCAATATTATGAAGAAAATCTTGAATTAGAATTCTCTATCCCTAGAAAACTTCATGATGAGTGGGAACCTACTATTATAATTAAAATTAAAGATCATGAATGCTATGCTTCATGTGATTTGGGTGCTAGCGTTTCCACAATTCCAAAAACTTTGTGTGATGTGGTAGGTTCCCGTGAATTTGATGGTTGTTCTCTAAATTTGCGTCTCGCAGATTCCACTATTAAGAAACCTATGGGAAGGATTAATGATGTTCTTATTGTTGAAAATAGGAATTATGTGCCCGTAGATTTCATTGTTGTTGATATTGATTGCAATCCTACATGTCCCATTATTCTTGGTAGACCTTTCCTTAGAACAATTGGTGCAATTATTGATATGAAAGAAGGGAATATTAGATTCCAATTTCCGTTAAGGAAAGGCATGGAACACTTCCCTACAAAGAAAATTAAATTACCTTATGAATCTATTATGAGAGCCACTTATGTATTACATACCAAAGATGATAATACCAAGATCTATTCTTGCTTTTATGCCTAGCTAGGGGCGTTAAACGATAGCGCTTGTTGGGAGGCAACCCAATTTTATTTTTGTTTCTTGCTTTTTTGTTCTGCTTAGTAATAAATAATTCATCTAGCCTCTGTTTAGATGTGGTTTTATGCTTATAATTAGTGTTTGTGCCAAGTAGAACCTTTGGGAAGACTTGGGGGAAGTTTTAGCGATATTGCTGTAAAAAACAGAAACTTTAGCGCTCACGAGATTTGCTGCCATTTTTTACTGGAGAGTGACATTAGGTTTTTTATTTTTTAAGATGATTAATAGACAAATTCCTCACGTCCATCAGTTTATTTAAGAATTTTGGGGGTTACATAAGTATTCGAAACCTTTAGATTACTACAGACTGGTCTGTTTTTGACAGATTCTGTTTTTCGTGTGTTGTTTGCTTATTTTGATGAATCTATGGCTAGTATCGGAGGGTATGAACCATAGAGAAGTTGGAATACAGTAGGTTTAACACCAATATAAATAAAGAATTAGTTCATTACAGTACCTTAAGTGGTGGTTTGTTTTCTTATACTAACGGAGCTCATGAGATTTTCTGTTGAGTTTTGTGTTGTGAAGTTTTCAAGTTTTGGGTAAAGATTTGATGGATTATGGAACAAGGAGTGGCAAGAGCCTAAGATTAGGAATTCCCAAGGAACCCCAAGGTAAAATTCAAGGACAACCAAAAGCCTAAGCTTGGGGATGCCCCGGAAGGCATCCCCTCTTTCGTCTTCTTCCATCGGTAACTTTACTTGAGGCTATATTTTTATTCACCACATGATATGTGATTTTCTTGGAGCATCTTGTATGATTTGAGTCTTTGCTTTTTAGTTTACCACAATCACCCTTTCTGTTCACACCTTTTGGGAGAGACATACATGAATTGGAATTTATTAGAATACTCTATGTGCTTCACTTATATCTTTTGAGATAGATAATTTTGCTCTAGTGCTTCACTTATATCTTTTAGAGCACGGTGGTGGTTTTATTTTATAGAAATTATTGATCTCTCATGATTCACTTATATTATTTTGAGAGTCCATTAGCACGGTGGTGGTAATTTGCTTTGGTTATAAAATTGGTCCTAATATGATAGGCATCCAGGACGGGTATAATAAAAACTATCATAAAAAGTGCATTGAGTACTATGAGAAGTTTGATACTTGATAATCGTTTTGAGATATGAGGATGGTGATATTAAAGTCATGCTAGTTGAGTAGTTGTGAATTTGAGAAATACTTGTGTTGAAGATTGCAAGTCCCGTAGCATGCATGTATGGTAACCGTTATGTAACAAATTTGAAACATGAGGTGTTCTTCGATTGTCTTCCTTATGAGTGGCGGTTGCGGACGAGCGATGGTCTTTTCCTACCAATCTATCCCACTAGGAGCATGCACATAATGCTTGGTTTTTGATAACTTGTAGATTTTTGCAATAAGTATGTGAGTTCTTTATGACTAATGTTGAGTCCATGGATTATACACACTCTCACCTTTCCATCATTGCTAGCCTCTTCGGTACCATGCATTGCCCTTTCTCACCTTGAGAGTTGGTGCAAACTTCGCCGGTCCATCCAGACCCCATGATATGATACGCTCTATCACACATAAACCTCCTTATATCTTCCTCAAAACAGCCACCATACCTACCTATTATGGCATTTCCATAGCCATTCCGAGATAATATTGCCATGCAACTTTCCACCGTTTCATTTATGACATGCTTCATCATTGTCATATTGCCTTGCATGATCATGGAGTTGACATCGTATTTGTGGCAAAGCCACCATGAATAATTTATCACTCTTGATTGATTCATTGCCCCTCCCGGTACACCGCCGGGGGCATTCATATAGAGTCATATCGTGTTCTAGTATCGAGTTGTAATGATTGAGTTGTAAATAAATAGAAGTGTGATGATCATCATTAATAGAGCATTGTCACAAATAAAAAAAGGAGAAAGGCCAAATAAAAAAGGCCAAAAAAAGAAAAGAAAGAAAAAAAGGGACAATGCTACTATCCTCTTTTTCCACACTTGTGCTTCAAAGTATCACCATGATCTTTATGATAGAGAGTCTCTTGTTTTGTCACTTTCATATACTGGTGGGATTTTTTCATTATAGAACTTGGCTTGTATATTCCAATAATGGGCTTCCTCAAATGCCCCAGGTCTTTGTGAGCAAGGAAGTTGGAAGCACACCCACTTAGTTTCTTTTGTTGAGCTTTCATACATTTATAGCTCTAGTGCATCTGTAGCATGGCAATCCCTACTCCTTGCATTGACCTCAATTGATGGGCATCTCCCTAGCCCATTGATTAGTCGTGTCAATGTGAGACTTTCTCCTTTTTTGTCTTCTCCACATAACCCCCATCATTATATTCTATTCCACCCATAGTGCTATATCCATGGCTCACGCTCATGTATTGCGTGAAAGTTGAAAAAAGTTTGAGACTACTAAAGTATGAAACAATTGCTTGGCCTGTCATCGATGTTGTGCTAGATGAGAGCATTCTTGTGTGAAGAAAATGGAGCATGACCAAACTATATGATTTTGTAGGGATGGACTTTCTTTTGCCATGTTATTTTGACAAACATGATTACTTAGTTAGTATGCTTGAAGTATTATTATTATTATGTCAATATTAAACTTTTGTCTTGAATCTCTCGGATCTGAATATTCGTGCCACAATAAAGAGAATTACATTGAGAATTATGCTAGGTAGCATTCCACATAAAAAATTCCATTTTTATCATTTACCTACTCGAGGACGAGGAGGAATTAAGCTTGGGGATGCTTGATACGTCTCCAAAGTATCTATAATTTTTTATTGTTCCATGCTATTATATTATCTGTTTTGGTTGTTTAATGGGCTTTATTATACACTTCTATATTATTTTTGGGACTAACCTACTAACCCAAGGCCCAGTGAAAATTGCTATTTTTTTGCCTATTTCAGTGTTTCACGGAAAAGGGATATCAAATGGAATCCAAACAGAATGAAACCTTCGGGAGAGTTATTTTTGGAACAAACGTGATACAGGGGACATCACTACAAGAAATATGTCAACTAGTGACCTTCTGTCAGTGACCCTCGAAGAATTGGTCATAGATCTATGACCATTTCAGACCAATTGGTCAAAAGCTGTTCGGGGGGCTCCAAACCCTAAACTATAACGACCATTTTGGTCAGAAAGGTCATAATTTCCTTACACGAAATGGTCATAAAGCAGATAGCATTGGTCTGCTGTCTTATTTCTAGCTGATCATGACCAATATAGATGGTCATAACCTTGTAAATTGTGGTGGGTTGCTATGACTAGGCGCCACCTCATCAGTTTTGCCTATGTGTCATGTCCATGTGGCAGTTTTTGCCCTAGCTTGTGAAGCAACCTATATTTCTGTCATTCCCAAAATTCCCAAAAAAATCTCATAAATTCTTTGGGTCATATCTTCGTCAAATATGTAAAAAACCTTCCTTGCTTAGTTTAAAAATAATTCAAAAATATTCATTTTCCTATTCTGTTCAGAACAATAGTTTGTGAAGGAAGTACCACTTTGGCATGTCCAAATAGTATCCATTTTCTACAGTGCTTTCCTATGCCCAAATAACCATCCTCCACAAAATGCCAGCTCAATGCATTCATTATTTTGAGCCGAGCTTCAACATTCGTATTTATGTCTAGTGTGGTAGTTTGCAAAGAAAGTACCACCTAGGCTCCTCCTTTTGAGCTGAAAATTTGTGAAGACGGTCTTCTTAGTAACTGATCATCCTCAGCCAAAACTCACGCCCATTAGACATGTACATTTCTCGTACCGCTAATCAAACACTTGGCTGCTAATTCATGATTAAGCATCGATCGGTCTCCTCGTGAGAATCTTATGTTGTAATTTTCTTCCTAGCACCTACCTGGAGAGTGCCCAACCCACTAGACATGCCTAGGCTGCCCAAAACACATGGCAATGCCACGGTCACGCGGTGACCACGCGCCGGGCATGCAAGTTTACGCGCTCTAGAGTTGGGGGCCTCGGCCACCGCCCAAACCTCGACGTATCGCCACCAAACCATGTATTTATGATTAGATAGGTACTTATGTAACTATATATGATTTTTGGAAAAAATAAATAGTAAACTATGAGGCAGCTGCAGTTCAAATTTGACCCGCTTCCTACTAAATCGGCGCGAATTTGTCTTTTTCACCAGAGGTGGATCAAAACTTTTGGCACCCAACCATTTTGTAAATTGTGCATTAAATATGGCCTAGTATTTTATAAAATTTATTTGGTCCAATTTTGCAACAAATATATGGTAGGCCCTTCACAAAAAACACTCATTTCGGGCACTCGGAAAATGGAAAATGTATTTTCTGTGAAAAGAAAATGAAAACTCCCTTAGGCAACATCGTTTGGAATTCTAAGATACACCCTTGTGCAAAATATGAGATCATTTGAACAAACTATGCCATGAATGTAGCCATAAGATTCATCATTTGGCTTGAAAGCCATGAATCTTCACACATGATAGCTCATTTCTGAGAACACTTTTTTAAAATAATTATCTTATTACAAGTTTATTATTTTTCCTGAAAACTTGGTCACATATAATGACACAATGCGGAGGTTTTCCAATTTTTTTATTTTCTTTGAATTTTTTATGCCCGTTTCAAAATGTGGTCAAAACGGCGGGCTTGACCGTTCCTAGCTAGTGGTTGAATCTTGGAATTTTTTTGGTGTTTCTCTGATTAAATAGATACTTATGTACCTAGAAATGATTTTTGGAAAAAATAAAGGGCAAACTACGAGGTAGCTACAGTTCAAATTTGACCCGCTTCTAGCTGAATCGGCGGGAATTTGTCTTTTTCACCAGAGGTGTATCAAAACTTTTGACACCCAACCATTTTATCAATTGTGCATTATATATGGCCTAGTATTTTATAAAATTGATTAGGTCCAATTTTGCAACAAATATATGGTAGGTTCTTCACAAAAAAACTCATTTCGGGCAGTCGGAAAATGGAAATGATTTCTCCGTGCAAAGAAAATGAAAACTCCCTTAGGCAACATTGTTTGGAATTCCAATATGCACCATTGTGCACAATTTGAGATCATTTGAACAAACTATGCCATGAATGTGGCCATAAGATTGATCATTTGACTTGAAAGCCATGAATCTTCACACATGATAGCTCATTTCTGAGAACACTTTTTAAAAGAATTGCCGTATTACAAGTTTATTATTTTTCCTGGTAACTTGGTCACATATAATGACACAATGCAAAGGTTTTCCAATTTTTTGATTTTTTTTTATTTTCTATGCCCATTTCAAAATGCGGTCAAAATGGCAAGAATGACCGTTCCTAGCTAGTGGTTGAATCTTGGAAAACTTTTGATGTTTCCCTGATTAAATAGGTACTTGTGTACCTAGAAATGATTTTTGGAAAAAATAAAGAGCAAACTATGAGGCCGCTGAGGTTCAAATTTGACCCGCTTCCTACTGAATCGACGGGAATTTGTCTTTTTCACTAGAGGTGGATCAAAACTTTTGACATGCAACCATTTGGTCAATTGTGCATTAAATATGGCCTAGTATTTTATAAAAATGATTTGGTCCAATTTTGCAACAAATATATGGTAAGTCCTTCACAAAAAAACTCATTTCGGGCACTCAAAAAATGGGCAAAATGAAATTTCCATGCAAAGAAAATGAAAACCCCCTCAGGCAGCATTGTTTGGAATTCCAAGATGCACCCTTGTGCACAATATGAGATCATTTGAACAAACTATGCCATGAATGTGGCCATAAGATTGATCATTTGGCTTGAAAGCCATTGATCTACCATAACACTTGAGCATTTGTGTGATGACTGATGTTCGACGAAGGTGGTGACGATTTGTTGATGCGAGGGGTGTCGTCGCTCTTGGTATGGGGTAGTGATGCGTGGTGCCGCAGGATGCCGGGTGGTGGCCATCGGTCATGCACACGAGGATGGTGTCGCAAGGTCGCCGGGGGTTGCAGCAGAAGGTGGTGCTGCAAATAGTCACGGATGATGCAACATAGCATCGCCGCGGACCGCGGGTGCTGTGATCCAACATTGTCGGGACCGACGGAGTTGCAATGAAGCATTGTCAGGCCGCCAGTGTTGTGATGTAATATCGTCGAGGGTCATCAGAGTTGCAACGAAGCCTCCCCGAGTTAGTCAATATGGTATAATATTTTTGAAAATGAAGTGGTGCCCTTTTGCAACAAATATTGGATAGGTTATTTACATGGGTGTGAGAATATGTAAGAGAAAAAAACAATTGCATAAGCTTAATCATCATTGGTGGAAACATGTGTGCCATGAATCGATGACATGGCACAGATCCATCCATCCATCTTTTCATCCCACATCCATCCATCCATCCACCCACCCACCCACCCATAGTCCCACACCCACCCGCTGTGTCCCACCCACCCACCCGCTGTGCCCGATGCTGAGAGAGAGAGCTCTCCTCCTCCCCTTCCAGATCGCCGCCGCCACCTCCCCATCCCTCGCGCCGCCACCACCATCGTCCCTCCGTCCTCCTATCGCGCCGCCCATTCATCCGAGCCTGACGACCCCAGATCCGCGCGCCACCCATCGTTCCCCATCTTCCGCTCCCTCCCTCCACCTCCCGCAGCAGATCCAGCGCCATGCAGCCTCGGTGTCACGGCCGGCTAGCTCGCCGGCGCGCGCGTGCTTCGATGCGCGCCGCTCCGTCGAGCTGGCCGGACCACGACGACATGCGACCTAGGGTTTGCAGGATCCTCAGACGGCCGCTGTCCACCTCGTTGTAGGTTGGGGTTCGTCGTACTCCACCCTAGCAGTCGATCCTGGCCGTCGCTGCTTCACCAGCCTCCTCCTTTGGCGTCTCCGTGAGGGCGCCCGACGCCAGGCAGGCCATCGATGCGCCGGACCTCAAGGCCGGTCGTGCTGCTCCTTTTGCCTGCGTCCTTCCCCGACAACGTCCCCATGGCTAGGGTTTCGGATGCGATGGTGCCTCCGTCGATGGTGCGGCTCTGGTGACTCTTACCTCGCCCCACACGCAGCTCAGCCCATTCATACGAGCCTGACGACACGAAGGTTTCTGTTCATTCGATCTGATCTTGTTTTTTGTTCTTGTCTTCTCAAGCGCGTGTTCTTGCGCGCAGCACGAGAAGGTGGAGAAGATCAGGGACAGGGCCACCAATGAGACCATCACGCTCAAGGAGACCCGCCTCCAGCAGTAGGACGATGGTGTCCCCTCCAGCGCCATCCACGAGATCTCCCTCCTCAAGGAGATGCAGCACCAGAACATCGTCAGGTATCCCTCCCCTCCACCTTCCCATCTCTCCTCCCCAGCGTCAGGATTTCAGCTGGATTTAGCCGCCATGGAATGGATGGACTGGCTGACTGCTGCTATGCTATGCAGGCTGCAAGACGTGGTGCATAACGCGAATGACAAGGCCGCATGTGAGATGCTCCTGCATGACAAAGCCGCCGCCGGATCAGCTCCTCTCTGCCGGTGGATCCTCGTCTCTCCGACAAGGACGCCACCGGATCCCGTCCTCTCCGACAGCAATGCCTCTGGATCCACTTGTCCTCGAAAACGATGGCACCAAGGAGCACCAGGAGCTTCGGATCCGGTAACTTATTATCTCCCTCTCTCCCTCCCGCAGTACCTACTATGTATCATGCTTATTGTTTACTACATTAAGGCATGCGGACACAGAATTTGTAATCAGATTTGTTACCGCTTATGAATATGGCGATGTTCATGAATGATGGATGTGGCTGGGGGTTGAGGTATATAGTTCTATAGAATGCCATCTAGGATATCTGTTAAGCCACTTGGTCAGTTAGTTTCTTTTAGTACATATACCATGAATCCAAGTTTGATGCTAGGCTAGACGTCTCTGGTACCCATGCGTATTGCCATGTCTCTCTATATTTATAAGTTGAATCCAGCACTAACATGTGAACAACACTTGCACTGCCTTATGTATTTACACATAAGGAGTTAAACTACATGTCTGCTATTGCAGCGCAGATTACATCTATATCATTAGTTTCTTTGTTGATTTACTGATAATTAGTTAGGTGTAATGTGTCTGGTGTTACTACATACATTGTTGAACTAGTTGTAGCAAGATAATGAATAATATTTCTTCATTAACTATGCCAACCTGCATCTTGTTGTACTAGTAATAGTAGGATAATGTAGCTTGTTGTACTAATGATGCTGCTATGCCTTTCACATTCATTCATACATTCTCTGATTGTTCTAGGAGTCGGTCATCATTCATTTGATGCGGTGCACCATGGACGTGATGGCCGCTTCATCCGCTCCCCCGGCGCCATGGAGGGGCTAGAGCTGGCTGTGGACGACGACGCCTGGCGACAAGGGACGGCCTGGCCTGCCACCCTGAAGCCCTAACAAGGCGGCTGAGGAATCAGGAGGGGTACTCATACCGTCGCCCCTCATGTGGATGCGCTGGACCTCAAGGCCAGGCCTACTGCTGCTGTTGGGTAGAGTCTGGCCACGCTACTGCTAGGTATGATTCCCACCTCCTCCGAACCCCCTTGTATTGCAGGCCTTCACGTGCATGTGTGGAGTCCTATTTTTATGTTGAGGAACGCGGGCTGCTCTTATCAGGGCAAACGCACGCGCCTTCATGTCTTATTTGCGATATATAAATCATCTGGAACAAATCATTTTCGTGAATTTGGTCGAGTTCCTCGTATACTGTATATTTTGACAGCATATGTCCTCACAAAAGAGGAAGGAAAAAATATTGCATATGTCTCTGCATTTCAGTTCCATACTTTTGAGCTCAGCAAGCTAAACTTGTTTCAAACATTTAGATGGCTCATATCAGATAACCAGTAACTTGAGCATTACATGCATAAGCTGCTGGAGGAATGTCTTCAGCTAACCACAGAGAACTGGTGCTGTGCACATCTTCCTTTGTAGAAAAGATCAGTAGTTGTGTAGACTTGTGCAAAGCCTAAATTTTTATAGTAAGGTGGCCAGCATGGTGTCGCGACATGATCACTGACGGAATTAATTATGATTTTGTTATTATGCTTTATGATTTACTCAATCACTATTGTTTCATGATGATTATGCGATAATGCTCCTCTTCTTCCTCGACCACCTGAACCACCATGTCGGCGGGCTCCTGAAGCATCAACTTCAATAACGGTGACCATCCATTCCTCCATTCCTTGCTTGCAGCTAGCGTTTTAGTTCTCCTAGAGCTAGCTAGTTTAGTCTGCTACGGTTTGGGGTGCTTTGGGTTTCAATTCACTATAGCAGAAGCACCATTCTTTTGCCTTTTTTAGTTAGATGCCTTTGGATTGTTTGGCATCAGAACCTGTTCAAGGAGATTTGCTTTTGGTAGTTGCAGAGTAGATTAAGTATTCCGTAGAATTCACCACATGAGTATACTACTTAATAGCCAATTTTCGTGGTCAAATTCAGCCCTGGATGCAAATGGATGTCATGATTCTGTTATGCTCCGAGGTTGGTGGTCGAATTGAGGTGCCTCTAGACTATAGTGTATTAGGTTGCCAGGAGTAGTAAAACTTAGTTTTGTATTGAGGATTGAGGGTGGCTGGGCTTATAAGTTAATCATCAGCGTGAATGATTTGTTTGTCTGATCCTCACGAGTTAATGCTTCGCTCGTCCGGGTGTGTGATAATGTCATGTGTCTTGTGCAATCAGATTACATTTCTGTTTGTTATGGTAATATAAAAAATATTTGTGCTGTCAAAATTTTCACAGTGCGTGCCTTTCATTTCTTTAGTTTGATTGTTTCCCTTGTATTCAATATGCTTCTAGTGGTTGATCCTTCAATTTTTGTTGTGGCATCTTTATTTTCACAGGTGTTGTGTGTTCTGGAAGATGGAAGATGACAAAAACCTATTTTTGTTGAACTAAATTTTCTGTATTCTGTTTTGTTGTACGTATCATTAGATAGTTTTGTATAGGAACATGTGATACTATTTTGTAGGGCTTTATGGCCTGTGATGTAAACATATTTAGTGCTGAAATATGAAATTATTTGCAAAATTTGTCAAAAAGGTGGATCATCTGTATGAATATGTGAATGGGCTGAAAAGAGTACTGGACCAACTCCAGGATTGAATTAATATTTGAATGTATAAAAAGGCCAAATGTAAACCAGAAATGGGCTGCATAAAATTGTACATATATTCTTGAAAGGCCAAACATGCATAAAAATTGATGGGCTGGCCCGTTGGGCTTGGCCCATGTAGCAGACAAAAATTAACAGAAATAAATATACCAAATGGGTTGAATTAATGGGCTCGGCCCATGTAGAAAATCGAATTGGACCGGGCTGATTCTTGTGCCACATCAGATTGCCACGTCGTATGCCTACGTGGACTGGAGACACTGCTAGTGACCAAAACAAAACAGTAGGCATATTTTGGTTGTAAACGTCTACGACCTTCTCACAGAGAAGGTCGTTAATTTTAGTTTACGACCGCCAGCTTTTGACCTTCTGTTTTTGGTCACAAAAAGGTCGCAAATGAAAAACAATGACCTTTTAGTGACCAATAGTCAAGGTCACAAGTTGACATATTTCTTGTAGTGCTTGGAGTAGACGTCAAGAAAGAAGCGAGGCGTCCACGAGGCAGGGAGGCGCAATTTTCCCCCTGGGCATGCTCCCAAACCTCGTGGGCCCCTCGCAGCTCCACTGACCTACTTCTTCCTCCTATATATATATCCATATACCCCGAAAACATCCAGGAGCACCACGAAACCCTATTTCCACCGCCGCAACCTTCTGTACCCAAGAGATCCCATCTTGGGGCCTTTTCTGGAGCTCTGCCGGAGGGAGAATTTATCACGGAGGGCTTCTACATCGACACCATAGCCTCTTCGATGATGTGTGAGTAGTTTACACAGACCTTCGGGTCCATAGTTATTAGCTAGATGGCTTCTTCTCTCTCTTTGGATCTCAATACAATGTTCTTCTCGATCTTCTTGGAGATCTATTTGATGTAACTCTTTTTGCGGTGTGTTTGTCGAGATGCAATGAATTGTTGGTTTATGATCAAGTTTATCTATGAACAATATTTGATTCCTCTCTGAAATCTTTTATGTATGATTGGTTATATTTGCAAGTCTCTTCAAATGATCAGTTTGGTTTGGCCTACTAGATTGATCTTTCTTGCAATATGAGAAGTGCTTAGATTTGGGTTCAATCTTGCGGTGTCCTTTCCTAGTAACAGCAGGGGCAGCAAGGCATGTATTGTATTATATTGTTGCCATCGAGGATAAAAAGATGGGGTTTATATCATATTGCTTGAGTTTATCCCTCTACATCATGTCATCTTGCCTAATGCATTACTTCAGTTCTTATGAACTTAAGACTCTAGATGCATGCTGGATAGCGGTCGATGTGTGGAGTAATACTAGTAGATGCAGAATCGTTTCGGTCTACTTGTCGCGGACGTGATGCCTATATACATGATCATGCCTAGATATTCTCATAATTATGCACTTTTCTATCAATTGCTCAACAGTAATTTTTTCACCCACTGTAATACTTATGCTATCTTGAGAGAAGCCACTAGTGAAACATATGGCCCCCGGGTCTATCTTTTATCATATAAGTTTCCCAATTTACTTTGCAATCTTTACTTTCAATCTATATCATAAAAATACCAAAAATATTTATCTTATTATCTCTATCAGATCTCACTCTCGTTAGTAACCGTGATGGGATTGACAACCCCTTTATCGCGTTGGTTGCGAGGTTCTTATTTGTTTGTGTAGGTACGAGCGACTTGCATGTAGTCTCCTACTCGATTGATACCTTGGTTCTCAAAAACTGATGGAAATACTTACACTACTTTGCTGCATCACCCTTTCCTCTTCAAGGGAAAACCAACGCAGTGCTCAAGAAGTAGCAGTAGTCATGTGAATTTGGTATTCATTCAATATTTTGATGAGATGTATGTTGTCTTTCCTCTAGTGGTGTCATGTGAACGTTGACTACATGACACTTCACCATTGTTTGGGCCTAGGGGAAGGCATTGGGGAGTAATAAGTAGATGATGGGTTGCTAGAGTGACAGAAGCTTAAACCCTAGTTTAGGAGTTGCTTCGTAAGGGGCTGATTTGGATCCATATGTTTCACGCTATGGTTAGGTTTACCTTAATACTTATTTTGTAGTTGTGGATGCTTGCAATAAGGATTAATTATAAGTGGGATGCTTGTCCAAGGAAGGGCAATACCCAAGAACCGGTCCACCCAAATATCAAATTATCAAACTACCGAACGCGAATCGTATGAATGTGATGAAAACTAGCTTGACGATAATTCCCATGTGTCCTCGGGAAAGTTTTCCTTCATATAAGAGTTTGTCCAGGCTTGTCCTTTGCTACAAAAAGGATTGGGCCATCTTGCTGCACCTTATTTACTTTTATTACTTGTTACCCGTTGTCGGTGTCAAAACCGGCGGATCTCGGGTAGGGGGTCACGAACTGTGCGTCTAAGGCAGATGGTAACATGAGGCAGGGGACACGATGTTTTACCTAGGTTCGGGCCCTCTTGATAGAGGTAAAACCCTACGTCCTGTTTGATTATTCTTGATAATATGAGTAGTACAAAAGTTGATCTACCACGAGATCAGAGAGGCTAAACCCTAGAAGCTAGCCTATGGTATGATTGTATGTTGTCCTACGGACTAAAACCCTCCGGTTTATATAGACACCGGAGGAGGCTAGGGTTACAAAGAGTCGGTTACAAGGAAGGAGATCTACATATCTGTATTGCCAAGCTTGCCTTCCACGCCAAGGAGAGTCCCATCCGGACAAGGGATGACGTCTTCAATCTTGTATCTTCATAGTCCAACAGTCCGGCCAAAGGATATAATCCGGCTGTCCGGATACCCCCTAATCCAAGACTCCCTCAGTATCCCCTAAACCAGGCTTGAATGATGATAAGTCCAGCGCGCAGATTCTGTTCGGCATTGCAAGGCGGGTTCCTCCTCCGAATACTTCATAGAAGATCTTGAACATGAGGATCTTGTCCGGCTCTGCAAAATAAGTTCCACATACCACCATAGAGGGAATAATATTTACACAAATCTAATCTGCTAACGTACCTTGTAGTGTGACAACACACCACAGCCAGGTCTTTATTCGAATTGTTTTTCATAACCTATCTCAGCGAGTTTCGCGAGGCGGTTTCCTTGGCACGTCTTCTCGAAGCAGAGATCGTGTCCCCTTATTACGGACGTGGGTAACCCAATGGAGCCTATTAGTAGGACTCCTAAATCTTAGGCAAGTCCCAAACGGCCACGAGGAGGACGCTTGATGTTCACCCTCTTTATAAAGGGGACAAGGCCTTTTCCTCTCAATCTTAATCGAATCCACCTCTGGCATCGAGTTCCAACACCCAAAGCTCGGGTTTAGGCACTTCGGACCTTCAACTATGTCTGGATCCAACCTTCAAGGTCGGTGGATGCCTTACTCCATCATAGAGGAGGACATCAAGAAGTTGAGAGAGGCCTGATATCTGACTGCCGAAATTTCACATCAGCTGCCAGCCCGAGGGCAGGTCGTCCCTACTCCCGAACCCAACGAGAGCGTCGACGTCGTGTTCGTCTCCCACTTCCTCCGAGGACTAGGCCTCACTCTGGATCCCTTTGTTAGGGGTCTTATGTTCTATTATGGGCTAGATTTTCACGATCTGGCCCCGGAATACCTTCTTCACATCTCGACATTTATTGTCGTATGCAAGGCCTTCCTCCGCATTACCCGTCACTTCGGCATGTGGCTCAAGACCTTCGATGTGAAGCCGAAGATGATCGAGGGGCAGCACGCAGCGTGCGGAGGTGCTTCAATAAACAAAATTGCTGACGCTCCCTGGCCTGAGGGTTACTTCCCAGAGGTGCCCGGATTGTGGCAGTGGGAGTGGTTCTACATCACAGCTCCCCGAAGTGCCAAGTGCGTAGCTTCCCCCGCCTTCCGCTTAGGCCCCCCACCACAACTGATGTCATGGATCAGCAGGGGGCTGAGCTGTGGTCCAGCCAAGGACGTGCCAATACTGCAAAGCCGTATCCGAGATCTCTTCGAGAGAGATATCAATCTGGTTATGGTAGTGTAAGTTATGCTAGTCCGTCAAGTCCACCCTTGCAAACCCCGGCCCCTTCGCATGTGGGAATTCCACCCGGAAGGACCGCGAGCTTTCCAACATTTCCTCGGCATGACGCACGAAGAGATGTACAAATTGTTCTTCGGACCACAAATAATGTGTCCCGACATCACTGAGGATGCAGGTATGAGCTGCAATCGCCCGGATACCCAAGTAAGTAGCCCTGCATCTAAACACACTGTCCGTTTTATTCATAGCAGCATTGCCCTAAAAAGAAAAACCGCTCTTGGTCCAGGATTGCATAGCGAAGGCAAAGTTGATCAGGTATACGGCCCCCCTCCCTGAGACCTCACCAAATCCCATGCTAACCAGGATGCTGGAGATCGCGCCTTATCAAGCACCCTTGGGAGAAGATAAAGGGGGGAACAAGGAGGTTAGCACTTCCGCGAAGGAGGTTAGCCGGGGAGGTGGGACTGAAACTTCCTCTCCCCAGGGAAGGAAGAGGACCGCCTCCGAGGACCCGGAGACAATGGTCTCCAAACGGGGGAAGAAATCTTCGCCAGAGGGTCCTGCCTCGGGGGCTACCCTGGCCGCACTATGCCCTCAAGGGGATCAGCCCTCCACCGATCTGTAAGTAAAAGGGTACTTAATAATGAAAATATCTCGATTTACTTCTAAGGAAAACAACCGAAGCATTTATCTTGCAGTTCGGATCTTAGCCCTTCTCAGCACAGCTCGTCTTCAGGGGATCTTCTTCCGGAGATGATGGAGAGCGAAACGCCTCCCCCTGCCACACTGCCTCACGAGGCGGGTGACCCCGAGGTGTCGTCGCGGAGGGTTTCTCCTGATCCGGCAAGGCCAGAAGGTAATCCTATGGCCACCTGAAGTGCTTAGTATCCGGCTCTTGAAGAGAGCAATCAAAAGAGTCCAGCACCGTCTGGTGTGCGGTCGTACATACTGAGGGATCTGCTAGAGCAAGCGGCTATCTCAGAACAGCACCGTACATTAATGGGTACGGTGATTGAAAGGATTTCGTCCGCCAAAAGCGGGTTCCATGAAGCCTTTGTGAGTCTACTGACGGGTTTTGAGGTACGTGAAATGATGTACATTTTTGACAGTACCACACATTTTTAGATATGCCCTGTGTAGATAGTAGCCCCTGAGACTCTGCTTGTCGTCAAAAACGGCAGCAAACAGAGGATCATAGTCCCAGGTAATAACCAGACCGCCTTTATGTGCAGGTGGTTGAAGCTCCGGTGGCTAGCCGGACTGATGGGTTTGCCGAACAAAGGCGGCAGCTGGATGCGGCAGATGCCGACATCGTGCTTGTCAACAAGCGGCTTGACGAGGCACAGGGTCAGTGATTTTTCCGGTGATCGTCACATAGTAAGAGCAGCATGATGCCAATATCTTTAATATGTCGTGACTGCAGATGGAGCTGCCGCCATGGAGACCCTTCGGGCGGAACTTGCCCAACCCAAGAAGCACACAAGGAGCAGCAATGCGGTCGCTTTAAAGGCGGCCGAGGGTTTAAGGGCCGAACAGGCCGCACATTGTGAGAGCAAAGAAAAAATTGCCAAGATGGCAGTGGAGTTAAAAGATGCTGCTGACCATTACCGGCTTCTTGAAGAGGAAAACCGAGCGAAGGCGATGGACCTGGAGAAGGCCCGAGTGGCTGCCGAGGAAGCCCGCTCCAAAATTAGAGCGACGAAAGAGGAGCTGAATCAAGCTGCGGATATCGTTTCTAGGAAGCCCTTCTTGTTACGGACTAAGTTCGGAGATCCAAAATATGCTCCTCTAGACCGGCTATGGATTTCTGCGGACGAGTGCATGGATTTGGCTGCAAGTGCTGCTGATGCGGCCGAGTACTTCAAGGATCAGAAGGGTCCTGAAGTGGAGAAGCTGTTCTGGACACAGTTTCACGCTCCAGTCCGTCCGATGTTGCTGAATGAGCGATTGACCGGTTGGGCCGAGCTCATAGATTATCCGGACTTGCCATGAGGTCCATAGTGGATCATCTCTGGCCAGGAGGTCCAAGGCCGAATAGCTACTTTAGCTTGGTGCAACAGTTCCTTGGTGCTGTGCCCCGCATCGATGCTGTAAAGAGGTCGGCGTGCATAGAGGGCTCGCGGATGGCCCTTGCCCGTGTCAAAACATACTGGGTGGAGATGGATGCCAGCACTGTTGCGGCACAGGGTTCGGCCGTAGGCTGAGTGGCTGCCGACCACTACTTTGAAAAAGTTCTTGAAGGCGCTCGTTTGATAGAGGCTCAGTGCTCGAAGAATATTATGTTTAAGTGACATGTATTCCCATTGTAAGAACAATGTTTTATTGAATTTATCAAGGCTGTATTTATACTTTTGCCCGAAAGTGCTATGATGACTCCTGTGCGGCCGTTTATGTATATATGTATATAACCTAAAAGATGGCAGTCGTCGGCTTCAGTCCCCATGCATATAATGCGGGGGTGTTCGCAGAAGACACATCTTCACACTTGATCCAACATCTTGGTCCATTAAGGAGGTGATAGCGCAGCGAACTAGGAAATCGGACTATAATGCTTTAACACTTTCACTTAGCCAGAGGAGTTTGACAATGGGGCTACTATATAGCCCCTGGTGGCTCCGCGCTCATCCGGATTCGGGGCCCGTACATGCCTGGCCGGGAAACGGCCCTTCGTTAAGGTGGAGGAATCCCGAAGATTCCACTAGGTCATCGAGTGGTTGACCAGTCTCACCCTATATCATGACTGTCAGTTTTCGGCTTTCTCTACTGAGGTGCTCGTCCGGATGAACCAAGGCACAATCGCAGCAGTTCTCCTAGTGCCGCCTTAGCCAATAGAGCGGAACGTAAGGTAGCAAAACACAAGAGCCGGGCAAACCCGACATTTGACCAAAGACATGATTCGGAGCTGATGCATATAAGGCCAAAGTCGCGACGCCGAACACTCCCTAGGCTATTCGGTCTTTATGTTGTAAACCGGGTCAAAATAGTTCCCTTTGTAATAAGCCCCTGGTGTCCAGGTACGTGCAATATTCTAACGTGGCCACATGTCAATACGTCAGCATCCTTCTCAATTGTACTGAGAATCCAAGGGATGTGTATCAACAAGAGACAGTAAAAAAGGTTTACGCAGGGTCTTAATCTAAAAAGAATCCTTGGAATGGGTCCCTGCTGCACGTCTGCGCCTGTGTCTCCGTTGTGCCGTATTCTGGACAGGTGTAGCACGATGGTCATCTGAAAAAGAAAGGAACTTAATTGAAAGTTTTCGTGCAAAATGTAGGTTATACTAAATAAACCATGTACAGTTCAAAATGAGTAAAGTTGAGCCAAATTGTCACTTGTTTGCGCGCTTTGAGCCCCTTGTATTGTAATAGGGGTATAGCCATCAAACCTGTATCAATTACATATAGCTGCGCCGGACTCGTCCAACCGCGTCCGTGGTCTTAACGACCTGTCAGATGCTTTAGCTGGTGAGGCCGTTTAGTGTGCGGCTGCCAAGGCAGCCGCACGGTCTTCCGCGCACAAGGAGCGCTCAATATTTCCATTTACTGTAATGATGCCACGTGGACCAGGCATCTTAAGCATGAGAGAAGCGTAATGCGGTATTGCGTTAAAGAGAGCAAAAGCTTCGCGTCCGAGTAGTGCTTGATAACCACTTTGGAACGGAGCGATCTAGAACGTTAAATTTTCGCTATGGAAGTTATTGGGAAAGCCGAATATAACCTCTAGTAGCAGAGAGCCCGTGCAATGGGCCTCTGGGCCTGGCGTTACTCCTTTAAAGGTAGTATTGTTGCGGCTGATTTTTGTTGGGTCTATCCCATTTTGCGGGCTATGTCCTGATATATTAGGTTTAAATTGCTGCCTCCGTCCATCGGGACTCGTGTGAAGTGGTATCCATCAATTATTGGGTCTAATACCAAGGCAGCCCATCCTGCACGCCGGATACTTGCCGAGTAATCCTGATGGTCAAAGGTGATCGGTTGGGATGACCAGTGGCAGAACTCCGCAGAGATAGGCCCTGGGGCATGTGTCTCTAGGAGTGCCGCTTTGTTTCTCCCTTTGTCGCGTGTAACACGTTTACTGTTTTGACTTCTGGTGGGAATTTCTTCTGTTCCCCAGAGCTTTGCTTGTGAGGCTCGTCCTCGTCTTCGCTTGGTGTATCCCGCCCCTTATGTTCGGCGTTGATCTTGCTGGACTGCTTGAAGACCCAACATTCTCTATGGGTATGATTTGCAGGTTTATCGGGGGTGTTGTGGATCTGACATATTTTATCCAGAATCTTGTTTAGGCTGGACAGTTCGTCTCTGTTGCCTTTGGAGGGCAGCTTTTGTTGAACTGGCCAAGAGCTTCAAAATCTGGCGTTTACCGCCGTGCTCTTCGGGCTATCTTCTTTATTCCGGCGCTTGTTTTTGTTGCGTCGTGGTTTCCCGTTTCCGTCCCTGACTTCGGATGTACTTGGGTCACTAGTGCTGCATCGGGCTAACCAGCTGTCCTCGCCTGCGCAAAAGCGGGTCATGAGGCTTGTTAATGCTGCCATTGTTCTCGGCTTTTCTTGGCCGAGGTGTCTGGCAAGCCATTCGTGTTGAACGCTGTGCTTAAAGCTGCTAAGGCTTCGGCGTCCAGGCAGTCGACTATTTGGTTCTTTTTAGTGAGAAACTTGTTCCAAAGCTTTCGGGCTGACTCTCCGGGCTGTTGAGTTATATGACTCAAATCGTTTGCATCCGGTGGTCGGACATAGGTCTCTTTAAAATTTGCCCGAAAAGCGTCTTCGAGCTCTTCCCAGCTTCCAATGGAGTTTTCGGGGAGGCTTTTAAGCTAGTGCCGAGTTGGCCCTTTGAGCTTGAGGGATAAGTACTTGATGGCGTGGAGATCGTCTCCTCGAGCAATATGGATATGGAGGATGTAGTCCTCAATCCATACCCCAGGGTCTGTCGTTACGTCGTACGCCTCTATGTTTACTGGTTTGAATCCCTTTGGAAATTCGTGGTCCAGCACCTCATCGGTGTAACATAGGGCGTGTGCGGCACCCCTGTATTTGGGTGTACCGTGGTGTTGGGATGTTTGTTGTGTTGCATTGCACGCTGGAGCGCACTTGCGTGGCCCGTAGATGGATCTGGTTGTGCCGTCCTTTTGATGCGAGCCCTCACGCGGATCGCGTACTGGCTTATGTGCAGCGTCGTTTGCCGCTCTATGTTGGCCACGAGGTCATCTATCCGACCGGATGGCCGTTTTGTTTTTTGGTTGCAGGGGATCTAAGGCCTCCTCACCGAATTCAGGTAGCAACTTTCGCTTCGGGTAGCTCTTGTTGTGGCGATTACCGCTGTACTTCGCTGCAGTGTTGAGTACTTCACTCCATCTGATTCTGAGTGTGTCTTGTGCAGCCCTGAGCCTTTGCTTCTGCTTTTTTAGACTCCTCGCAGTGGCAACAAGCCTTTGATGGGTATTCTGTTGCTCCGGGTGCCTGTCCGGTGTGATGTTATCCGGAATGTTATCTTCGGCAGAGTCAGGTTGTTCGGTTTGATTCTCCATGTTGTCATGGTCGGACGATGGTTCAATGTCGTGTTTGCCGTCCGCTGGCTCGCCTTGCTCTATCGCTGGGTTTATATGATCGCTGCTTCTGCCGAGGCGGGATTTGGAGAGGCGCTTACGCTGCCGCTTTGATTGCTTCTCGAGGGAACAACCCTTCGCTGCGTCCTTCCGTTCTTCGTCTTCATTTTCTTTGGGTGTGTCCACCATGTATACATCATATGATGAAGTGGGCGTCCAGTGCCCTGTGGGCAGTGGTTCCTGTTCGTCTCCTGCATCATCGTCCATACCATCGATGCCTTCGGAGTCGAAGTCGAGCATGTCGATCAAATCATCGACAGTGGTTACTAAGTGGGTGGTGGGTGGGCGGCAAATTTCTTCATCATCCGCATCCCAATTCTGTCGGACATAGTTCGGCCAGGGCTCTCCTGACAGAGAGAGAGAGAGACATTAATGAGTTCAGTATGTCGCCGAAAGGTGAGTGCTGAAAGTTATCTGCGGAAGTGAACTCCATGATCGGCGCCCAGCCGGATTCGATGGGCACGGGCGCAGGTGGTTCGGAGTCTGTGGCCGGGGAAGAATCCGGCAGTTTGGCGTCACAACTCTCGTGAAGGGTAAGGTCGATACTCGGCTCGATCGCCGATGACAATGCAGGCCTCCGCGGCGGGTTCTATCCACCCGTCACTGGATGGTGCAATTGGCTCCGATTTGAGGGTCGGAGCGGTCGCCGGTGCGATCTCCCGAACATTGTCCGATGGTAGAGCTAAGTCGTGCTCATCATGACCGTGCGGCGCACTTGGCAAGGGCTCGAATCCGTCGAAGATCAAGTCTCCGTGGATGTCGGCTGTGTAGTTCAAGTTTCGAAATCTGACCTGATAGCCAGGGGCGTAGCTCTCAATTTGCTCTAGATGGCCAAGCGAGTTGGCCCGCAGTGCGGAGCCGCCGAATACAAAGATCTGTCCGGGGAGAAAAGTCTCACCCCGAACTGCATCGCTATCGATGATCGAAGGAGCCATCAAGCCTAATGATGAAGACACAGACGAACTCTCAATGAAAGCACCAATGTCGGCGTCAAAACCGGCGGATCTCGGGTAGGGGGTTCCGAACTACGCGTCTAAGGCGGATGGTAACAGGAGGCAGGGGACACAAAGTTTTACCCAGGTTCGGGCCCTCTTGATGGAGGTAAAACCCTACGTCCTGCTTGATTATTCTTGATAATATGAGTAGTACAAAAGTTGATCTACCACAAGATCAGAGAGGCTAAACCCTAGAAGCTAGCCTATGGTATGATTGTATGTTGTCCTACGGACTAAAACCCTCCGGTTTATATAGACACCGTAGGGGGCTAGGGTTACACAGAGTCGGTTACAAGGAAGGAGATCTACATATCCGTATTGCCAAGCTTGCCTTCCACGGCAAGGAGAGTCCCATACGGAAACGGGACGAAGTCTTCAATCTTGTATCTTCATAGTCCAACAGTCTGTCCAAAGGATATAATCCGGCTGTCCGGATACCCCCTAATCCAGGACTCCCTCACCCGTTACAAATTACCTTATCACAAAACTATCTGTAACCGATAATTTCAGTGCTTGCAGAGAATACCTTACTAAAAACTGCTTATCATTTCCTTCTACTCCTTGTTGGGTTCGACACTCTTACTTATCGTAAGGACTATGATAGATCCCCTATACTTGTGGGTCATCACTTCGCCGGTCTTGACTTCGGCGCCGTCTCCTCCCCCAGTCATCATGTCGACGGGCCATGGTTCTTCTGTCGCGCCTGGTGCCCTGGAGGAGGACTTCTCCGCGCTGGACCAGCTTCAGGGCGATCTTCAGGGCCCCAACCGGCGCTAAGCATCGGGGCGCCTGGAGCTGATCTCGGCATGGCTCCAGGCCAACGCGTCCGTCAGGGCGGCCTGGGCCCATGCCGTGGCGGCCTCAGAGGAAGGCCGGAAGGTGGACGTCCTAGCCGCAACCGCCCATGACATGGCGGTGTAGGAAGCCAAGGCCTGAAGAGCGATGCCATGCGGTGGAGGCTAAGCTGAAGATCCTCCATGACAAGAAGGCCGCCCAGGCTCGCCAGCTCGAGGTGTAGGAGGAGGACCTGAAGGTCCGGGAGGCTAGGGTCGCCGACAGTGATGCTGAGCTGGAGCAGATAGCCCGGGAACAGGCCATGGAGCACGATCGCCTAGATAAGAAAAAGGAGGAGGTGGAGGCGGCCCAGGCATCCCACGCCAAGCTTGTCTCCAAGGACAAAGCTCAGCGGGAGACCAGGGAGAAGCTCCTCGCTACTGCTGAGAAGACGGTCGCCGTGGGGCGCGCCGCCTTTGACTCCCTTGAGTTGAGGTCCCACAAGGTGCTGCGGGATCTCTACGAGAGCGGGTATAAGGACCCACTGGTGACTATGGAGGAAGGCCCCACCGAGCTGCTCCTCAAGCTCATCACAGCGCTCGAGGGCATCCTCATCGGAGTGGGCCCGATGGTGGAGGGGGAGGCCCGCACGCTTTCTACCTCGGCCATGACGTGCGTCTTCAACCACCTTTATCTCCGGGACACCAGCTTCGATCTCAGTGCCTTGCTCGAGCCCGTGGACCCCAAGTCCTATACCGCCGCTGTCAAGGCCATGAAGGGTCAGGTGGAGGCCCTACTGTGGAAGTTCCTCGCCTCGACTCCGCGACCACGGCTAGCGGCAAGGACGGCGGCGACGTCGTCAATGACGGGGCTTCCCAAGCCGGCGATGGCGGCATCCAACGCTGAAGAAGAAGCTTGACGGCTATGCTCCCCTCTATTCAAGTCCTGCAATATGTACCATGCCTCGTGGAGGCATAAGAACTTGTGCTTGGTATTTCTAACAAACATTATGTTCTATAATAATTTGCTAGGGTTCTGCAATCTCCTTTCCGTTTGCTTCAGCGTTCTGCGTCGGCAGGTGTCGGTGTCAAAACCGGCAGATCTCGGGTAGGGGTCCCGAACTATGCGTCTAAGGATCGAAGGTAATAGGAGACAGGGGACACGATGTTTACCCAGGTTTGGGCCCTCTTAATGGAGGTAATACCCTACATCCTACTTGACTGACATTGATGAGTATAGGGGTTACAAGAGTAGATCTACCACAAGATCGTGATGGCTAAACCCTAGATGTCTAGCCTATACGATTATGATTGCATCTACGGACTAAACCCTCCGGTTTATATAGACACCGGAGGGGGCTAGGGCTTGTACATAGTCGGTTTACAGAGAAAGGAATCCTCATATCTGCACGCTAAGCTTGCCTTCCATGCCAAGGAGAGTCCCATCCGGACATGCGGAAAGTCTTCCATCTTGTATCTCCACAGCCCATTAGTCCGGCCCATATCACATAGCTTGGATGCCCAAGGACCCTATAATCCTGGACTCCCTCAGTAGCCCCTGAACCAGTCTTCAATGATGATGTGTCCGGCGCGCAGATTGTCTTCGGCATTGGAAGGCGGGTTCCTCCTCCGAACACTTCAAAGTAGTTGACCACCAGTAGTATATCCGGCTCTGTACAATAGTCACAATCCTCAAACATAAAGGTAAATGCAGATAAGTTCCTTCCTCTGATGATTTCACGGACAAGGCACTACATCCAGCCATTTTATTACTTCGAACCATTCTTCGGCCTCCTGTTTCGCGCTTCCAGACACAACCTCCGGCGACACATCTTGTCAAAGCAGAGATCATGCCCCCTTATTACGGGATTCTCATCAATACGAATTTTGGTAACCTAACTGTGCGGTTCGCGTGACCCCTCGGGAACATGCGAGTTTTAAGGCTCGAGGGAGGGGACGCTTGATATTCGCAGTCCATATAAGTGGATAGAACCCATCTGTTCCACCCCACGCCTCA
Organism: Triticum dicoccoides; assembly: GCF_002162155.2. Taxonomy (NCBI): domain Eukaryota; kingdom Viridiplantae; phylum Streptophyta; class Magnoliopsida; order Poales; family Poaceae; genus Triticum; species Triticum dicoccoides. The sequence continues at coordinate 406,509,668 of NC_041390.1, read as the reverse complement.
TTCTCTTTTCCATCCATGAGCTCCAGCGCCCAAACTCCAAGCTCTTCCCTTCCCGACAACTCCTCCGACCATGGCCGGCTCTCAAGGCAAGTGGGTGCCCTCCTCCGTCACGGAGGAGAACATCAAGGAGCTGCGGGAAGCACGATATTTGACCATGAAAATCAAGCACAGGCTTCCCGATCCGGCGCAGGTCATCCCCACTCCGGGGCCCGGTGAGAGGGCGGTGTTTATCCGCCACTTCCTCCATGGACTCGGATTCGCCCTCCACCCCTTTGTAAGGGGTCTCATGTTCTACTACGGGCTGGATTTTCATGATATGGCCCCAAATTCGTTCCTTCACATCTCTGCGTTTATCGTCGTGTGTGAAGCCTTCCTCCGTGTCCATCCACATTTCGGCTTATGGTTCAAGATTTTTAATGTGAAACCAAATGTGGTCAATGGGCAACACGCGGACTGTGGCAGCGCCATGGTGAGCAAGCTTCCCAAAGTCAATTAGCCAAAGGGAGTTTTTGTGGACACCGTCAAAATATGGCAATAGGAATGGTTCTATATCACAGAACCCCGCGGCTCTAAGTGGGAGGCCGCACCAGCCTTTATATCCGGACACCCGCTGAGGCTTACATCCTGGACCGAGAAGAGTCCGGACTGGGGTTGGTCCCTGAGATGCTGCGGCTGCAGAAATGTGTCAAGAGCATGACAGCGAAGGACGTTACCCTTGTTGACGTAGTCCGAGTGATGCTTACCCGCCAAGCACTTCCCTGCCAGAGGCGGACCCTCAAGATGTGGGAGTTCAATCCGGAAGGGCGAAGGACTACAACAGTTCTACAGCACAATGCATAAGGGGATCTGGAAGCTGCTTTTTAAGAAGCAGGAGTCGTGGCCAATGTCCTCATACGACACCGGCCTCGATTGCAACCACCCATCCTCCGACGTAAATTCAAAAAACTCCGAACACCAATGGGCTTCAACAGCCCGAGGGAGAGGTGCTCAGTAATCCATCCCCAAACAGGTCTGGATTAAGAAGGCGGAGCAGAGCTGGTGTCCTGCTCCGCTCCCCGAAGACCCAGCCAATTCTCTTCTAATGAGGATGCTAGTCCGGCACCATACCAGGCGCCGGCAAAGAAGGAAAAGAAGAAGAAAATGGAGGAGATCACTTTGGACGCAATGTCAAGAGATGTTGATGCCCAGTCCTCTCACGAGGGTGATGACGACGACGACGAGGAGGAGGAGGAGGAGGACGAATATCCTCCCCGCAAGGGTAGAAAGAGAGCGGCCTCCGAAGAGCAGGAAGATGAAGCATCTAAGAGGGACAAAATTACCCTCCCCAATGACTCGGGGTCAAATGCCGAGGTTACCCCGAAATACCGGTGCCATACTAAGCCCCAAGCCGACTCGTAAGTGGTCCGGGATTTATTGCACTTATTCCATCAATAAACTGTGATGATAACTCTAAGTTCTATCTTTTAGTCCGGCCCGCGATCTTCCCCCACTATCTTCGTCCTCGGGGGATCTGCCACCAGAGATGATGGAGAGTAGGTCGCCTCCATTAGCCTCCCTGCCGCCTAAGGTGGATGATACCGAGGTGTCATCTCATAGGCCCTCCCAAAGCCTTGAAGAGATGCGGGGGGAGGCGATCTAATGGTGCCAGAGGGTAATACCTCGGCTGCCGGAGGGCCGGGGAGGACGGTCCTCATGGAGACCGGCGACAAGGGCCCCGGACAATCCATCCCCCAGCCACAGACTACGGCGGAGACCAATACTGCCCCGAAGTCTAGTGAACGACCCCCTGCGGGAGAAAAGGGAGCGGCGACCTCTGCTAATCCGGGGGTGTCGAATACCATGACGGACGCTCTTCAAAGTGCATCCGTCCTAGACGAGCACCGCATCCTGATGGGTGCGGTGTTTGAGAAGATTCAGTCCACCAAGAGCGGACTGAACGAAGCCTTCTCCAGCCTGATAGTAGGCTTCGAGGTACGCAATGTAATGTTTTTTGACCTTTTCTATGAGAAATATGCCCGTATATAGATAGTAGCCCCTGAGACTCTGTTCGGTTTTTTGAAAGAAAAGCAAGTAGAGGATCAAAAATCAGTTGTCAGGTGGTAACATGCTATTTTATTTGAATTTCAAAATAGGCCTCTCTGTTAGCGGCGACTTCCCAGTCAGCGGAGATTTCAGAACTCAAACGGAAACTGGAGCGAGCCGATGAGGATCTAGTCCTTGTTAATAGGCGGCTCGACCAAGCGCAAGGTATAAGATACATCTTGTTGTATGCCTGTTTATTTTCGTGCTTTTGTGGTAGTTGAAGAGCTTTACTGTGCATGGTTGTACAGATGGTGCTGTCGCGGTGGAGGCCCTTAGGGGTGAGCTTGCTCAAGCCAAGGAGCAGGCAAGGGTAAGCCAGGCGGCTGCTGTCGACTTAACCGAACAGGCCACTCAGCGCCATTTTGAGGAACGGGTGACTGAGATGGAGTAAAAGCTCAAGGAGACTCCCGCCCAGTGCGAGTCCATGGAAATGGAAAACAAAGCTAAGGTGACAAAACTCGCCAAGGCCCTTCAAGATGCTTCAGAGGCACGGTCCGAATCCCACGCAGCGCACAAGGAAATCCGTCAAGCCGGTCAGATAGCAGTTGGTAAGCATTTTCTTTTACAGGCTAAATTTGGGGACCGGAAGTATCCTTGCTTAATCGACTTGGAGTTCTCCAGACGCTTATGCGGATCTGCCGACGAGTGCTACGGACGCCGCCCAATTCTTCCAGGCCCAGGAGGGGTATGAGTCGGAGAAGCTCTTCTGGTCGCAGTTTGTTGAGCAGGAGCGCCCCCTACTGCTAAATGACCAGATGGCACGATGGGCGGAGCTGCATAAGATGTCCAGCACGGTCATGAAGGACGCCATAGTCCGGTTGTGGCTTGCTGAAGCCGTTCCGGGCAGCTACTTCGTCCTCGTGCAGTGATGTCTACTACACGACCTTCTTCTTGTAGACATTGTTGGGCCTCCAAGTGCAGAGGTTTGTAGGACAGTAGCAAATTTCCCTCAAGTGGATGACCTAAGGTTTATCAATCCGTAGGAGGCATAGTATGAAGATTGTCTCTCTCAAGCAACCCTGCAACCAAATAACAAAGAGTCTCTTGTGTCTCCAACACACCCAATACAATGGTAAATTGTATAGGTGCACTAGTTCGGTGAAGAGATGGTGATACAAGTGGTATATGGATGGTAGATAATGGTTTTTGTAATCTGAAAATATAAAAACAGCAAGGTAACTAATGATAAAAGTGAGCGTAAACGGTATTGCAATGCATTGAAACAAGGCCTAGGGTTCATACTTTCACTAGTGCAAGTTCTCTCAACAATAATAACACAATTGGATCACATAACTATCCCTCAACATGCAACAAAGAGTCACTCCAAAGTCACTAATAGCAGAGAACAAACGAAGAGATTATGGTAGGGTACGAAACCACCTCAAAGTTATTCTTTCCAATCAATCTGTTGGGCTATTCCTATAAGTGTCACAAACAGCCCTAGAGTTCGTACTAGAATAACACCTTAAGACACAAATCAACCAAAACCCTAATGTCACCTAGATACTCCAATGTCACCTCAAGTATCCGTGGGTATGATTATACGATATGCAGCACACAATCTCAGATTCATCTATTCAACCAACACATAGAACCTCAAAGAGTGCCCCAAAGTTTCTACCGGAGAGTCAAGACGAAAACATGTTCCAACCCCTATGCATAGGTTCATGGGCGGAACCCGCAAGTTGATCACCAAAACATACATCAAGTGGATCAATAGAATACCCCATTGTCACCACGGGTATCCCACGCAAGGCATACATCAAGTGTCCTCAAATCCTTAAAGACTCAATCCGATAAGATAACTTCAAAGGGAAAACTCAATCCATTACAAGAGAGTAGAGGGGGGAGAAACATCATAAGATCCAACTATAATAGCAAAGCTCATGATACATCAAGATCGTGCCACCTCAAGAACATGAGAGAGAGAGAGAGAGATCAAACACATAGCTACTGGTACATACCCTCAGACCCGAGGGAGAACTACTCCCTCCTTGTCATGGACAACACCGGGATGATGAAGATGGCCACCGGAGAGGGTTTGCACCTCCGACAGGGTGCCGGAACGGGTCTAGATTGGTTTTTGGTGGCTACGGAGGCTTCTGGCGACGGAACTCCCGATCTATTGTGCTCCCCAAAGTTTTTAGGGTATATGGGTGTATATGGGAGGAAGAAGTACGTCGGTGGACCTCCGGGCTGTCCACGAGGTAGGGGGTGCGACCAGGGGGGGTTGGCGCGCCCCCACCATCGTGGGCAGCCCGGGACTCTCCTGGTCCAACTCCGATACTCCGTGGACTTCTTCTGGTCCAAAAATAAGTTCCGTGAAGTTTCCGGTCAATTGGACTCCGTTTGATTTTCCTTTTCTGTGATACTGTAAAACAAGGGAAAAACAAAAACTGGCACTGGGCTCTAGGTTAATAGGTTAGTCCCAAAAATCATATAAAATATCATATAAATGCATATAAAACATCCAAGGTTGATAATATAATAGCATGGAACAATCAAAAATTATAGATACGTTGGAGACGTATCAGCATCCCCAAGCTTAATTCCCACTCGTCCTCGAGTAGGTAAATGATAAAAATAGAATTTTTGATGTGGAATGCTACCTAACATATTTATACATGTAGTTCTCTTTATTGTGGCAAGAATATTCAGAACCATAAGATTCAAGACAAAAGTTTAATATTGACATAAAAATAATAATACTTCAAGCATACTAACCAAGTAATCATGTCTTCTCAAAATAACATGGCCAAAGAAAGCTATCCCTACAAAATCATATAGTCTGGCTATGCTCTATCTTCACCACACAAAATATTTAAGTCATGCACAACCCCGATGACAAGCCAACCAATTGTTTCATACCTTTGATGTTCTCAAACTTTTTCAATCTTCACGCAGTACATGAGCGTGAGCCATGGACATAGCACTATAGGTGGAATAGAATGATGGTTGTGGAGAAGACAAAAAGGAGAATATAGTCTCACATCAACTAGGCATATCAACGGGTTGTGGAGATGCCCATCAATAGATATCAATGCGAGTGAGTAGGGATTGCCATGCAATGGATGCACTAGAGCTATAAGTGTATGAAAGCTCAACAAAAGAAACTAGTGGATGTGCATCCAACTTGCTTGCTCATGAAGACCTAGGGCATTTTGAGGAAGCCCATCATTGGAATATACAAGACAAGTTCTATAATGAAAGATTCCCACTATTATATGAAAGTGACAACATAGGTGACTCTTTATCATGAAGATCATGGTGCTACTTTGAAGCACAAGTGTGGTAAAAGGATAGTAGCATTGCCCCTTCTCTCTTTTTTTATTTGGGCATTTTCTCTTTTTTATGGCCTCTTATTTATTTATTTATTTGGGCCTTTTCTCTTTTTATGGCCTATTTTTTTAGTCCGGAGTCTCATCCCGACTTGTGGGGGAATCATAGTCTCCATCATCCTTTCCTCACTAGGACAATGCTCTAATAATGATGATCATCACACTTTTATTTACTTACAACTCAAGAATTACAACTCGATACTTAGAACAAGATATGACTCTATATGAATGCCTCTGGCGGTGTACCGGGATGTGCAATGATGCATGATTGACATGTATGAAAGAATTATGAACGGTGGCTTTGCCACAAATACAATGTCAACTACATGATCATGCAAAGCAATATGACAATGATGGAGCGTGTCATAGTAAACGGAATGGTGGAAAGTTGCATGGCAATATATCTCAGAATGGCTATGGAAATGCCATAATAGGTAGGTATGGTGGCTGTTTTGAGGAAGGTATATGGTGGGTTTAAGGTACCGGCGAGAGTTGCGCGGTACTAGAGAGGCTAGCAATGGTGGAAGGGTGAGAGTGCGTATAATCCATGGACTAAACATTAGTCATAAAGAACTCATATAATTATTGAAAAAATCTATTAGTTATCGAAACAAAGTAATACACGGATGCTCCTAGGGGGATAGATTGGTAGGAAAAGACCATCGCTCGTCCCCGATCGCCACTCATAAGGAAGACAATCAATAAATAAATCATGCTCCGACTTCATCACATAACGGTTCACCATATGTGCATGCTATGGGAATCACAAACTTCAACACAAGTATTTATCAAAATCACAACTGCTCAACTAGCATGACTCTAATATCACCATCTCCATATCTCAAAACAATTATCAAGTATCAAACTTCTGTTAGTATTCAATGCACTCTATATGAAAGTTTTTATTATACCCCACTTGGATGCCCATCATATTAGGACTAGTTTCATAACCAAATCAAACTACCATGCTGTTTAGGACTCTCAAAATAATATAAGTGAAGCATTAGAGTTCATCTATTTCTATATAATAAATAAAACCACCATCGTGCTCTAAAAAGATATAATTGAAGCACTAGAGCAAATGACAAACTACTCCAAAAGATATAAGTGAAGATCAATGAGTAGTCAAATAATTATGCAAGTATATGAAGACTCTCTAACATTTAATAATTTCAGATCTTGGTATTTTATTCAAACATCAAGCAAAACAAAAGAAAATAAAATGACGCTCCAAGCAAAACACATATCATGTGGTAAATAAACATATAGCTCCAAGTAAAGTTACCGATGAACAAAGACGAAAGAGGGGATGCCTTCCGGGGCATCCCCAAGCTTAGGCTCTTGGTTGTCCTTGAATATTACCTTGGGGTGCCTTGGGCATCCCCAAGCTTAAGCTCTTGCCACTCTTTATTCCATAATCCATCGAATCTTTACCCCAAACTTGAAAACTTCACAACACAAAACTTAACAGAAAACTCGTAAGCTCCGTTAGCGAAAGAAAACAAAACACCACTTCAAGGTACTATAATGAACTCATTCTTTATTTATATTGGTGTTAAAGCTACTGTATTCCAACTTCTCTATGGTTTATAAACTCTTTTACTAGCCATAGATTCATCAAAATAAGTAAACAACACATGAAAAACATAATCTGTCAAAAACAGAATAGTCTGTAGTAATGTGTAACTAACGCAAACTTCTGGAACCCCAAAAATTCTAGAATAAATTTCTGGACCTGAGGAATTTGTCTATTAATCATCTGCAAAAAGAATTAACTAAATATCACTTTCCAAATAAAAATGGCAGCAATTCTCGTGAGCGCTAAAGTTTCTGTTTTTTACAGCAAGATCAACAAGACTTTCCCCAAGTCTTCCCAACGGTTCTAATTGGCACAAACACTAATTAAAACATAAAAACTCAATCATAACAGAGTCTAGATAAATTATTTATTACAAAACATGAGCAAAAATCAAGGAATTAAAAAAGGTTGGGTTGCCTCCCAACAAGCGCTATCGTTTAACGCCCCTAGCTAGGCATGATGATTTCAATGATGCTCACATAAAGGATAAGAATTGAAACATAAAGAGAGCATCATGAAGAATATGACTAGCACATTTAAGTTTAACCCACTTCCTATGCATAGGGATTTGGTGAGCAAACAACTTGTGGGAACAAGAATCAACTTGCATAGGAAGGTAAATACAAGCATAACTTCAAAACTTTAAGCACATAGAGAGGAAACTTGATATTATTGCAATTCCTACAAGCATATATTCCTCCCTCATAATAATTTTCAGTAGCATCATGAATGAATTATACAATATAACCAGCACCTAAAGCATTCTTTTCATGATCTACAAGAATAGAAATTTTATTACTCTCCACATAAGCAAAATTCTTCTCAATCGGAATAGTGGGAGTATCATAAGAGACTCGAATACTATAAATTGTTTCCAAATTAAAAGAGTAATGTTCAGGAAAAGGGTAATCATAATCATGACAATTTTTATAAATATAATCATCACTACTTTTTATAGCATATGTATCATCACAATAATTATCATAAGTAGCAACTTTGTTCTCATCATAATCGATTGAAACCTCTTCCAAAATAGTGGAATAATCACTAAATAAAGTCATGACCTCTCCAAATCCACTTTCATAATTATCATAATAAGATTCAACATCCTCCAAACTAGTGGGATCATTACTTCCTAAAGTTGTCACTCTTCCAAACCCACTTTCATCAATATAATCATCATAAGTAGGAGGCATGCTATCATCATAATAAATTTGCATATCAAAACTTGCGAGACTACACATATCATCTTCATTAAATGTAGCATCCCCAGGCTCTTGACAAACATTAATTGCAGCAAATATATTCTCAAAAACATCATCTTCATCAAACATAGCATCCCCAAGCTTGGGCCTTTTCATATCATCAGCATAATCACTCTCATCATTAATAGTATGGATAGCACCAATAGTATAGAAATTATCATCATATTCTTCCGGGCAAGTGCCAAAAATATTTTCAAGATCATAAGAAGTATCATTATCTTCCCAATCATAATCATCACTGCAAGCAATAGGCATAGCGATATCATCATCAAGTGCATATCTTCCACAATTATTTTTGATTCATTTTCATGAGGCACAACAATAATACGAGCAACATTATTCGAGGGAGATATCTTTTTACCTCTCTTCCTTTTTGTTTTCTTCTTCTTCACATCATGTGTGGGTTCAATCATCTTTTTGGAGCTCCTTATTAATGAGATTGGTTGAACGGAAGGCTCCTCCTCTTTACCTAATTAATCATAAGAAATAATAGGAGAATATTGGGAAGTCTCTTCCCTTCTGTTAGTATTCTCTTCATCTTCTATTTGTTTTCTTTTCTTTATGTAATTGGCAATATAAGGATTTTCAATACAATTCACCGCACAATACATATAAATTTCCTCTAGATCAAAATGAAGAACTCTATCAAGGGCAAATTCTGGAATAACCTTAGTTATACGTTTCATTTCTTCGTAACCCAAGAGAAAACTAAGTTCATTATGATGTCCAAGGGAAATCAAGTCATCACAATTTTTGGACACGATACGATCATGAAACAATTTGCATTGGGTACTGAAATGATCATGTTCTTTGCAGAGTTCACAAGTACGGCAGAGAAAATTTAAATTTTCAGCACAAACTTCTAGCCTTTCTTGCAACAATTTCATTTCTAAATGCTTATGCCTCTTGCAATATCTATCTTCCCTATTTGGTGTTTACTTGCAAACCCAATGCACTCCACAAAAATTGACATGTTTATAGGAGACATTTTCATCATAACTAGTGCAATCATCATTAGTACTATGGATATTCAGGGAGTTCATACTAACAACATTGCAATCATGCTCATCATTCAAAGATTTAGTGCCAAACATTTTAATGCATTCTTCTTCTAACACTTTGGCAGAATTTTCCTTTCCATCATACTCACGAAAGATATTAAAAAGATGAAGCATATGAGGCAAACTTAATTCCATTTTTTTAATTTTCTTTTATAAACTAAACTAGTGATAAAACAAGAAACAAAAAGACACGATTGCAAGATCTAAAGATATACCTTCAAGCGCTAACCTCCCCGGCAACGGTGCCAGAAAAGAGCTTGATGTCTACTACACAACCTTCTTCTTGTAGACGTTGTTGGGCCTCCAAGTGCAGAGGTTTGTAGGACAGTAGCAAATTTCTCTCAAGTGGATGACCTAAGGTTTATCAATCCGTAGGAGGCATAGCAACCCTACAACCAAATAACAAAGATTCTCTTGTGTCCCCAACACACCCAATACAATGGTAAATTGTATAGGTGCACTAGTTCGGCGAAGAGATGGTGATACAAGTGGTATATGGATGGTAGATAAAGGTTTTTGTAATCTGAAAATATAAAAACAGCAAGGTAACTAATGATAAAAGTGAGCGTAAACGGTATTGCAATGCGTTGAAACAAGGCGTAGGGTTCATACTTTCACTAGTGCAAGTTCTCTCAACAATAATAACACAATTGGATCACATAACTATCCCTCAACATGCAACAAAGAGTCACTCCAAAGTCACTAATAGCGGAGAACAAACGAAGAGATTATGGTAGGGTACGAAACCACCTCAAAGTTATTCTTTCCAATCAATCCGTTGGGCTATTCCTATAAGTGTCACAAACAGCCCTAGAGTTCGTACTAGAATAACATCTTAAGACACAAATCAACCAAAACCCTAATGTCACCTAGATACTCCAATGTCACCTCAAGTATCCGTGGGTATGTATACGATATGCATCACACAATCTCAGATTCATCTATTCAACCAACACATAGAACCTCAAAGACTGCCCCAAAGTTTCTACCAGAGAGTCAAGACGAAAACGTGTGCCAACCCCTATGCATAGGTTCATGGGCGGAACCCGCAAGTTGATCTCCAAAACATGCATCAAGTGGATCAATAGAATACCCCATTGTCACCACGGGTATCCCACGCAAGACATACATCAAGTGTTCTCAAATCCTTAAAGACTCAATCCGATAAGATAACTTCAAAGGGAAAACTCAATCCATTACAAGAGAGTAGAGGGGGGAGAAACATCATAAGATCCAACTATAATAGCAAAGCTCGTGATACATCAAGATCGTGCCACCTCAAGAACACGAGAGAGAGAGAGAGAGAGAGAGAGAGAGATCAAACACATAGCTACTGGTACATACCCTCAGCCCCGAGGCAGAACTACTCCCTCCTCGTCATGGAGAGCACCGGGATGATGAAGATGGCCGCCGGAGAGGGATTGCCCCTCCGGCAGGGTGCCGGAACGGATCTAGATTGGTTTTCGGTGGCTACGGAGGCTTCTGGCGGCGGAACTCCCGATCTATTGTGCTCCCCGAAGTTTGAGGGTATATGGGAATATATGGGAGGAAGAAGTACGTCGGTGGACCTCCGGGCTGTCCACGAGGCAGGGGGCGCGCCCCCCACCCTCGTGGGCAGCCCGGGACTCTCCTGGTCCAACTCTGATACTCCGTGGGCTTCTTTTGGTCCAAAAATAAGTTCCGTGAAGTTTCAGGTCAATTGGACTCCGGTTTATTTTCCTTTTCGGTGATACTCTAAAACAAGGAAAAAAACAGAAACTGGCACTGGGCTCTAGGTTAACAGGTTAGTCCAAAAAATAATATAAAATAGCATACAAATGCATATAAAACATCCAAGGTTGATAATATAATAGCATGGAACAATCAAAAATTATAGATACATTGGAGAAGTATCATGCGGCGTCTCGTCGATGCGCTGCCCCGGATTGACGTTGTCAAGAGGTGGTCCTGCATGGAAGTTACGCGTATGGCTTTCGCCCGTGTCAAGATGCACTGGGTGAAAATGAATGCCAAAAATGTGGCGGTCGAGGGTCCTCTCGAAAGCAAGGCCCATAGCACACCAGAGCGCTATTTTGAGGATGTGCTAAAAGGTGCTTGCCTTATAGAGGGCCAATGCTCTAATGACGTAGTGTTCCAATAAACGAGTCTGAACTGTCCGGGGATGTTATAAACTAAGTGTTTTGTAATATATTCATTCCTTGATGAAAGTTTTTTATCCTCCTGTGCGGCCGTTTATTGTATCTAAGAGTTCCCAGTCGTCGGCTTCAGCCCTCATGTAGATGCTACTGGGGTGTTCGGAATTACACATAACTACACTTAACCCAACGTCTTGGTCCTTGAAGGAGATGTCAGTGCGGCGAACCAGGCAATCAGACTATTCGGTTTTATTGCTGTCACTTAGCTATAGGAGTTTGACAATGGGTCTATTAGGTAGCCCCTAGTATGTATGCGGCTACCCTGATGCGGATGCGTTACATATGTGACCGGGAAACGGTCCTTTGTGTAATACGGAAAAATCACTAAGAATTGTATTGAATCACCGAGTGGCTGATCAGCTCTCGCTGCATCATGACAGTCAGTTTTCGGCTTTCTATACTGAGGTGCTTAACCGGACGAACCAGAAACACAATCGCAGTAGTTCTCCCTTTACTACCCTAACTGATCAGACAGAACGTAAGGTAGCAAGCACAGGAGCCGGGCAACCCAACTATTGACCAAAGACATGATTTGGAGCCGATGCATATACTGTCGAGCTCGGGACGCCGAATTGTGCTATAAATCTGTTCGGACTTTTGTTTCGCAACGCATATGTTGTCCTATAGAGCCCCTGGCAATTTTGTGCCGAGGTGTGTGAGTGAGACAACTATAAAGACGGAATGAAGTCTACAAGTAAAGATAGTTCCGAATAATAATTTGTTTCGCTGGGATCTGATTGATACGTCAAAACGTAATCTTACAGAATTTATTGTAATCACCAAGGCCATTTTACATGTCGGGGGTCTAGGGATGGGCGTAAAAAGCTTCTATACAGGTTCTTGATTGAAGTTGTGGTATGCAAAAATGCTTTGCACCTTCCTGCCGCACGTCTGCGCTGCTTTCGCCCAAATAATAAAGATTCCTTTAAATGAATGGTCTTCAGCCATGTATACGGAACCGGGCTCGGAAAGAACCCTCATGGGTCCGAAGAATGAGTAGGTTTTGATTCACCTGTGGTAAAAAAGAATGATTAAATAAAGGGGGAGGTCGTATAAGGTCAAACCTTTTTATAGGCCTGTCCGTATATTGCCTCCTCCGATGCCCAAGGTATTTTGAGTGCATAATTGTACATGCATGGTACGAATTCCGCTGATGCTAATCCGGCCCTGAGGTTGTCGGACTGCCGATATATAGGATTGACCGGTCTTGCATGGGGATGTCCGGTGGCCTAATAGCCAAGGAGTTGTGCGGCTTGATAGGGCCGCCTTGTACTTTGGTCACAATGGCTGATGTATGCTCCTCAGTATGGAGGGAGCGCTCCATGTTTCCATTGATTGTAATGACGCCGCGTGGACTGGGCATCTTGAGCTTTAAATAGGCGTAATGCGGGACCGCATTGAAGCAGGGAAAAGTGGTTCGTCCGAGCAATGTGTGATAGCCGTTGCGGAAGGGGACGATGTTAAAGATCAAGTCTTCGCTTAGGGAGTTGTCTGGCGAGCCGAAGACTACTTCCAGTGTGATTGAGCCCGTACAACGGGCCTCTTTGCTAGGTATTACTCCTTTGAAGGTAGTTTTAGTGGGCTTGATTCTTGATGGATCAATGCCCATTTTGCGGACAGTGTCTTGATAGATTAGATTGAGACTACTGCCGCCGTCCATGAGGACTCGAGTGTGGTTGGATTCGTCGATTATTGGATCGAGGACCAGGGCTGCCGAACCTCCATGATGGATACTCGTTGGGTGGTACCTTTGATCGAAGATGATCGGGCAAGCCGACCATGGGTTGAATTTTGGGGCGACCGGCTCTATGGTGTAGATGTCCCATAGTGCGCATTCGCGCTCCCTCTTAGGGATATGTGTGACGTATATCATATTCACTGCTTTTACCTCGGGGGGAAATTGCTTCTGTCCCCCTGTGTTCGGTTGACGGGGCTCTTGGTCATCGTCGTCACTAGGTGACCCTTTTCCCTTGTGTTCGGAGTTAAGCTTGCCAGCTTGTTTTAAGACCCAAATTTTTTTGTTGGTATGATTGGTGGGTTTATTGGGGGTGCCATGAATCTGGAAAGGCGGATCAAGTATTCTGTCTAGACTGGATGGGCCATCTCTGTTTGCCTTGAATGGCTTTTTCTGTTGACCGGATTTGGAGCCGCTGAATCCAGCATTAACCGCCGTGTCTTGCGGTCCTTCATTGTTTTTTTACGCTTATACTTGTCACGTCGTGGCTTGCCATTGCTGTCCCTGGTTTTGGAGGTACCAGGGTCGCTGGTGCTATTGCTTCTGCAAGCAAGCCAGTTGTCTTCTCCCGCGCAAAAAACGGGTCATAAGTGCGGTGAGGGATGCCATGGACTTCGGCTTTTCTTGGTCGAGGTTTCAGGTGAGCCACTCGTCATAGACACTATGTTTGAAGGCCGCGAGGGCTTCTGCGTCCGGACAATCCACAGTCTGGTTCTTTTTTATTAGGAACCTTGTCCAAAGCTATCGGGCCAATTTCCCGGGTTGCTGGATTATGTGGCTAAGGTCATCGGCATCTAGGGGCCAAACATAGGTACCTTGGAAGTTGTCTCTGAATGCATCCTCCAGGTCCTCCCAACCAATAGAATTTTTTGGTAGACTGTTCAGCCAGTGCCATGTTGGTCCCTTAAGTTTGAGGGGAAGGAATTTGATGGCATGTAGATCGCAATCGCGAGCCATGTGAATGTGGAGAAGAAAGTCTTCAATCCATACTACGGGATTTGTTGTGCCGTTGTATGATTCGATGTTCATGGGTTTGAACCCTTCTAGGAACTGGTGCTCCATTACCTCATCGGTGAAGCATAGGGGGTGTGCGGTGCCCCTATATCGGGCCGTGTCACGGCGCAGTTCGGATGAAGTCCGTATGCGGTTTTCGGCCGGGGCATGATTATACTTGCCGTGCCGGGATTGGTAACCGTCCTCTCGCGCTAGGGCGTGCCCCCGCTATCCATTGATTGATCTGGTCTAACCTGCTCTATTTTCCAGGTCTTGTCGCAGGTCATATGTATATCCCCGAGTTGTTGTTTCTCTATTTTTACGGCGAGGTGGAGCGGGCTGGTGTTCAGCCTGAGTTGCCGTTCTGCCCTGGCCACGTGGTGCTTGGTTGGGTCCATCATCCATGTTATGTGCGGGTGGTATGGGCTCCAGCGCCTTGTCATCGAATTGGGGTAGCAGCTTGGTAACTCTTCGGGTAACTCTTTGTTGGGCGTTCGAGGCTGTAATCTTTGGCTGCCAAGACATTAGTCCATCTGTCGTTAAGCATATCTTGGTCAGCTTGCAGCTGTTGTTGTTTCGTTTTTAGGCTTCTAGCCGTGGCTATTAGCTGGCGCTTGAAGCGCTCTTGTTCGAGGGGTTCCTCTGGCATGATAAAATCTTCATCGCTGAGGCGTACGTCGTCTACGGAGAGTGGCAGATAGTTGCTGTCATCCGAGTCATTGTTCCCTGTTTGTTTGTCAGGGTCAACTTGCTCGTCCTCCCGATCATCCTGTTCAGATGTTGGTTCGATGGGATGTTCTTGGTCTTCAGTGTTCTCTGGAGTATCACTGATGTTGTTTTTACGTCGACGTTTCAGCGGTATCTTAGGAGGTTCGTCCTTGACTGGGTTTTTCTCGTCATCGATGTCGCCATTTTTAGGTGTATCCATCATGTATACGCCATACGAGGAGGTGGCCGTCCAACGTCCGGTGACCGGCGGGTTTTGGGCCTGCTCCTCTCCGGCATCGTCATCCATACCGTCGATGTCTTCGGAGGCATAATCAAGCATGTCGATTTGGTCCTCGACAGTGGCCATGAAGTGGGTGGTGCGTGGGAAGTAAAATTCTCTATTTCTAGCCCCTAGCCCGGGCTGGGCGTGATTCAAAAGCGGTTCCTCTATGACGATGAGGGATCGCATTAAGTTCAGAGCCTCGTTTAAGAGCGGTGTTTGGATGGGGTCGGAAGTTTCTGGGCCGAGATCGCATGACACGGGCCTCCAGGGTTCGGAATTAGTGTCCGGGGAAGAGTCCGGCTTTGTAATGATTACCGAAGATGCTATTCTCTGTGGTTTTCCGGTGTTGAGCTCTAAGGCCGGAGAGAGTCCGGTGGGCTCTAGACTCCCGTCTTCGGACCTGATGGCATGCTCTGGATCTAAGGCCGGAGCGGTGGTTGGGGCCGTCAAACCTTGGAATATCAAGTCTCCTCGGGTATCAGCGACATAATTTAGATTTCCAAAACTGATCTGATGACCAGGGGCGTGGTTGTCGATCTGCTCTAGATGGCCAACCGAGTTGGCCTACTGTTGGAAACCGCTGATACGTCTCCAACGTATCTATAATTTTTTATTGCTCCATGATATATTATCTACTATTTTGGACTATATTGGGCTTTATTTTCCACTTTTATATTATTTTTGGGACTAACCTATTAACCGGAGGCCCAGCCCAGATTTGTTGTTTTATGCCTATTTCAGTGTTTTGAAGAAAAGGAATATCAGACGGAGTCGAAACGGAACGAAATCGACTAGAGAAGTTATTTTTGGAAGAAAACACACCTGATGGACTTGGACCCCACGTCAAGGAAGGAACGAGGTGCTCACGAGGGTGGGGGTGGGACCCCCTCCCTAGGGCGCGCCCCCTGTCTCGTGGGGCCCTCGTGGCTCCCCTGACGTACCTCCTGCACCCATATATACCTACGTGACCTAAAACTTCCAGAACGGAAGATAGATCGGGAGTTCTGCCGCCAGAAGCCTCCGTAGCCACCAAAAACCAATCTAGACCCGTTCCGGCACCCTGCCGGAGGGGGCAATCCGTCTCCGGTGGCCATCTTCATCATCCCGGCGCTCTCCATGACGAGGAGGGAGTAGTTCTCCCTTGGGGCTGAGGGTATGTACAAGTAGCTATGTGTTTGATCTCTCTCTCTCGTGTTCTTGAGATGGTACGATCTTGATGTATCGCGAGCTTTGCTATTATAGTAGGATCTTATATTTCTCCTCCCCCTCTTCTCTCTTGTAATGAATTGAGTTTCCCCTTTGAAGTAATCTTATCGGATTGAGTCTTTAAAGATTTGAGAACACTTGATGTATGTATTGCCGTGCGTATCTGTGGTGACAATGGGATGCCACATGATTCACTTGATGTATGTTTTGGTGATCAACTTGCGGGTTCCTCCCATGAACCTATGCATAGCGGTTGGCACACGTTTTCGTCGTGATTCTCCGGTAGAAACTTTGGGGCACTCTTTGAGGTCCTTTGTTTTGGTTGAATAGATGAATCTGAGATTGTGTGATGCATATCATATAATCATACCCACGGATATTTGAGGTGACATTGGAGTATCTAGGTGACATTAGGGTTTTGGTTGATTTGTGTCTTAAGGTGTTATTCTAGTATGAACTCTAGGGCTGTTTGTGACACTTACAGGAATAGCCCAACGGATTGATTGGAAAGAATAACTTTGAGGTGGTTTCGTACCCTACCATAATCTCCTCGTTCGTTCTCCGCTATTAGTGACTTTGGAGTGACTCTTTGTTGCATGTTGAGGGATAGTTATGTGATCCAATTATGTTAGTATTGTTGAGGGAACTTACACTAGCGAAAGTATGAACCCTAGGCCTTGTTTCAACGCATTGCAATACCGTTTATGCTCACTTTTATCATTAGTTACCTTGCTGTTTTTATAATTTCAGATTACAAATACCTTTATCTACTATCCATATTGCACTTGTATCACCATATCTTCGCTCAACTAGTGCACCTATACAATTTACCATTGTATTGGGTGTGTTGGGGACACAAGAGACTCTTTGTTATTTGGTTGCAGGGTTGCTTGAGAGAGATCATCTTCATCCTACGCCTCCTACGGATTGATAAACCTTAGGTCATCCACTTGATGGAAATTTGCTACTGTCCTACAAACCTCTGCACTTGGAGGCCCAACAACGTCTACAAGAAGAAGGTTGTGTAGTAGACATCAACCGTCGAATACAAAGATCTGGCCGGGTAGAAAAATCTCCTCCGTGGCAGCGTTGTTGTAGATGATTGATAGAGCCATTGAGCCTTTCGACGATGGCATAGTGGAACTCTCAATGAAAGCACCATTGTCGGTGTCAAAACCGGTAGATCTCGGGTAGGGGATCCCGAACTATGCGTCGGATCAAAGGTAATAGGAGACAGGGGCCACAATGTTTACCTAGGTTCCGGCCCTCTTAATGGAGGTAATACCCTACGTCCTGCCTGATTGACTTTGGTGAGTATAGGGGTTACAAGAGTTGATCTACCACGAGATCGTGATGGCTAAACCCTAGATGTCTAGCCTATATGATTATGACTGCCTCTACAGACTGAACCCTCCGATTTATATAGACACTGGAGGGGGCTAGGGCTTGTATAGAGTCGGTTACAGAGAAAGGAATCTTCATATCCGCACGCTAAGCTTTCCTTCCACGCCAAGGAGAGTCCCATCCGGACACGGGGAATGTCTTCCGTCTTGTATCTGCATGGCCGATTAGTGTGGCCCATATCACATAGCCCGGACGCCCGAGGACACCGTAATCCTGGACTCCCTCAGCAGGGCCTGGCCCCGCGCATACCTTAGCCGCCGTTGGATCGTCCGGATCACCAGGACAAGATCTACGGGTGAGGGGCTACGTGACCAGTTATGCTCCCGAGTCACGTTGCTCAGGAGTCCCCCTTGACGTGCAAACAGCCCTCGGGAAGGAGATGCGAGAGTAGGCCTTATCGTTCTGTGTCGGCAGGCCCCGGCCCCGCACATACCTCAGGCGCGGTTGGGGTGTCCGGATCACCAGGACGAGACCAATGGGTGAGGGGCTATGTGACCAGTTAGGCTCTTGAGTCACGATTCTCAGGAGTCCCCCTTGATGTACGAACAAACCTCCATACCTTTCCTCGTCGGGCTCTCGCTCGGGAGGGGTGCACTAAGACCAGGTCTGAGGGACCTGGCGAGGTGGCGTACGCCAAGCGTGACCTAAGCATAGCCCCCGTGCCCAGCCCCCTCGCGTAACTCTCCCGGGGGGAAAGCAACACGGTGAGGCTGAGCACCGAGCCTGGTGGCTCCCTGAGGTTAATGCAGCCATGAGGCCACCCTCAGTTGTTTATCACCAGCGTGGAGCATGGCGCTTCCGCTCTTGCACGGGCATAGCCGCTCCTCGACCATGTTGACTGCCAGCGCGGAGCATGGTGCTTCCACTGGTACGTGGGTGGGAGTCCCCTCTGAGGAGAGGCTCCGGGAAGTGTACAGCCCCGCCCTGACACGTGGCTTGCACGACAGGGCTAGAGGAGGTGTGTATGGTCACTCGTGAGCCAGCATGGGACTCACGATGCCCTACCTCAAGGCGGGTTGCGCCTGAATTAAAGTCGGAACACTTACGATAGCCCTCCGAGATGGTTAGGCGACCTGCGCCGAGTGAATCTCCTGAGGTTATCGCATGAGAAGGCCAAACGCGAACGACCCCAGGAGGTGATGTGAATGGGACCCGCCTGCTAGACAGAGCTAGCCATTGGATTTATCGACGCTGAAGGGACAGACCCGAGCACAGACGTCGTGCCCCATCTTCTCATGCGAAGGTCTTGAAGAAAGACAACCGACGTGCGGCTCCCGTGGTGATGAGGCACCGGGTCACGCACCCTTACTCATCCGCCCGCGATTAGCTCATGCGAGAACAAGGCACCAAGGACCATGGGAGGTGACGTGCACAAGAGCTGGCCCGTGAACCAAAGCTCAGCCACTTGGGTTTAGCGATGCTGCAGGGACGAACCCGAGCACATACACCGTGCCAGTCCTTAATCATGAGGAGGACGTGGGTGGGCTTGCAAGGGCATACAACATTCATGGTGAAGAAGCACCAGATAGACAGATGATAATCCTAAAGCAGCTAATGATTGAAGGTAAAGCCAGTTCTGATAGATGTAGGAAGGATACATGCCGCAAGGACGGACCCACACGGCTTGGGGATAATCCAGCCCGAGAGGTGCCCACAAGTGAACAAACCTAAAAGATGTCACCTGACACCATTGCTGAAGAAGTGTTGAGGTAGATAAAGTTGCGTTTTACCAAAGTAGCTCCTCACGAGCCGCCCGGGTCCTGAACCTCGGGAGGCTCTGGAGGCCCGGGGGGGCTCGCGAGGATCCATCGCCATCTCCGACAGGATTGCCAGGTGCCTGGCCTCCTGAGCTGCCAGGACACTCTGCATGTGGCGTTGATACACGATAGCCATGTTCAGCAAGCCGAAGGGCATGTGAACGTAGCTGTGTGGTAGGCCCTTGCATCGTCCAATGCGGGACAGCCAAAAGAGCTCCTGAGACGCGACCCTGTTGAGCCTAGGGACGTTGACACAAGCGCGTAGGTCGCTGTCCTCACCGGGGAAGGGAGCTGCACAGGGTGGTGGGCGACGGTCGCCTTGCATTGCTCTTGCCTCGTGAAGGTCCTCGGTTACACTGGTCATGAACTCCTGAGCGCCTCACGCCTCGCGCCCTGCGCATTCCTCATGGAAGCACGCATTGAAGCATGCCTTAACATGGTGCCCAAACACCACCCTCGCGACGCTGGTCAGATCGGAGGCCCTCCAGAGGAGAGCACCGGAGCCCATCCTAAGAGGGGCACCGAGCGCGCCTTCCTATGCGAGAGACGGAGGCGCCCTGTCATTGGGCGCAGGGCTTGAGGTGGCACCACCAGGCGCTCCACGCTCCTGAGGTCCTTGGCGGAGCAGTTGCTTCTTCTTCTTGGGGACAACCTCCGAAGGGTAGACGGCGCCTACGTTGTCTGGTTCCTCGACTGCTGCAACCTGGTAGGTGCACTCGAGAGAGCACATTGCATCTTTCTCTTCGTAGGCGCCCGTGATGAAGCCGCAGCTTCCAGGCATCTTGAGGACGTTGTAGCCATGGTGGGTCATAGCAATGAACTTGGCCAGGGCTGGATACCCAATGATGGCATTGTACGGGAGGCGAACGTGGGCGACATCGAAGTCGATGAGCTCGGTGCAGTAGTTGTCATGGGTACTGAAGGTGATAGCGAGGCAGATCTGCCCTATCAGGGTGGTGGAGCCGTCGGTCACTCCTGAGAAAGGCTTGGTAGGCTGTAGCTAGTCGTAGGGCACCTGGAGTCGGTCAAACATCTCGATGGAGAGGACATTGAGCCCCGCACCGCCATCAATGAATGTCTTGGTAACAAGGACGTTAATAATGGTAGGTGAGCAGAGCATTGGAAGGGCACCAGCAGTTGCTGCGCACTTAAGCTGGTCGGAAGAGCTGAAGGTGATGGTGTACTTGGACCACCTTAGTGGACATGTTGCCTCGAGCTTGGGGAGGGCTGCATTCACCTCACGTGCGAACTGCTTGAAGATGCGATGGGAGGCTAGGGCCTGAGCACCGCCTAGGATGCAAGTGACGACACGACGCTCCAGGAAGCCCCTAGCCCCCTCGTCCTGGTGATGGTCATCGTTCCTCCTCGATGGTGGCAGCAGTGGGGGAAGGCCAGCGTTGCCCTGGGGACGGTCCTCACGAGGCTGATCTATCCAGGCACCTTCATGAGGTTGGCCCTGCCAGCGGTCCTCACGAGGCTGGTCATGCCACTCCTGACGAGGGCCGCAGCCGTCCCAGCGTCCTCCACCATAGCCACCTCCGCGGTCGTAGCCTTGATCGTTGCTCTTGGGGCGACGACTGAGGCGCCCATCGTGGATGGCCCTAAGATCTTGACAGTCGTTGGTGTTGTGGTTGTGCATGTTGTGGAAGACACTGAATGGGCGGCTGCCCTTGGATGACTCCGGGTGGTCGCAGTCGCGCTTCAGTTCTGGCTCGGCCACGAGCACGACTGCTCCCTTGTGCTTCACGTCCTTGGCCTTGGCTTTCTTGTCTTCTGGCTCCATGTCACAGAGCTCGAGAAGGGAGAGCCGCCCCTCCTCAGCTCTCGCACACTTGGTTGCCATGATGAACATCTCCAGAGCTGTGCACAGGTCCTCATGTATGGCGAGCTCCTCCTGTTGGAAATATGCCCTAGAGGCAATAATAAGATGGTTATTATTATATTTCCTTGTTCATGATAATTGTCTATTGTTCATGCTATAATTGTGTTATCCGAAAATCGTAATACATGTGTGAATACATAGACCACAACATGTCCCTAGTGAGCCTCTAGTTGACTAGCTCGTTGATCAATAGATGGTTACGGTTTCCTAACCATGGACATAGGATGTCATTGATAACGGGATCACATCATTAGGATAATGATGTGATGGACAAGACCCAATCCTAAGCATAGCACAAGATTGTGTAGTTCGTCTGCTAAAGCTTTTCTAATGTCGAGTATTCTTTCCTTAGACCATGAGATTGTGCAACTCCCGGATACTGTAAGGGTATTTTGGGTGTGCCAAACGTCACAACGTAACTGGGTGGCTGTAAAGGTACACTACGGGTATCCCCGAAAGTATCTGTTGGGTTGGCACGAATCGAGACTGAGATTTGTCACTCCGTATGACGGAGAGGTATCTCTGGGCCCACTTGGTAGGACATCATCATAATGAGCTCAATGTGATCAGGGAGTTGTTCACGGGATGATGTGTTACGGGAACGAGTAAAGAGACTTGCCGTAACGAGATTGAACAAGGTATTGGTATACCGACAATCGAATCTCGGACAAGTATCGTACCGATAGACAAATGGAATTGTATACGGGATTGATTGAATCCTCGACATCGTGGTTCATCCGATGAGATTATCGTGGAGCATGTGGGAGCCAACATGGGTATCCAGATTCCGTTGTTGGTTATTGACCTGAGAGTTGTCTCGGTCATGTCTACGTGTCTCCCGAACCCGTAGGATCTACACACTTAAGGTTCAGTGACGCTAGAGTTGTAGAGATATTAGTATGCGGTTAACCGAAAGTTGTTCGGTGTCCCGGATGAGATCCCGGACATCAGAGGAGTTCTGGAATGGTCCTGAGGTAAAGATTTATATATAGGAAGTCCAGTTTCGGCCACCGGGAGAGTTTCGGGGGTCACCGGTATTGTACCGGGACCACCGGAAGGGTCCCGGGGGTCCACCGGGTGGGGCCACCTATCCCGGAGGGACTCATGGGCTGAAGTGGCATGGGAACCAGCCCATGGTGGGCTGGTGCGCCCCACCCAAGGGCCCAAGGCACCTAGGGTTGGAAACCCTAGGGGGCCGTTGCCCCCCGAGGGGGTATGCGCCCCCTGGTTGGAAACCCTAAGGGGGTCGTTGCCCCCCGAGGGGCCGCCGCCCCCCCTCTAGATGGGATCTCCAAGGGGGAATGTGCCCCCCTAGCCCCTATATATAGTGGAGGGGAGGCAGGGCAGCCGCACCCTAAGCCCTGGCGCCTCCCTCTCCCTCCCGTGACACCTCTGCCTCCTCCAGTAGCGCTAGGCGAAGCCCTCCTGGAATCCCGCTGCTTCCACCACCACGTCGTCGTGCTATTGGGTCTCCATAAACTTCTCCTCCCCCTTGCTGGATCAACAAGGTGGAGACGTCTCCGCTCTTTACGTGTGTTGAACGCGGAGGTGCCGTTCGTTCGGCGCTAGGATCATCGGTGATTTGGATCACGACGAGTATGACTCCATCAACCCCGTTCTCTTGAAAGCTTCCGCTCGTGATCTACAAGGGTATGTAGATGCATGCCTCTCTCTCTCTCGTTGCTAGATGACTCCATAGATTGATCTTGGTGATGCGTAGAAAATTTTAAATTTCTGCTACGATCCCCAACAGTTGCATCATGAGCTAGGTCTATGTGTAGTTTCTATGCACGAGTAGAACACAAGTTGTGGGCGTTGATTTTGCCAATTTACTTGCCATTACTAGTCTTATCTTGATTCGGTGGCATCGTGGGATGAAGCTGCCCGGACCGACCTTACACGTACACTTACGTGAGACAGGTTCCACCGACTGACATGCACTAGTTGCATAAGGTGGCTAGCGGGTGTCTGTCTCTACCACTTTAGTCAGATCGGATTCGATGAAAAGGGTCCTTTTGAAGGGTAAATAGAAATTGGCATACCACGTTGTGGTTTTGGCATAGGTAAGAAATGTTCTTGCTAGAAACCTATAGCAGCCACGTAAAAATTTGCAACAACAATTAGAGGACGTCTAACTTGTTCTTGCAGCATATGCCGCGTGATGTGATATGGCCAAAAGGATGTGATGAATGATATATGTGATGTATGAGATTGATCATGTTCTTGTAATAGGAATCACGATTTGCATGTCGATGAGTATGACAACCGGCAGGAGCCATAGGAGTTGTCTTAATTTATTGTATGACCTATGTGTCAATGAAAACGACATGTAATTACTTTACTTTATTGCTAACCGTTAGCTATAGTAGTAGAAGTAATAGTTGGCGAGACAACTTCATGAAGACACAATGATGGAGATCATGATGATGGAGATCATGGTGTCATGTCGGTGACGATGATGATCATGGCGCCCCGAAGATGGAGATCAAAAGGAGCAAAATGATATTGGCCATATCATGTCAGTATTTGATTGCATGTGATGTTTATCATGTTTTTACATCTTATTTGCATAGAACGACGGTAGCATAAATAAGATGATCCCTCATTCAAATATCAAGAATTGTGTTCCCCGTAACTGTGCACCGTTGCTAAGGTCCGTTGTTCCGAAGCACCATGTGATGATCGGGTGTGATAGGTTCTAATGTTGGCATACAATGGGTGTAAGCCAGATTTACACACACAATACACTTAGGTTGACTTGACAAGCCTAGCATGTACAGACAAGGCCTCGGAACACGGAAGATAGAAAGGTCTAACATGAGTCGTATAGAAGATACGATCAACATGAAGATGTTCACCGATGATGACTAGTCCGTCTCACGTGATGATCGAACATGGCCTAGTTGACTCGGATCATGTATCACTTAGAGGACTAGAGGGATGTCTATCTGAGTGGGAGTTCATTAAATAATTTGATTAGATGAACTTAATTATCATGAACATAGTCTAAAACTTTACAATATGTCTTGTAGATCAATGGCCCACGCTAATGTTGCCCTCAACTTCAACACGTTCCTAGAGAAAACCAAGCTGAAAGACGATGGTAGAAACTACACAGACTGGGTCCGTAACCTGAGGATTATCCTCATATCTGCCAAGAAAGCATATGTCCTTGAAGCACCGCTAGATGATGCACCTGTTTTCCCAGCAACTCAAGACGTTATGAATGCCTGGCAGTCGCGTAGTGATGATTACTCCCTGGTTCAGTGTGGCATGCTTTACAGCTTAGAACTGGGGCTCCAAAAGTGTTTTGAGCAGCATGGAGCATATGAGATGTTCCAAGAGCTGAAAATGGTTTTCCAAGCTCATGCCCAGGTCAAGAGATATGAAGTCTCCGACAAGTTCTACAGTTGTAAGATGGAGGAGAATAGTTCTGTCAGCGAGCACATACTCAAATTGTCTGGGTTGCACAACCGCTTATCTCAGCTGGGAGTTAATCTCCCGGATGATGCGGTCATTGACAGAATACTTCAGTCGCTCCCACCTAGCTACAAGAGCTTTGTGATGAACTTGAATATGCAGGTGATGGAAAAGACCATTCCTGAGGTATATTCAATGCTGAAATCAGCGGAGGTGGAAATCAAAAAGGAACATCAAGTGTTGATGGTGAATAAAACCACTAAGTTCAAGAAAGGCAAGGGTAAGAAGAACTTCAAGAAGGAAGGCAAGGGAGTTGCCGCGCCCGATAAGCCAGTTGCCGGGAAGAAGCCAAAGCATGGACCCAAGCCTGAGACTGAGTGCTTTTATTGCAAGGGAAACGTTCACTGGAAGCGGAACTGCCCCAAGTACTTAGCGGATAAGAAGGCCGGCAATACCAAAGGTATATGTGATATACATGTTCTTGATTTGTACCTAACCAGCGCTCGTAGTAGCTCCTGGGTATTTGATACCGGTGTAGTTGCTCATATTTGTAACTCAAAACAGGAGCTGTAGAATAAGCAGAGACTGGTGAAGGACGAGGTGACGATGCGCGTCGGGAATGGTTCCAAGGTCGATGTGATCGCCGTCGGCACGCTACCTCTACATTTACCTACGGGATTAGTTTTAAACCTCAATAATTGTTATTTAGTACCAGCTTTGAGCATGAACATCGTATCTGGATCTCGTTTAATGTGAGATGGCTACTCATTTAAATCTGAGAATAATGGTTGTTCTATTTATATGAGAGACATGTTTTATGGTCATGCCCCACTGGTTAATGGTTTATTCTTATTTAATCTCGACAATGATGTTACACATATTCATAGTGTGAATGCCAAAAGATGTAAGGTTGATAATGATAGTCCCACATACTTGTGGCACTGCCGCCTTGGTCACATTGGTGTCAAACGCATGAAGAAACTCCATGCAGATGGACTTTTGGAGTCTCTTGATTATGAATCATTTGACACGTGCGAACCATGCCTCATGGGAAAAATGACCAAGACTCCATTCTCCGGAACAATGGAGCGAGCAACCAACTTATTGGAAATCATACATACTGATGTGTGTGGTCCAATGAGTGTTGAGGCTCGTGGTGGTTATCATTATGTCCTCACCCTCACTGATGACTTAAGTAGATATGGGTATGTCTACTTGATGAAACAGAAGTATGAGACCTTTGAAAAGTTCAAGGAATTTCAGAGTGAGGTTGAGAATCAACGTGACAGGAAAATAAAGTTCTTACGATCAGATCGTGGAGGGGAATATTTGAGTCACGAATTTGGCACGCACTTAAGGAAATGTGGAATTGTTTCACAACTCACCCGCCTGGAACACCTCAGCGTAAAGGTGTGTCCGAACATCGTAATCGCACTCTATTGGATATGGTGCGATCTATGATGTCTCTTACCGATCTACCGCTGTCATTTTGGGGTTATGCTATAGAGACTGCCACATTCACTTTAAATAGGGCTTCATCGAAATCCGTTGAGATGACACCGTATGAATTGTGGTTTGGGAAGAAACCTAAGCTGTCGTTTCTGAAAGTTTGGGGATGCGATACTTATGTCAAGAAACTTCAACCTAAAAAGCTCGAACCCAAATCAGAAAAATGCGTCTTCATAGGATACCCTAAGGAAACTATTGGGTATACCTTCTACCTCAGATCCGAAGGCAAGATCTTTGTTGCCAAGAATGGATCCTTTCTAGAGAAAGAGTTTCTCTCGAAAGAAGTAAGTTGGAGGAAAGTAGAACTTGATGAAGTATTGCCTCTTGAACCGGAGAGTAGAGCAGATCAAGAAAATGTTTCTGTGGTGCCTACACTGACTAGAGAGGAAGTTAATGATGATGATCATGAAACTTCAGATCAAGTTGCTACTGAACTTCGTAGGTCCACAAGGATACGTTCCGCACCAGAGTGGTACGGCAACCCTGTCCTGGAAATCATGTTGTTAGATAATGGTGAACCTTCGAACTATGAAGAAGCGATGGCGGGCCCGGATTCCGATAAATGGCTTGAAGCCATGAAATCCTAGATAGGATCCATGTATGAAAACGAAGTATGGACTTTGATTGACTTGCCCGATGATCGACGAGCCATAGAAAATAAATGGATCTTTTAGAAGAAGACAGACGCAGATGGTAATGTAACCATCTATAAGGCTCGGCTTGTCGCTAAGCACTACAAAAAAAGACACATCCGTGACATTTCGGGCCAAATGAAAAAAAATTATGTCATACATATGACACTTCTATGACGATAATTGTGACAAAACCCGGTATCATCATAGATGTGGTGGGCTCCTACTTCTATCACAAAAAATCATGACAGAAAATGGGCTTTTCGTCCTGGGCGGGCCGGAGACGCAGTTGCATGACATTATTTGGGACGTCCATGACGGAAAAAACCATGGTAGAAGTGAGGGCGAGGAAAATTTTGGGGAGTTCCCAGTTATGGTGGGAGGAAGGGGCCCGAGCGATGCGCGTTTCTATCGTACACGTACGCGTGTGTGCGCGCGGCGTTGGCTCTAACTGAACCCGAGCGAGGCGTTAGGCTCTAACTGAACCCGAGTGATTGCCCTGCAGGCTACGCGTTACTGAACCCAAGCGATCGATCGATGGCTGTTAACTGAACCTGATCGAGCGATTCCTTCGCTACTGCTGCTAACTGAAGCCGATCGATGCTGCTCTGGATGAATAGTGAGCATTGCGGGGGGGTGGATGAACAGGAGCCCGTGGAGAGGGCTGGTTGAACAGTAGCCGGTGGAGTAGCGTGCGGTGGAGGCTGGATGAATAGGAGCCCGTGGATGAACAGTCGCAGGTGGAGGCTGGAGGAGGTCGACGGTGGATGAACAGTAGCTCGTGGAGGCTGGAGGGGGTCAACGGTGGAGATGAACAGTATCCCGTGGAGTCCCGTTTTGCAGTACGCCACACCCCTCCCGATGAACAGGACCACCGTTTCGACCATAGCGCTCCAACACAAGTCCATTTCCTCTGTTTTGCGGTATGCCACACCCCTCCCGATGAACAGGACCCCCGTTTCGACCGTAGGAGGTCCATTTCGTCCGTTTGGCGGTACGCCACACCCCTCCCGATGAACAGGACCCCCGTTTCGATCGTAGGAGGTCCGTTTCCTCCGTTTTGCGGTACGCCACACCCCTCCCGATGAACAGGATCCCGTTTTGAACGTGGCCAGTCGGACACAAGGTTGTTTCCTCTGTTGTGCGGTACGCCAGGCCTCGTTTCCATCGCCTGTTCCGTCCAAGCCCTCCCTATGAACACGACACATTCCGTTGCCTCCCCATGAACATGACGCATTCCGTTGCCTCCCCATGAACACGATGACGACGCTGTTTCTCCGTTCTGACCCAGCCATGTACACGAGCCCTGGCCGTACGTATGCGCGAGTAGGCGTTCGAGACCCCGCTCGTATGTACACATACATGGTCGTATTTTCTTTCTTGCACCCTGGCTGCTGTACGTACGTGTACATGCTACGTGTGCGCCTCTACTACGACACGTGCGCGCCTCTACATCGACCAGTATATATGTACGTACACGTTCGCGACCAGAATGACAAGCTACGTACGCTTCGACCAGATGGGTCCCGACTATCAGGCACTTCCTTGCGTGCGAAGATGTAGCTGGTGGGTCCCAGCAGTCAGGGGGGGTGAAATACGATGGCCCATCTGGTGGGTCTCCGCTGTCAGGTGGACGAATAATTATTTTGCACATAATAAGGAGGCACTTCCTTGTTGCGGCCATGGACCCAGCTGTCAGCGTCTGCACGTACAGTCCACGTCCGATGGAAGCCGTTCCTTGACCATGTTGACCACGCCGCG
This sequence comes from Triticum dicoccoides, assembly GCF_002162155.2. Classification (NCBI taxonomy): domain Eukaryota; kingdom Viridiplantae; phylum Streptophyta; class Magnoliopsida; order Poales; family Poaceae; genus Triticum; species Triticum dicoccoides. Next base: position 406,480,858 of record NC_041390.1, on the reverse strand, counting down.
CTGAGAGCACCAGGGCGTTGGACGATGGCGAGGCCTAGTAATGGGACGACGCCGAGCCGGGGAAGACGCGGCAGTGGATGCCCACGCATAGAGGAGTACGAGGGCACTGGTTCGCTGTGGTGTGAGGCTGCCATCGCCGCAGAGTATCAGGGGGTGTGGGTGAGTAGAGGGATGGCCTCGCCAGCGGTGGGAGTAGTAGGGGGCAGTGAGGCCTCCGCCGCATCGCAGCCGGCCACGGGAGGCAGGAGCACGAGGCATGACCGGCGCTGGTTTGGGCGGCTGGAGCAAGAAGACCAGAGGTTGAAGAAGCACTACGGCCGTTCGATGGACATCGTATGGTCACTGGAGCTAGAATCGTGCATATTGACTAAGTTGACAAAGCCCTCCATCCCCGTCAACTTAGTAGGCCCACAAGTCAGCCTGCCACTATACTGGGTCCCAGCTAACAGGGGGAGTATTCATTTTTTGTGCGTAATAAGGAGGCACTTCCTTGCATGCGAAGATATAGCTGGTGGGTCTGAGCTGTCAGCGGCGGTAACGTTTTTTTTCATGAAATACAGAGGCCCTTTCGTCCGGTCCCTGATGTCAGGTGGAGGAATCATTATTTTGCACATAATAAGGAGGCATTTCCTTGCGTGCGGCCGTGGACCTAGCTGCCGGCCTCTCCACGTACAGTCCACTTCAGATGCATGTCGGTCGTTGACCACGTTGACCAGGCTGCGCCGAGTGTAGCAGGGCGGTGGACGACGGCGAGGCCTAGGAAGGGAACGACACGGAGGCAGGGAAGACTCGGCAGTTGTTTCCCACGCAGAGGGGAGTACGACTGTATGAGGGTTTACTGGTTCGTCTGCCGTTGCCGGAGAATAACAGCAGGTGTGGGTGAGTAGAGGGATGGCTAGGCCGGTGATGGGAGTACGGTGGGGCGGTGAGGCCTACGTGGCAGCACAGCCGGCCGCGGGGAGGAGGGAGCAGGCAGTCCCGCCGGCGCTTGTTTGAGCGGCTGGAGCAGGAAGAGCAGAGATTGAAGAAGCACGACGGCCGTTGAATGGACATCCAACAGTCACTTCTTGTGCGTCAACCTTTTTTTAGGAAAGCCTCAAATCTGTGGAAAACAGCATACAACCCATCTGCCATTATTTCTAATAATTTTCAGCCCATTTGCTAATTATTAAGGTTTTTGTGGAGCCCATATTCTTTTTGTTAGCATTACAACCCAAATTGTGGCCACGGTTAAAAAATTATACAAAATTTTGCATATTTCGGTGCGGTCCGAACTGTTTTTAATCCCGAAATTACGACTCACATTCAAACTGATTTTAAAAATAAATGTATATCAATATAAAATCCAACAAATTCTCCACGCATAAAAATTAATGTAATTTAAAATCTTGAAATGAAAAAAAGATATTTGAAACTAATTGCTGGTTTGATGTGTTTTAAAAATGCACATCCCATTTCTCATTACTGATGGGCCATTTTCTCGGCCAGCCGAATGAAAGCTCTCCTCGTCTTGAAAGATTTGCAGCCCAACAGGCATGACAAAGCCACTTACTTGGCAAATCACAAAAAAACTGGGGTGTGGCCATGGACCCAACTGTCAGCCTCTCCACGTACAGTACTCTTCCGATGGAACTCGTTCCTTCACCACGTTGACCACGCCGCGCAGAGAGCACCACGGTGGTGGATGACGGCGAGGCCTAGGAAGGGGACAACATGGAGCCGGGGAAGACGCGGCAGTGGAAGCCCACGCGGAGAGGAGTACAAGGGTTCACTTGTTTGGCTGCGGTGTGAGGCTGCTGTCGCCGCAGGGCCTGGCCAGCGGTGGGAATAGCAGGGGCAGTGAGGCCTCCGCGGCAGCACAGCCGGCCACGAGAGGCAGGAGCATGCGGCACGACCGGCGCTGCTTTGGGTGACTGGAGCAAGAAGACCAGAGGTTGAAGAAGCACTACGGACGTTGGATGGACATCGTACGGTCACTGGAGCTAGAATCGTTCATATTGACTAAGTTGACAAAGCCCTCCGTCGCCGTCAACTTTGTTGGCCCACAAGTCATCCTCCCACTATGGTGGGTCCCAACTAGCAGGGGGTATTCATTTTTTTGTGCGTAATAAGGAGGCACTTCCTCGCGTGCGAAGATATAGCTGGTGAGTTCGACATGTCAGCGGGGGGAAATTTTTCGGGAAATACAGAGGCCCTTCCGATGGGTCCTAGCTGTCAGGTGGAGGAATCATTATTTTGCGCGTACAGTCCACGGCCGATGGATGTCGTTCGTTGACCAAGTTGACCAGGCCGCGCCGAGAGCACCATGGCGGTAGACGACGGCGAGGGCTAGGAAGGGAACGACACAGAGCCGGGGAAGACTCGGCAATGGTTGCCCACGCAGTGGGGAGTACGAGGGTTTACTGGTCCGGCTGCCGTCACCGGAAAATAACAGGAGGTGTGGGTGAGTAGAGGAATGGCCTGGCCAGCAATGAAGTAGGGTGGGGCGGTGCGGCCTGTGCGGCAACACAGCCATCCACGGGAGGCAGGAGCAGGCAGTCCCACCGGAGCTAGTTTGGGCGGCTGGAGCAAGAAGATCAGATATTGAAGAAGCAGCACCGCCGTTGGATTAACATCCAACGGTCACTACTGCTAGAATTTTTTGTGGACTAAGTTGACAAAGCCAAAGTACACGTCAACCTAGTAGACCCATAAGGCAGCCTCCAAATCTATCCCAAACAACATACAGCCCGAAATTACTAGCCAGATTCAAATTTATTTTAAATCTAAATATACCTTAATTTAAATTCAATGAAATTTTACCTACACAAAAACAATGAAATTTAAAATATCAAAATCCGAAAGAAAACAGTATTTTGGAACTAATTGTCTGTTTGCTGTATTTTTTCATTTTACAGCCCATTTATTATTACTTATAGCCCATTTCTTATTACTTATAGCCCATTTTCTGGGCAAAATGCATCCCTCCTCGTCTTCAAAGATTTCTGGCCCAGCAGGGCGTACAAAAGCAAGTAGGCCTACGTTGGTTATTCTGCAAAAAACAAAATAGCTGGCTAGCAATTTTCAGAAAGGAAAAAAACAAACTGGGCTGGTCATGTGCTAAACATATGAAATAAAAGCCTGGGCTAGACGGGCCACGGGTCCCGCACAACCCAGTTGATACCCTTCTCTGTCCCGAAAAAACAAAATTACTGCGCGCGCTGATGGGTCCCTACTGTCATCCTCACCATGTACAGTCATCTCCTTATTCCTCTCAGTTATTGACCATGTTGACAACACCGGAGGGCGGCGCTGCAATGAGTGAACCAAGGCGGAGGACGATGGTGAGGCCTCGGACGGGAACGAACAGGAGCTGGGGCGAGAGCAGGCGATCCCGCCGGCGCTGGTTTGGCTTTGGCGGCTTGAGGAAGAAGAGACTGAAGAAACGCGACAGACGTTGAATGTCAATCCAACGGTCAAGGTTGGCACAATCGTTTGTTGACTAAGCGGACACCAAGTAACATACTTTTTTATCTATAGGAAGAAAACTACGAGGAAAATGCGTTCGTCTATCGTCCTCCTCACAGGGAACGTTCACCACATAAGTGACCAGCACCCTTGGTTTTCAACCGAGAGGTCTTGGGTTCGAGTCCCAGGAATTGTCAATTTTGTCCTCCTTCCTTCCTCGCAAAAAAAAGGGAAAGAAAATCAAACACTTGGGAAGGCATACAGAACAAGCTAGTGTACCAGTAATGAGACGTTGCCGAGTTTTAGAAAAAAGAAAGACGTGCTCCTGTAGCTGGTTCGAATCCAAACCTAGATTATGACTATATATGGTGCTATGCTACTCTGCAAGTAATGAAACTGACATATCCAACATTCGCTTCTCCTCTTCTCTACTTACCCTGCCTAGCATCAGAAGCTCTGGCCGCAGCAACCATGTTTGTTGGCTGCTCGTCCACCTGCTCTTCAGTAGGCAACATCAAGATATGCGCCAAGTCGCAACCTGTACCATTGCCAGTGGGTATCATCACACCCTCGCCGGCATGCGCACCGCAGCCGATTGCTCATCGCAACCCGCTGCCGTTGGTGTGGTGCCACTGATGCAAATCACGCAGAGTCATCCGTCGCGTCTCAACCACAATCCGCAACCCTGGCCGAGTCTTCTACAAATGCCCGAATCATGGGGTAATAATATGTTTAAGTGTTGTTCTGCTGCTTTCAGTTGCTGGTTTTTTTAATAGTTTGGTTGATGATCTACCAATTTGATTCATGCAGAAAAGGGAAGATTCGTGTGATTTGTATTTCTGGGAAGTTGCTGATGTGGGGGGATGCAATTACGCTGATTATTTGGTTAGCCGAGGAATCCCAATACCAGCAGGTTTTGGTGTTGGACAAGTAACTGAAGGAACGGCAGAAGAGGAAGATGCAGAGCAGAAGGTTAAAGATGCAGTTCCTCTGACATGGCCAAGCAACAGCTGCTGAACGACCTTGACAGCAATGAGGAGATGAAAGAGCTTGTGAAGATAATGGGCAAAATCGATGTGCTCCGTAGGATGATTATCTCTTTATTTGCAGTGTATGTAGCACTCGTGATGTATTCAGTGGCTACGACATGAGCACATTGCTGAAACTAGTAATGCATGAAACCTGTGTAGCAGGCTGGGCGTAGTGTTGTGAACATATAATGATTTCTATTAACGGAAATCAGGGGGTATCCATTTTGCTCATATAAATAAATAAATAGCATAGGCCCTGTCGGGTCAGCTTTGTTCTCATTCGAAGACGTCGAGCAAATTGCAGTCCAATAGCAAACTATGTCATCAAATTCAAGTTTCACAGCCAAATATGAGTACAACTAAACAACAATGTCATCATGTTTTAGTTGTCATACAATCACCAAACACAAATCAGCATACATAACAAGTGATGTTCTCACAGCAAAATACTAAACAACATGTTCATCAGGTTTCAGTTGTCATAGCAAACACAATTTAACATAGTAGATAAAAAACGTCTTCTGACAGGCAAATACGACAAAAGCAATGTAATCATCATCCGCGGCAGCAGCGTCAACATCTTCACCATGTGTATCAGTCTGAATCGTAATTCCCCATGGTGTCATCTTCTTCTTCGTCCTCAACGTCCTCGAACATTGGCTTCTTCTTGATCAACTCTTGTATGTCCACAGCACGACAGGCAATCTTTTCGTCGGCGTCATTGACATGATGGTTCTCAAAGATAATAGGAACATCTGTGTTATCTTGTACATCAGGAGAAGTGTAAGCATCATCTTGTTGTGCAACTTCATTAAACAAATTCCTCTGCTCAAACCTTTGCAATACTCTCCAGTCATCGCTACATGCAAATGTGCCTTCCAAGAAAAATATCTGTGTTGCTTGATTTGCCAAAATAAAAGGCTCGTTGGTCTGGTACGCCGCCTTGACATTGATGGATTTGAAATAATCATCAGCTCTGGTTTTTGCGATCCTGGAAAACAGGTTATACCAACGACAGCACAACAGTACCACACACCGATGATCCTCGAAATTGGAGATATACTGCAACTGAATAATGTCTGTTATGTTAGCATACATTTCAGTTGTCTCTTTGTCATACGTATCCGTTCTCATGATGGCACTGTTTTGTGTCTTCCTGCCTTCGTCTCGTGCAAGGGTGTTGTAGCGTACATCTCCAACAACACAAGATTCATAATGTCCTACTCGAGTATCAGGACCCATTGCTAGTGAGTAAAGGGCATCACCAACTGCCTGCCCATCCTCCCGCATCTTCTTAACCTATCTTTAGAAAATAGACAAGCTAATCATCTTATATACTCAATATATTAAAAAAACTGACAGTGCACTTCAAAAGCTTACATGGTTCTTGAACCATTTCACAAATCCTGCCATAACCAGTTTGTCAATGTTTCTTGGATTTTGCGTCAGTAACTCCTCTTTGTAGATGCTGCACAACATAGTGATCGCGTCAAACATCTAAATATATAAGAATGTGTTGCAACTTTAGTAGATTATGATGTATAAGCTGCAGTACTGCACTTACTTGATATAAGGTAGTATCTCAGGACAGTTATTCAACACATACCAAACCATTTTGTCCAAATCTTTAGGTTTGTCCTCTTGTCGACTCTTCCCTGTAACTCGAACAGAATAATCGAAAACATTGAGCCTGGGATTGTCTTCACCCACCTCTTTGCTAAGCTGATCAGCTGTTTCAATGTATTTTGAGCAGAATGTCAATGCTTCTGTAGCAATGTAGGCCTCTGCAATGGAACCCTCGGGTCTAGCTCTATTCCTAACATAGCCCTTGAAAGTGCCTAGCCGCCTTTCAATAGGGTACATCCATCCATACTGTACGGGACCTCTAAGTAGTGCCTCATCAGGTAGATGAACAGCCAAATGCACCATCACATCAAACAAGGCTGGAGGATATATCTTCTCGAGGTCGCATAGGATAGTTGGTATCTTGTCTCTAAGACACTCCAAAGCATCTATCCTGATATTCCTACTCCAGAGTTCCCTGAAGAATTGTCCCAACCCTGCAACTGCTCTATCTAAGTCAGGGCGGCCCAATCCTCTAAGGATAACAGGTAAAACCCTTTGAAGTAGGACGTGGCAGTCATGAGTTTTCAACCCTTGTACCTTGTTTCCATCTGCACTGACTCTCCTTTCAGGGTTGGAAGCAAATCCATGTGGGAATCTCACACATGACAGGACCTCGCAGAATTATTTTCTTTTTACCTTGTCCAAGACGTACACAGCTGGTGCCATATCCCGTGGTTTACCTTCATCTTGCACCTGCAAATCCTTTCTGATACCCACGTGTGTCAAATCAATCCTAGATTTTAAGGTATCTTTCGTCTTACCTTCAATATTAAGAAGTGTGCCAATAATGCCGTCACATATATTTTTCTTGATGCGCATCACATCAAGATTATGCCGCAGATCCAAATCTTTCCAACACTCCAAGTCCCACAAAGTGGACCTACGGGTAAACAATAATCTCTCTTCTACCCTGCCATGCTTCCTTTTCCCGCTACCATTACCAGGATGGTTTCCTGGTGTAATATGCCTGACCTTCTCTAATTCCACTTGCAACTCATCGGCGGTGAGCCTCTTTGGCGCATCACGGTTTTCATGCTTTGCATTGAACACATGTCTTTGGTATTTTCTAGGATGCGGCTTGTCCTTGGCAAGGAAATGGCGGTGTCCAATGTAACAGATCTTGCTAAGTATTGCGTCTGACAGCGGATTCCTATCACAGCGAACACATGCATTGTAACCATGTGTCGTTCGCCCTGACATAGTGCCCAAAGCCAGATAATCATGGATGCACCAAATTATAATTGCACGCATAAAGAAATCAGCTGGTGGGCTGCTATATAGGTCTTGAGTGAGAACACCCTTCCATAGCTGTTGAAGTTCCTCCACAAGAGGCTCCATTAACAAATCAAAATCCTTTCCAAGACTTTTTGGACCTGGGATGAGCAAGGCCATCATGTAGTTTGATTCTTTGGTGCAGACATTTGGAGGCATGTTGTAAGGGATAACAAGCACTGGCCACATGCTATATGTGGCACTCTGGTGGCCAAATGGGTTAAATCCATCTGAAGCTAAGTCAAGTCTAATGTTTCACGGGTCAGCAGCAAACTCTTTGTGTTTATCATTGAAGCTTTTCCACTCACTACCATGAGATGGATGGCTCATTACATTCTGATCTCTGTACTCCTGGTTCCTAGAATGCCACAGTACATCCTCTCTTGTTTTAGCATCATGAAACAACCTCTGCAATCTTGGTGTAATTAGAAAATGTCTCAAAACATTATGAGGAATCCTCTTCACAGCATCGCCATCTTTCCATCTTGATGATTTGCATTTCAGGCATTCACTTAAGTTGGCATAATCCTTCCGGAACAAAACACAATTATTCTTACAAACATGGATCATATCATATCCAATTCCAACTGCATGAAGGAAATTCTTCATTTTACTGTAGGTGTGTGGCAGCTCAGACGCATCTGGGAAAGATTCACGGAAAGCAGCCAACATCGCACCGAATGATTTGTTGGTCATCCGCTTAGATGTATTCACATGAAGAAAGGTGACCATAGCTGAGAATACTGACAGCTTATTTCCTGGGGTGACAGCAACGTTGCATTGTTCCAACATGCGGGCCCACCATTTTTCTTCTGCAGGTGAAAGTTCACGGTATGCATGAGAATTTCGTAGCATTGTTTCAATGTTGGTCAAACTCACTAGCTCCGCCACCACCACCTCCTCCTCCTCTTCCACCTGAGCATCAGGCAGATCAAGATGGTGATCTGCTGCTTCCACGTAGTCAATAACATTGACGTTCACAGCTTCACCATGATGAACCCACCTAGTATATGTGACCGACATCCCATACAAGTGTAGATGATTTTGCATAGTTGACTGAGGTCTTCTAACTGAATTCATACAACTGCTACACAGGCAGAGCACATCTGATTTTGGACCACCATACTCAGCTCTGATAAAGTTCATGAAGTTTTCAACCCCCTCGACATATGCAGCAGAGAATCTTCGAGCAGAAGTTATCCAAGTCATGTGCATCTGTTAGACATACAAATTAGTTCTTCTACTAGATATTACAGGAAAAACATGTATGCTTTTTTATGAAGTCCAGAAAAAAATACCTAGGTCGATGTCTAAAGCTATGGCAAGATATTTGGACGAGCAGATCTAAGTAACGAAATATATGTAAAGCTAATTCAGCAAACAGATTTGAGTGCCAAATTATGGCAGGCTGTTTCAGCAGTCAATGAGGCCAAGCACACAGCCATCGAACTATCGAAGGCCATCGCAGCAACAAAGATCGAGTATAAAACGGTGTAGAGCTATTTCAGCTAACAGATTGGCTACTAGACCATGGCAATCTACGTCACAATAAATATATGGCAGGATATTTTAGCAACTAATTGGCCTTGGCATGCCATCTCAGCTAAGCAGATTGAGTGCAGAACAGGGCAAGGAAGCTTCTTAAGCAGAGCATATTGACAGTAAACTACTTCGGCAAACAGTGAGATTAACGGCGTCTATCAGCTAACAGTCAGTGCTACACCGACATGAATGCGGCCCCTGTCTAGAATGCGCGTACCATGGGAGAAGCTGACTACCGTGCGTCTCCACACAAACATCGCCAGCGGTGGCAGCGCTGACCGCCGTGCGCCTCCACAAGAACGTAGCCAGAGGTGGCGGCGCTGCTAGAGGACAGCAGTCTACGAGAGCGTACTGTGGGAGCGAGAGGATCGCCGAACCGCGACGCCAACGTATCGGCACGGCGGGGAGGGCAGCTTTGGCCGAGCGAATGGAGTGGAGGGGGACAGGGGGGAGGGGGTTTGGGGAATATTATTGGCTAGTTGGCCGAAGGGTCGTTGAATCGGATTTGGGGGGAATTTTTGGGTGCGGGGGGTGGAGGCTTTTCGCGCGGTGGACTAGGGGAGTTTGGCGCATGGTCGGTTTCTCCAAGTGCAGTCCCACGTGTTAGTGAAGAGGCAAGCCGAAGCGTGTCCCGTTTGCATGAGCCGTGTGCAGGACCGAACGTGTGTGGGGTGCAATGCGACCGCGACAGGAGTGTTGTGAGTGTACCGCATTTTTTCCTTTTAAACTAGGTGCTTCGCCCCCTCAAAAAAAATTGGTTGGTTCGCGCGATCCATCGATACTACTACTAGTAATCCGGTAATCCCGACTAAAACGGCGCGGCGGGGTCTTTTCCCGCGCGATATGCTGGGAGGTTGTCTTAGTTGGGTTTTTTAGGACGAGTAATGCTACACCTACGTAATCCTAGTTACGTAATTAATGTAATGTGAAACGTGTGAGTTGTTGATTGTAGGTTGGGGGGAGGGAGGGGCCCACCACCATGAAAATCAGGGGAGGAGAGAGAGAGAGGCAATTTACGTTAACCCTTTCGTAGGTTCCCGTAGATGTAGAAAGATGTGTCTGATCCTGCAATATAGGCCGTCCAATCTATATCTAACGGATAGGAAGGAAACTATGACAATTTACCCGCACTCCTCTCCACACTTGCAGATAAGGCTTTCCCTCGTTCATCCTTTTCTCCCACAAGATCTTGATCTTCCATGCAACGCACGGGCATCTTGCTAGTACTCCTACAAGATGTATATTATTGTAAAGTTCATATACACCGGCCGAGATTAATGCAAACACATCAGATTTTCATTACATTTCAAACTTTTATAGGACAAAAAAAAGAAACCCGACCCTAAACCTATTCTACGGCGGCGACCAATGTTCTCCATCTATGATCTCCATGTACGGGGGCGGGGTTCAAGACCCGTGAAGTGAAGGTGCGGTCTGCGGCGAGGAAAAGTAGAACACGGGAGACGGACCGGCCAGTTGGCACACCATGCCCTGCCGCCTCCCATGCCCTACTCATCCTCGGAGGAGTCCCCGACCTCGGCGGTGCCGGACGTTGGACGGCGGCAAGTAGGACGCGTGGCTGACGGTGCTCCCGTCGTCGGCCGCCAGCGTGTCCACCGCTTGTGCGGCGACTTGAGCGAGGGCGGCGACCTCGAGCTCCATCCCCGAAGACAAGCTCTCTCGTGGAGCGTTCGCGCTTGCGGTCATGGCGGATGTGGTTCCAGGTAGGAGGACGATGCGCTATGGTGTGGAGGTTAGCTGGGCATTGCCGCTTTAAGTAGTGCATTCCAGTGAGGCCAAGCGTCCGGGTGCGTCATTAAGTCGCTGGAGTTGGTTCCGCGGGCACCGAGCCTCTTAATGACGACACACGAACGGACGACATGAATGCGGGCAGCTGGTGTCGGCTGGGAACGCACCGCGCGACGGCGCGAGGGACGAGGGTTTTGGAGTGCCAGAGTAGTCAGTTGCGGTCGTGGCCACGGTTGGAGATGCCCTTTGCTGACATGCGATCCCCGCATGTCATTGAAAAAGCAAGATGACCCGACATGGTCTCAGGTCCAGAGGATGCAGTTGGCTGCGCTAAAGCACTCCACGGACGCATCACAGCGCCCCGTGCATCCTCGACGAGCTGGGTGTTGGGGTGTGTTTGGATTGTGGCCAAAGTGCACCTTGCCAAAATTTTGGTCATGACCAAAAGATTGGTCTTTGTTTGGATGGTTGCCATTTTTTTTGGCATGACAATGAACTCTAGCCAACTCTAGTTCATTTTTATTGCCAATGTCGGCCAAATCATGGGCAACCAATACCTCAACCAAAATTTTGGTCATGACCCAAAGATTGGTCTTTGTTCGGATGGTTGCCATTTCTTTGGCATGCCAATGAACTCTAGCCAACTCAAGTTCCTTTTTCTTGCCAATGTCGGCCAAATCATGGGCAACCAATACCTCAACCAAAATTTTGGCTACCCAATGCTTTGATGGGGCAACCTTGGGCACAAACCAAACATACCGTTGGTCGTGCCACAGCACTAACGCCACCCTCGGCAAACTGAAACCGACCGTGTCTAGCAACGATATGAGCGTGTCGCTCACCGCGGTCATCGTGTCCAGAGGTAGTGCTGGAGCTGCGCCCCGTTGTTGGCCCCAACGACCCACATGAACGGTTGTCGATGGCGAGGAGGTCGTGGGCCAGCTCCTCCATTAGACTAGTCTGCGCTACGTCGTCCCGACAGGTGTGCCCCACATGTCTGTTTCCCTATTTTCCCGGCCATATTCAAGCGCCAGTGCTCCGCGTTGCACATTAGGCCTTTCACTATGTAGGCCAAGCGAGACAACTTATTGTTTATTTGAGCCGTTCAAGTATAATCATGTGGCATTTGCTTATTTCTCATTCCTCTCCAACCCTCTTCTCCATCGATCATGTCGCCCTCCAGTCGATTCCATCCTCTTGCATGCCTCATTTGAACATTCCGCCGAGTATCATTCGCATGTACCCACCCTAGTCCTCTTTCAATAGATCTCCGGACCCCGGGATGAAATCGAGAGGGAACGAGTGGGGGCACGTGATACCTAAGGCAGATTCAAAATTTTGAACCGGTGATCATAGCATCCGCAAATCATATATAAAGGGTATTCAATGTTCGTTTCGTTTTTGAACGTACAATATATTCCCTCCTATCCTTTGTAGTTTACATATAAGTTTTATGTGTAGTCAAAGTATATCTACTTTGATCAAAAAGGTATCAACATTCAGCAACGCCCAAGCAATATTGTTAGATTCGTACATACTCCTGGATTTGTACTCGAGATGGTTTCCAATTTAACTATTGACAAGATTAATAGTACATGAGATGTATAATGTGAAAATTATATCATTGGAAACTCCTTTCACATACGAATTTGACCGTATGCTTTGTGTAAGTTGCATGTCATATGTTATTACTCTAACATTTGGTCAAATTAGCCTCGAAAAACGCATTAGACCCTGTATGCTTTGTGTAAGTTGCATGTCATATATTATTACTCTAACATTTGTGTAAGTTGCATGTCATATATTATTACTCTAACATTTGGTCAAAGTAGTAGAGTGGAAGTGGATCCTCTGACATAGGTATCCCTGCCTTACCCTCCCTTTCGGTCACTTACTGGCGGACCTGATGCTTGCTAGGCCCCACATGTCAGTTACTCAATGGGTTCGGCCATGTCAAGGGATCCTCATCCGTAGTATACTCCCTCTGTTTTTATTTACTCCACATAAAATGGAGGGAGTGGTGGTATAATAAATGATGCCGGCGGTGGAGGGGGAGGGACGTCGGTTTGCTCTCCAGTGCAGTCCCACAAGCGAGCAAAAATGCAAGACGAAGTTGTTCCATTCGGTGAGCGATGTGGAGGGTCCAACATGTCGAGCTGCAACGCGAACGCGACAAGAGCGATGTACAGTCAAAACCGATTGACCGGTCATCACCGGAACAACTATTCACACCAGAACCTTCACTGCTCGGCCTACGCCAGCCACTGCCCTAAAACCACACCCAATCTCCAGCCCATTCCCCCACCTTTCGATCCCCTAGCCCGCATCAAGCGTCCCCTAGTTCGCTGGAAAGCCATGGTGCGCCGCAAGATCACTTACTACAAGATGCTGACGCCGGAGCGCCGCGCAGAAATCGCGGCGGCGGTCGGCGCCACAGACCTCCGTTCCCATGCTCGCTTTGCGGCGGGCCAATCCCCAAGTTCTCTGAAGCCAAGCTACGAGGAGGAGGAAGCCGATCCAATGTTCATGGCGGAGGTCGCGGCGCAGAAGGTTCCCGATGGGTATGAGACGATGGACGTCGACTTCGTGCCGGCGTCCGAGTCCCCCATGGTGCAGGCGGACCAGCGGTTCAACATGGCAATACTAAAGGAGGACCGGGAGCTAGAGGCTCAACTCGACGTGGAGCGCGCGCATGCCGCTGCCATCGAGGCTCTCCTGCAGGCGGAATCGGATGTCGTGGATGTGAACTGGGCAGCGGAGGCTCAACTTGAGGCGGAGCGCGCGGATGCCGCTGCCATCGAAGCCCTCCTGCAAGCGGAACCGAACGTCCCGGACTTGAACCGAGCGGCAGAGGCTCGACTCGACGCAAAGCGCGCGGATGCCGCTCTCATCGGCGCCCTCCTGCAGGCAGAACCGGACGTCCTGGACTTGAACCGGGCGGCGGAGGCTCGACTCGACGCGGAGCGCGCGGATGCCGCTGCCATCGAGGCCCTCTTGCAGCCGGAACCGGACGTCCTCGACTTGAACTGGGTTGTGCTCTCGTTCATGCAGAGTGCCCGCACGCTCTACTTGAACGAGTAGCTGGAGGCCGAGGACAACCACGATGCGGAGACACACGTCGGCAGCGACGGCTGGTTCGCGCCGGCAGCCAAAGACAACGAGGTCGTCTCTTTCCGCAAGCAGTGATAGTTTTTATTTATGTTGTTGTTATTATGGATCTTTTGCTGCGTAAAAACATATATTTGTTATGCAAGTCGCCTGACTTGGGTCAGTCTACCATTTCAGGCGGTTGGATGAATATCCTACGTCTCCTAACCCTTCTTTCCTTCTTCCTCACCTCTTCTTCTTCCCCAACAGACCAACACACGGGCCGTACGGATACTCCCCAACATGCGGTTGGATAAACATACTCTATGAACGAAAATTATGTGTCAGTGATAGGATGGCTGAGTTTGGTGTGTTCACATGGGACAACACGTGTCAGTGAGGGTGCGTTCCCTTGGTTGTGTTTGCGGCGTGCAGGAGCGACTGTGTGAGGGTGCGGTGCGACCGCGGCATGCAGGAGTGACCGTGTGAGGGTGCGGTGCGACCGTGATAGCTGTGCGCAAGTGTACCTCCTTCTCATTTTGAAAACTTTAGGCAAGCTTGGCAAAAATGTATGGCTAAGTTTGGCAATGCAAGGCCTAGACCCAAACAGGATAAGTACGTACGTACTAGGAGTACTAGTGTTAGAAAAGAAAGGTTGGGTTTTCCTTCGCCGGATTTAATCGATACAAATCCTTGTTTCACGTGTCAATTAATGCGTATTTTTTTCTCCAAAGACCAAAGAGCTAACCATCTCACTCATCATCGCTTGATTAATGCAGCGCCATGCAAACCAACCTTCTCACTTCCGCATGCATGCAGGGGATATTAATGTCCTTGGTTGCTAACCCCATCAATTTTGCCTCGATTAGTGTTAGTGGCCCTTTGCAAATTGTAATTTTGATATACTGGCCTTGTCTACAAAAAAAGGGAGGTAGTAACTATATTTGACTTCCTTCCCCATTGCGGTGACATCGACGATATTTTTTGGGTGGTTTGTCGAAGTGCACTCGACGGAGAACACCATTGAGGGAGACCACTGTAAGTCGTTCGCAAGTGCCGCCTGCAAGCCGAGACAACCGCCTTATTTGCATCCAGGAAGTCCTTTACTAGTACTACTAGGTGTAACTAATGCGGTGAGATGGCTTCTCGAAGAAGACGATGGAGAAGCGGAGTCAGCGAAGAGTGAAATGATGGTTGCTTCGTCCGTGCTTTTGTGATTTGACGCCTCACTACTTTGTGATTTCTGATAGAAGGGACAGGGGAGTAGACTCTGTGCTCTATACTGTACTACATGCGTCCAAGCATGGGAGAAAGAGGAGAGACATTGCATTTTTCTATTCCTTCAATCAATCAATCAGGGAGCTTCGGTTCCATCTTTTTGGCTTTGGCAACACCGTCCACAATTGTTCCCACGATTCCAAAAGCTATTTTCACATTTGGCTACACATTGTGGATGCCCTTAAACGTACCACTTGGTTTTGCTCCTGTGTGCTATCTATACAAATCTCAATTATATTGATCTAAAAAATTATAGAATCGAGATTAGTAAAAAGGAGGTGATTTATCCGCGCGGATGGCGGGGGAGGTTTCTTATTTGAGCAATGCTACATCCACGTAATGGTTTACGTAAAGTTACAAACTGATGTGATGTGGGACTATTTGATTGGATTAAAGGAGAGGATTAGGCCCACCCCACCTGAAAATCAGGGGGGCATATATAGATTAGATGGAAAGTATACGTAGCAGCTACGTAGCCCTTTGTAAGTCTAGGATTAGGCCTCATATTTTCGGAGGACGTTGTCCTGGCGGTTTGCTAACATGCGGTCCCATGTGTCAGTGCTTTACCAAGCCGATCCGCGTCCCACATGAGGCAGAACAACGGCAGAAGCAACGCGTGGTTAAGTTGAAGAAGATGAGGGAGAAGCGGATTCAGCAACGAGTGAAATGATGGTTGCTTCGTCCCTCCAACTTAACTACGGGAAAGGTGCAGCTTTGTAATTTGACGCCTCATTGCTCATTACTACGCCGGCGCCATGACTGGGGTGCTTCACCCCGGCTGCTCTGCACTGTATTCCGGTATGGCACGTGGACCCGGTAGCTTGATGTCCCACATGTCGGCGAAAGGGACTAGAAGATTTATGAAAGCGAGCGCTCCACTCTTATGACGGAGGAGTAGACGACACGACGGCCCAGTGAACTGTCACTTGTATTGTATAGTACTATAGTTTTGTTGTTTCGCACGATCCATCGATATAAACCCGATCAAACAGGAAAGGGCGGGATTTTTCCCGTGCGGTAGATGATACTGGCCATACATTTCAAAGGCAATTTTAATGTATGCAAACTGAATAATTATAAGTAACAATATGATATCTAGTAAAACTAAAAACACATATTATTTATTGTGTTAGAGTGTAGTAGTAGTGATGTATTGTATAGCTGTTAGATGTAACATGCGAGAACGTGTAGAGATGTAGTTTTGGAGGGCCTACAGAGAGAAAAGCGTAATACGGTCACCGAACTTCAGAATAAGCTGATTACGGTCACTATATACGTTTTGCGGTGATTATACGGTCACTTGCTCACATCTCAGCATCGGATTGCACTCTGTTGACCGACCAAATAGTCTGCGTGGCGCCATGTTGACTAGTTAAATTGACCACGTTCGTTGTGGGTCCCATCTATTAGTTCGCATAGTCAAAAGGTCAGATAAACACAAATTTACGCAGGCGCGACAAGGCTCCAACCCATGCGCGGGAATCACCTGGTTGTGTATGTGTCTGTCAGGGCCTGATGTGTGCGCATGCACGTGTAGGTTGAGCACTTGAGCGCGAGAGTGTGTGTTGGTCATGTGGTATACTGGTGTGTGCATGCATGCGTGCATGTGTGCGTGTGAGTGTTGCGTGCGTGTGTGTGAGTGTTGCGTGCGTGGCTATGTGTGTATGTGTGAGTGTTGCGTGCGTGCGTGGGTGCATGTGTTTGTGTGAGTGTTGCGTGGATGCAGTTTGTGTGCATACGTGAAAGGGGCGTACAGGGGGGGTATGCGATGGAGAGAGAGATGCTCTTCGTTTCTCTTTATTATGACTAACTTTGTATATAGTATAAAAATATACAAATTCACAGTGCGGAATAAATATCATTGTGGGCACCATGCAATGCAAATTAGCGTTCGTACTCCTCCATATAACTTTGTAAAGATATATATATGTAGGAACTCTAAAATAATTTTTTGGCCACACTTTATTCAAAAAGAATGTTGTATGCGAAATAAACGAGAAGAGAGGCCTTTTTAGATCAATGGGGTACGTGATGTAACATGTGTGAATGTGTAGTTGATGCATTTGGCGGGGCCTAGAGAGGTATGCACATGTATTACGTATTCGAGAGAGGCATGGATAGAGAGGCCGACGGGGGGGCGTGGGAGAGATAGCACGAGAAATAAGAGTGGTCTAGAGCGAGAGAGAGACGAATATGACGTCACGACAAGAGATTCCATTCCCTTGAGTGTGTATATGCAAGGGGGAGGGAATAGAGGCACCAGGAGAAATTTTCTGTGTGTGTGGTGTTTGTGTTGGTATGTGTGGGTGTGAGAAGATAATGAGATGTGGGGCAGAGGGTGTGTCACCGCATGAGGTCCGGTGGGTCGAGGTGAGTCCCTTCGTTCTGTTCCGTCCTGCGCCACATTGGTCGGCCCGTGACGCATTTAGAAAGACCCATGGATGACTAGTCGTACAAGACAAAGATAGCATAATTGTGAAGGACTCTGTGTCCGCTGACAAAGCCGGCTAGGATTTGTAACCCTAGGTTCTCGGACTAAGGTAACCCCTTTATCTCTGATATTACTATTCATCCAACCTAACTTTAAGGGGCATCCTACAGAATGCTCCGCTAGAATCATACTCGTCGATAAGGAAGAGAGGTGTGAGACAATGCGTGAGAGACAGGCGTAAAGATAATGTGCGTACGTGAGACACGTGGGCAGGTCCATGTATATACAAAGGGTCGATGAGGATTGTGCGTGTGCATGTTTGCGAGAGGAAGAGTGCTTGTGATAAAGGTTAGTGAAAACAGTTGTAAATGGTTACGAGAGGGAGGGAGGGTTATATCTAGAGCATGTGTGCGAGAAAGACACCTCGGGAGAGAGTGTGTGAGCATGTGTGAGAGACCACCGATGGAGAGTGAAACTACACAAAAAAGACTGCCCTACATATTGATTAAAGATATAAATTGTATCCAAATATTAGGATGGGATCATGTTATTTGCAATTCGCGTAAGGAGCGGTCATTGATCCATCAGACATCTAGATTCTATCGAATTTGAGCATGTCTATGTTATTATTCGACATAATTGATCCACATAGTTAGTATTTTGAACTCCAGACAATGCATCGCTTTAGCAATCGAATATACACGTGAGTATAGTTCATGTTGTGTGTGTAAAGCACATTATACATACGAAAGTTACACAATGGACATTATAAATAGCTACTACCTATGAACTAGCATACATTTGAATCCAACTTAAGGTGGTTTAAAAAATCGAATTCAACATGAAGTCTAGTCAATTATTTGAATTTGATATCATGGCATTTGTAAACCATACCTAGATTATGGGGGCACCAATCTTTGCTCTGATTTTGTACATAATAGCATATGTAGTCGTGTACAAAATAGATTCAAATTTAGATCCTCCATTCAAAAATAATTGTAGTTATAGGATTTTCAAGTGTCAAAATTTCAAAAAGAAGCGGATAATTTAATGAGGTTTTCAAATATACAAGGTCAAATATAACGTTGTATATTTAGGTCAATCCTCATAGTTCAAGAGTACTCTAAACGTGAATGCTTGTGTTTCAAAATTTCGAACGAAGCGCCAAAAGAGGCTCTACTCGCCCGAAACCGCATGAGACCAATGTTTGGTAGTACAAGGAAATTACTTTTCTAATAACTCCGACCCGTGAAACCTACCGTCCCGACGTCCAAAGGTCTAAACCAGAGTAGGTTTGTAGCTTCATCTAGACGCCACACAACCGCATCCGAAAAACATTCATACAAAATGGCCGCCTAAGCACACATGCGCGCAGCCGAAATCGCTCCCGCCCACTATTTGGGACACCTCGGATTACCATCCTACCCCCGACCGGCAGTAGGTCCGACATTTAAGAGGGGGCAAAGTTTGTACTTTCCCCAAATTTCAAACAAGCACGTCCCATCTTCTATTTAAAAAAGCCAAAAACAAACGCGTCCCAGACCGAAACATGGTTCCCCCCCACCCGTCCGATTCCCCATTCGTACTCCGTGGGCGCCAAAACTACCTCTCCACCAGCCGCGAAACCCCGGCGTCCTCCGGCCGCCACCCCATCCCACCCATCAACCGCCGCCCTCCTCCATCACGCCGGAGCAGATACCCCGACGTCGTCGTCCACCGCAACCTCAACCGCAACGCCCTCCATGGCTAGTAGTTGAAGCCGAGGCCGAGCCGTCCGTACCCGAGCCAGTTCAACCACGCCGTCCTGCGCCACACCGCTGCCGCTCCAACTTCGCCACCCTCCACCGCACCGGAGCTGTTCCTGCTACGCCGTCCTTCGCCGCCTCGGATCCGCTTCCCCTCCGCCGACATACGACCACATCAACACAGTCAACAATTTGGCCATGGGTTCGTCCAAGCCCGCACCCTTCAGAACATCGGTTTCCCCGGTAAAAAGAAGAAAATCGTCGCGACTTATGGAGGTGACCACACCGGCAACCGAAAAAGGTACTCCTCTTCCCTTATTCGTGCAAATCTTACGTCTCTGCTTGCACGGTATTCATCCCACAGAAGACACTATTTCACCGCTTCTTCTTGATACAAGATGTTCCTAGTAACTCGCGATGCACAAGGTTTCTCCTCATATACTATTTCACCTTACCTAGAGGTTCGTCGCCCCCCTGAATTTCAATTTTTGGCCACTTGATTCCCAATTAACGGAAGCATTCCCCAGCGTAACAGGTGCTAGTACGCCTATTACGCTGGGGAAGCAGCGCCTTGGTGTTTATCTTAGGGGCGTGTGCGGCCTAGAGCTACTGGCGCCTGATCTGGAGGTCGGCCGGGATTAAAGGGATGGCCTGGGGGCGCTGCCAAGCATGGCGGTGGTGTGAGGCCGATGGGAGGGTGGGACGGCGGAGGCAGGGGTCTGGGCTGATGGTCGCTGGCGGTTCGAGAAAGATCGTCAACAGTGACTGGCGGGAGGTAGACGAAGGCCATCTGCCCGTTCCTTATAGATCGGACGGTTCATTAAAAAAATTGACTGACCTATTTATTTTCAGTCGACTGTTATCTTAAATATGACCACATGTGGTGGTGTGCTGGAGGAGTACCTGCATTTCCTGTGCTCATATATTACAAAATCATACAGAGTAGAATCTAATTTTGTTTGCCATGCAATGTTGTAGAGCTATCATATGTCTCTTGTCATTTATTTTTCAGCCACCTGCTATCTGCTACTTTTACAGTGCACTAGTTCTGCACACACTTCACCCTTACTCTCATTGTTGTGTTTTTATGCAAGGGTATTTCAGACTCTGCTGCCACGAGAGAAGCCAAAAAGAAAAGAGAGAGGTCGCTCCAGTTTGGTGTGCGGCTAGGCAAGACACGTTTCAATGCTTCAAAGGGTGTAGCGTCAGCAGATGGAGACAGGGAACGTAGATCTGGAGTTGATGACCTCGCTCGCAATGAACCACCATCCTAGGTGCTTGCTTTAACTTCGCGGTGTCATATGTGGTTGCATGTTCCATATGGTGTCTAGCTTTTATTCGAAAGGCCAAAGTCGGTAAGATAAGGAAAGATATTTTTTACATGAACCAGCATCCTGTGAGCACTAGAAGACAAATAGCTAGTCAGGGCACTGGCCAAGCCAGTGACAAGCCCAGCAAAGATAGGCATCACCTGGAAGCCAACTAAAAAGCTGCGATGGTGGCGAAGCAGCCCGCCTCCCACCAGGCTCTCAAGTCCTAGATGATCATGCTCACCACTCTAGCCGGATGTCTAGCTTGTATTGCTTCCAATTTGGTTAAACTGCATCTGCTTAGCTTACACATTATACCTTTGAATATGACATGCCTTTCTCTTTCTGGTACATACTAGTACATCTGTGTATTAACCATGTTCTTACATCAAACTAATGTTCTTGTGTATCCCTCATCAATCACTTATGACGAGGCAGGCAGGCAAGGGGACCACTCCTCATTTAAACAATGCAGCGTCAGCCTCCCGACATGATTCTCAAGAAACAGAAATTCTAGATGAAGATAGTGAACGTAGCTCTGTAGTTGATTACAGCATTTACCCTACATTAGCATCGCAGGTGCTTGCTCTAACTTGGCAGCATGATATGTGGTTGCATGTTGCATATGGTGTCTAGATTGTAATTCTTCCAATCTGGTTAAACTGCATGTGCTAGTCTACTTATCTTATACATTATACATGTTAATGTGACATGCCTTCCTGTATTTAGTACATAGTACATCTCTATTAAGCATGTCCTTACATAAAACTATTGTTTCTTTTGTATCCCGCATCAATCAACATGACGAGACACCTTTAGTATATGCAGTGCGATATTAGTTGCATCTTTCATATGATTTATAGCATGCGCTGCTTCTAATTTGTTGAAATTCCATTTATGATGGGACGCTTTTAACTTGGAAGAGTCATATTGCTTGCATCTTTCATGTGGTGTCTAGCTTGCATTCCTTCTTACTTGCTGGAATGGTTTCTGCTTAGTTTACACTAACAGTTGTGAACATGCCATGCCGTCCTGTTTTTCGTACATATTCCATCCTGGTATCATGTGTTTGCCTTACATCAAAGTAGTGATTGTCAGTATCATGCATGAATGAGTTCTGAAGAGAGAATTTTATTGCTTTTTCTTGTCGGTTTTACTTGACAATTCAAAATCAATAAAGCGGAAGGAAGTTAGCAAGGCAGCGGATAAAGGTTCTCCTTTCGAACGGAGGGCCTCTATAGTTTCTACTCCTCCACACGCCCAAGATGATTTCCAAGACAACACATGCTTAGACACTCAACAAAGCTGTGTTTATGATGAGCACGTCTCCGCTAGTGTAGCATCACAGGTGCTCCCTCTAACTTGGCACCGTTATATGTGGTTGCATGTTATGTGTGATGTCTAGCTTGTATTGCTTCTAATTTTGTTGAATTCCATCTGCTTACTTTACACATTATACTTGAATAAGACACGTGTTCCTGTTTCTAGAACATACAATATCTGTCTATCACACCATGTTCTTACATCAAATTACTACAGTTGTGTAACCTGCAACAATCAGTTATCATAAGACATGTTTGACTTTGGAGTGTGATATAGGTTACATCTCACATTCTTTTCTAGCTTGTATTACTAATTTGTTGAAATGGCACTTATGACGAGACAGTTTTAACTTGGTAGAGTGATATTCGTTGCTTCTTTCATATGGTGTCTAGCTTTCATTGCTTCTAATTTGTTGAAATGCCTTCTCCTTAGTTTACACATCATAAGCTATGAATATGCAATGCTGTGAATATGCAATGGCACTAATGACAAGAGACCTCTAACATGGTAGTGTGATGTTCTTTGCATCTTGCATATGATTTATTTCTTGTACTACTTCACATTTGTTTAAATGCCATTTATGATGAGACACTGTTAACTTGGCAGAGCGATATTTGTAGCATCTTTCATATGGTGTCTACCTTCTATTGCATTGCTTCTAATTTGGTAAAATGTCTTCTTCTTAGTTTACACATCATAGTTCTGGTTATCTCTTCCGTCCTGTTTTTCATACATATTACATCCTCCTATCATGTGGTTGTCCAACATCAAAGTTCAGTTCGTCTGCATCACACATCAATTTGTTCTGAAGAACTAAATTGTTATTTGTTTTTCTTGTCGGCTTGACTTAACATGGCACAGAGAAAGAGGAAGAAACACAGAATGGCAAGGAATGAGAAGCGGATGAACCCTGCAGATTCTGCTGGTACTGATGGTGCAATAGAAGGTCAAAGTCCAGCAGAAAATCCTACAAACACGGCATTCCATGCAACACGAGTTGCAAAAAAAGACAAACAGAAACAAATAGCTGCCACCAAACAAGCAGAGACAGCCCTAGTTCTTGCAACACCTACCACAGTACTACTAGCTGCATGACGTACTCGTGCGTCAACTGAGCTAGCAGCATGTTCCCAAGCTCCCTTGCCACCTGACACTACTTCCCAAGCACTCTTGACACAAGACGAGTTGGCAATATCAGATGAAACTTGTGAGCTTCAACAGCAAGAAGGTAGTTGCTGGAGTCAAGTTACAGTTGCATGCTTCTTTATATCTAGTCTCACAGTTTGATGTACACTAACACTTCCTATGTTTGTTGTTGGACTAGCACCTAGGCGCAAGAGGAAACAAACATCAGGGATAATGCTCGATAGGTTAACTAAATCTAGAGGAGGAAGAATGGAGATCCTTTTTGAGGCAGGTTTAAAAAGGCCACATGATGCTACAGAGTCAGCCAAGTTAGTATCAGAGGCAGCGGTTGCTGTTACGTGTCATGTACGTATCCTCCCAACATGGATTCAGTATAGGAATGACAAAGACGAAACCCAGTTCAACATCTTCCTCGACCATTTATCTGTAAGTATGGTTATGTATGGAAACTAGTAATATCTTCTTGCTCTGTCCAATACTTTCTAGGTTGCTGATAATGAGACTCCCATAATTTTCAATAGATGAGGTTCAAGTTGGATAGCCAAGATGGTGCAACCAGACAAGCTTGCACCCATGTTTTCAAGTCTGCTCTGCGACAATATCGGTATAACTTGAGGAAAACTCACTTTGAAGGCAAGGCTAACAGTGAACTTGCCCAAACATCTCCAGTGGAAAATATATCTGATGAAGACTGGAGAGGCCTCGTTAAACACTGGTCCGATCCGAAGTATCAGGTACATTATATATATATGTCATCAGATCACATGTTGAAGTCCTATTTACACACGTGCCACACAAATCTATCTTCTTGTAGGTGAACTGTTCAAAGAACAAGGCCAACAGTACGAAAGTGGAATTCCAACAGACGATAGGATCTCGTAGCTATATTGCACACTGCGAGGCTCTTGTAATTAGGTGTTGTTTCACTCTTTTCGTTGTACCATATTATCAGATCTATATTGACTTGTTCCAAATGCAGAGGAAAGCCCGCAAGGACCAAAAAGTACCTGAACCAAATGATGTGGAAATCTTCAAGGACTGTCACACCAACAAGAAGAAGGGCATGACTACACCAGTCAAAGCCGCTGTTGTAAGTCCTTAATCCTCATGCCTTTTAACTACTACTTACTCTGACTTGTGCCTTGAACTGCATGGTTTACAGCCAATGTATATTACTCTTTTCAATTTTATACACAATTGTCTTAGCGTATCACTGCACCTTACAAGGTTTAAAAGAGATGAGTGATGTTCCTTTGATCTTGACCCATAATCTAGTTCCGTGCTGGACTTGCCCACACAATGTTACAATTGCCTGTTTGTCTGTTCTCAGTTGTTTTGTGATATGAATGATGTCATACTATGCTTACCGTATTATAAACTTCGTCTCTTTATCCTTAGCCCTCAATACAATGTGAAGAAATAGACAATACATTAGCGATGGTACATGGTCATATGTTTGGAACCTGGTTTTATTATGTACTTTGCAATAAAATACAACTAGTATTTTACATGGGTTCACCAGAATAAGTTCTATATATAGACCAAAGCTATTTTGTTTGGTTTTGCTGCCTCCTTAATATCTTCTGTTCTGGTACTACTAACGTAAAACCTCAACTTTTCAGCGAGCTATGGAAAAAATGGTGGAACCGCCACCTTCTGAAGGTGGCGAGGCAACTATAACCGCAATGTTAGCTCTTGCTGCAGTGGGTCAGTACCTGTCCACTAACAGTGCCAAAAGCACGTTCCTGCGTAATACTGAGTTGGTTGTTAAGGCAATATCGTCCAAACTTCCTCATGATCAAGATATGCTAGCTCAAAGCAATGTTGTATCTGTGCTCCAGACACAAGTCCATTCCCTAATAGAGACCCTTTGTGAAACAAGGAGAAACATTGCTGAATGTCGTCAAGATATGCATAGTTTTGAAACCAGACTATCAGACATTTGCTATGTTGTTCAGGAGCCTAGGGGAAATGAAGGCGAGGGTTATGGTGCTCCATCGGACAATACAACATGAAAACGTAACAGTCAGGTCAAATGAACTGAGCTTCTGAACTTCTGGTGGTGCATTTATCTGCTAGACTGTTAAGTTTTATGCCAACCTTCCTTTTGTTATATAGTTGTAATTTGTTTTGGTGCGATGCAAAATTTATTCTTAACGTGCAGCCACCGCCTGACGAAAATAGCAAGCCATTTTTGTATAGTGTAGGGTGTTCCCTATATTTGCACTGGTGGCGATCTTTGATGCCGAGTGGATGTAATTTGTGCAATCGCCTTAATAGCCTACGTTAGTTTCGGCCTTATTTATTTCCTAGTCTTCTTTTTCCCTGGTTTGCTAGTGGACGCAACTACCATGGGCCATATACGGGCCGTAGGATCCATGGGTCTCCTACGGGCCGTCGATAAATGGGCCTGTAATCGGTGGGCCTCAGGCCGTCGGATAAATGGGTCTACATGGGCCATAATCGGGCATAATTGGTATCGGCCCAGCACGGTAACAGGCCGTTAACAGGCCGTATGACAACGAAGGCTTAATTCTGTCACGGGCATAACGGGTCGTTAATGGGCCAGAATATAGGACGGGATGGAAACGGCGCTACGGGTTAACAGGCCAGAAACGGGCCGACTCTTGCCGTGGGCCGAATTTGTCCCATTAGGGTAATAGGCCAGTAACGGGCCGACTCTTGCCATTGGCCGAATTTGGCCCATTAGAGGAACATGCCAGTAACGGGCCGACTCTTGCCATGGGCCGAATTTGGCCCATTAGGGGAACAGGCTAGTAACGGGCCGGGAGTAATCAAGGGCCGAAACGGAGCCCAAGAACGTATGGGCCGTCAATAGGCCGAAAGCTAACACGGGCTGGAAATGGCACATGTAAATCACGGGCCGTTAACGGGTATAAAGAAAATTACTGTTCATTATGTGCTAGAGTCACCGTGGGCCTGTAATGGGCCGAAAGATACGAAGGCCTCATATGAGCCGAAAGACGTCATGGGCCATACATGGGCCGAAAGTGAAATGGGCTGGTATTATATTCGACGGCCCACATGACGTTGTTGGGCCGATTTCCTTTAGTGCCTAACGAGCCATGAGTTAACGGGCCGTAAAATGGGCTATTTGTGAAGAGACCGTTAATAGGATTTTCATGGGCCAGCCCATTAACTTTTGACCAAGTTAAACGGGCCGGCTTTGTAAGCTAAATGGGACACTGTTGGACCGTGCCACGTGTCGACATATCATAGGCACCTATCTGACCCACTGACGAGCTGACACGTGTTTCGTCCGGCCAATAAGAATTTTACACGTGGAAATTTCCCATTGGTCGGGGCTGTTAACAGGTTATCAGATCCAAAACCCGACCCGATAGCTTAACGGCGTTCCGTTACGGTGGATGCCACGTGTCAGTCACCCTTGACGAAAGCACTTCTGTGACGCGCTATTTATCGTCATGGAAGTGGACACTTCCGTGATGATAATTTTGGTAATGTCATGGAACACTTCTACGACATCACATGTATGACTATCTTGATTCTGTCATAAATTTGTCATGGATGTACATGCATGACAAAAAAGCGACCTACTGTGACAAACACGTATCATCACGGAAGTGTATTTTTTTGTAGTGAAGGGTTATCGACAAGTTCAAGGGGTTGACTACGATGAGACCTTCTCACCCGTAGCGAAGCTGAAGTCTGTCTGAATCATGTTAGCAATTGCCGCATTCTATGATTATGAGATATGGAAAATGGACGTCAAAACAGCATTCCTTAATGGTATCCTCAAGGAAGAATTGTATATGATGCAGCCGGAAGGTTTTGTCGATCCTAAGAACGCTGACAAGGTATGCAAGCTCCAACGCTCGATCTATGGGCTGGTGCAAGCATCTCGGAGTTGGAACATTCGTTTTGATGAGATGATCAAAGCGTTTGGGTTTACGCAAATTTATGGAGAATCATGTGTTTACAAGAAAGTGAGTGGGAGCTCTATAGCTTTTCTCATATTATATGTGGATGACATACTATTGATGGGAAATGATATAGTACTCTTGGAAAGCATAAAGGCCTACTTGAATAAGTGTTTTTCAATGAAGGACCTTGGAGAAGCTGCTTACATATTAGGCATCAAGATCTATAGAGATAGATCGAGACGCCTCATTGGTCTTTCACAAAGCACGTACCTTGACAAGATATTGAAGAAGTTCAATATGGATTAGTCCAAGAAGGGGTTCTTTCCTGTATTGCAAGGTGTGAGATTGAGCATGGCTCAATGCCCGACCACGGCAGAAGATAGAGAAAATATGAGTGTCATCCCCTATGCCTCGGCCATAGGGTCTATTATGTATGCCATGTTGTGTACCAGACCTGATGTAAACCTTGCTGTAAGTTTGGTGGGAAGGTACCAAAGTAATCCCGGCATGGAACACTAGACAGCGGTCAAGAATATCCCGAAGTACCTGAAAAGGACTAAGGATATGTTTCTCGTTTATGGAGGTGACGAAGAGCTCGTCGTAAAGGGTTACATTGATGCTAGCTTCGACACAGATTTGGATGACTCCAAGTCACAAACCAGATGCGTGTATATTCTGAATGGTGGGGCAGTCAGCTGGTGCAGTTGCAAGCAAAGCATCGTGTCAGGATCTACATGTGAAGCGGAGTACATCGCAACCTCGGAGGCAACACATGAAGCAATCTGGATGAAGGAGTTCATTACCGACCTAGGAGTTATTCCCAATGCATCGGGCCCGATGACTCTCTTCTGTGACAACACTGGAGCTATTGCCCTTGCCAAGGAGCCTAGGTTTCACAAGAAGACCAGGCATATCAAGCGTCGCTTCAACTCCATTCGTGAAAATGTTCAAGATGGAGACATAGAGATTTGTAAAGTGCATATGGACCTGAATGTCACAGATCCATTGACTAAACCTCTTCCATGTGCAAAGCATGATCAACACCAGAACTATATGGGTGTTCGATTCATCACAATGTAACTAGGTTATTGACTCTAGTGCAAGTGGGAGACTGCTGGAAATATGCCCTAGAGGCAATAATAAGATGGTTATTATTATATTTCCTCGTTCATGATAAATGTCTATTGTTCATGCGACATAGACCACAACATGTCCCTAGTGAGCATCTAGTTGACTAGCTCATTGATCAATAGATGGTTATGGTTTCCTAACCATGGACATAGGATGTCATTGATAACGGGATCACATCATTAGGATAATGATGTGATGGACAAGACCCAATCCTAAGCATAGCACAAGATCATGTAGTTTGTCTGCTAAAGCTTTTCTAATGTCGAGTATCCTTTCCTTAAACCATGAGATTGTGCAACTCCCGCATACCGTAAGGGTACTTTGGGTGTGCCAAACGTGACAACCTAACCTGGTGGCTATAAAGGTACACTACGGGTATCCTCGAAAGTATCTGTTGAGTTGGCACGAATCGAGACTGGGATTTGTCACTCCGTATGACGGAGAGGTATCTCTGGGCCCACTCGGTAGGACGTCATCATAATGAGCTCAATGTGATCAAGGAGTTGTTCACCGGATGATGTGTTACGGGAATGAGTAAAGAGACTTGTCGTGACGTACCGATAGACAAAGGGAATTGTATACGGGATTGATTGAATCCTCGACATCGTGGTTCATCTGATGAGATTATCGTGGAGCATGTGGGAGCCAACATGGGTATCCAGATCCCGGTGTTGGTTATTGACCGGAGAGTTGTCTCGGTCATGTCTACGTGTCTCCCGAACCCGTAGGGTCTACACACTTAAGGTTCGGTGACGCTAGAGTTGTAGAGATATTAGTATGCGGTTAACCAAAAGTTATCCGGAGTCCCGGATGAGATCCCGGACGTCATGAGGAGTTCCGGAATGGTCCATAGGTAAACATTTATATACAGGAAGTCCAGTTTCGGCCACCGGGAGAGTTTCGGGGGTCACCAGTATTGTACCGGGACCACCGGAAGGGTCCCGGGGGTCCACCGGGTGGGGCCACCTACCCCGAAGGGCCCCATGGGCTGAAGTGGCTTGGGAACCAGCCCCTGGTGGGCTGGTGGGCCCCACCCAAGGGCCCAAGGCGCCTAGGGTTGTTAACCCTATGGGGCCGTTGCCCCCCGAGGGGGCATGCGCCCCCCTGGTTGGAAACCCTAAGGGGGTCGTTGCCCCCCGAGGGGCCGCCGCCCCGGGGGCCGCCCCCCCCCTCTAGATGGGATCTCCAAGGGGGCATGCGCTCCCCTAGCCCCTATATATAGTGGAGGGGAGGGAGGGCAGCTGCACCCTAAGCCCTGGCTCCTCCCCCTCCCTCCCGTGACACCTCTTCCTCCTCTAGTAGCGCTTGGCGAAGCCCTGCTGGAATCCCGCTGCTTCCACCACCACACCTTCGTCCTGCTGGATCTCCATCAACTTCTCCTCCTGCTTGCTGGATCAAGAAGGAGGAGACGTCTCCGATCCGTACGTGTGTTGAACGCGGAGGTGTCGTCCGTTCGGCGCTAGGATCATCAGTGATTTGGATCACGACGAGTACGACTCCATCAACCCCGTTCTCTTGAACGCTTCCGCACGCGATCTACAAGGGTATGTAGATGCACTCCTCTCTCTCTCGTTGCTAGATGACTCCATAGATTGATCTTGGTGATGCGTAGAAAATTTTAAATTTCTGCTACGATCCCCAACACCTCCTTCATCTTAACATCGCAGACACCATCAGTGAACACTGAGATGATGGTCTTGTCCGACACCTTGGGGATCTTGAGGCGAACATTGTTGAAGTGCTGGATGTACTTCTGCAAGGTCTCTCCTGGCTACTGCTTGATGCACCGCAGGACACCCGCAGCCAGCGGGCGGTCGTGAGTGCCCTGGAAGTTGGCGAGGAAACGCTCTTGCATCTCGTCCCAGGAGGAGATCGATCCAGCGGGGAGGTTCAGGAGCCACGAGAGCGCGCCGTCTTTGAGGGCCATGGGAAACCAGTTTGCCATAATCTTCACATCGCCATTGGCCGCCTCAATGCTCAACTCGTAGAGCTGTAGGAACTCAGCAAGGTCGGGGGTGCCGTCATAGCGTGGAGGTAGGTCAGGCTTGAACTTCCCTAGCCAGACGACGCAGCGCAGCTCCGGAGTGAACACGTGGCACCCAGGTGTGGTCACGGGAGCCCATCGTGGAGGTGGAGCCTGATTCTGGCGCTCGCGCGCCACCACCACAGGTGGCGCGCGGTCATGACATGGTGGTGCTAGAAGCGCACACGCCTGTCCTTGCGGTCACTGCACCACCTGGCAGCTTTCCTCGTCCCACGCTGGCGCCCTGCAAGGCGGGTCACACCATGGAGCCTCGCGCCTTGGCTCGATGATAGCGTCTATCCTGGGACGTGGAGGAGGTGCTCCATGAGCCACGTCTCCCGCGGCAGGTGGCGGGTGAGGCAGCGAGCGAGATGGTGTAGGAGACTCTCCGGCGGCGCTAACGAGCTCGGCGATGCGGTCCAGCCGGTCCTCGTAGAGGTTGTCGATGGGGCGGTAGCGTAGGAGCTCGTGTGCCATGAGGAGCGCAGCCTGTGCGTTCACTAGGCCATGACGAGAATGAGAGGATGAAGCAGCCAGAGTCAGCGACGTGGTGGTGGTGCGTCCATCGTGCAACACGGAAGGATGCAGCGATGAAGCCTGCTGCTCATGGCCCGCGGGGCCGGTGGCGGCGTTCGCCACTGGCGACGGGGGAAGGCGGGGGAAGCTGTCGCCTGCCGGCGCTATCTGACCGACGCGGGCGGCAAGGGTGGCCCGACGCTCAGCACGAGCTCGACGAGCGTCAGCCATTCATGGGAGCGGTGGACTGGTGACGAGTCGACCGGTGGAAGAGAGGCTCCGACGCACCCCTACCTAGTGCGCCAAATGTCGGATTTCGTGTTCTGCAGACCCTTGAGAGGTTCGAACTCTGGGGTGCATGCGAAGAACTCAACCTCCCTAGTCTGCCTACTTGCCAATATCTTGGCCTAGCTCGACGAACAGGAGGGAAACAAGACACGACAGTTTACCCAGGTTCGGGCCACCTTGTGGTGTAAAACCCTACTCCTGCTTTGTGTTGTATTGGGCTCGAGGGGCTGGTGATGAACTAGTACAGTGGGAGAACAACCTCGGGACTCTGCGTCTATGCTTGCCAACTTAGCACCAAAGAGGAAACTGGTACACTACACTGGCTGGCGCCCGCCTAGCCTTGGTCATCATGGCTCACGTCATCTGAACCTCGCGAGGTGAGTCTTGCATAGAATCTCCGCTCCTCGAGAGCCAGCCTGAGGAGGCCGCTCCTCGTGGAGGTCTTGGTGCCATCTGCCTCGCAAGGGTCTTGGGTTGTTGATGCTGACTGGACCATACCAGGCCATTGGTGAGCCACGCCGTGGGCCGCAGGCAGGCAAGTCTGGGTACCCCCGTTTCCAGAACGCCGATAGTGGAAATAAATAACACAGTGCAAGTGTCACCATGGACTAAGCTGAAATCTACGATCACTATATATAATAAGTCATGGAAATATTTGGTCTTTCATTAGTATAAAGATAAAGCACATAAGAACCGATTGAAAATTCTTTTCATTGTCAACTCCTTTTGAAATAAGATTCAAGAAGACACAAAGAAAATTTTAAAATAAATGATGAAGAGAAAGAACAAAAAGAAACAAACAATAAGAAATGAAAGAGCAACTAGAGAAACATTTTTGTTCTTTTTTGAATAATTTTTTTAACAATGCAAGAACAATTCAGAGAAATAGAAAGAAACATTTTTGAAGTTTCTGGATTTTCTTATGAAAGCAAATATATGAAGGTTCAAACAAAAAGCGAAAAGAGAGAAAAATATTTACATCAAAGAACTTAAAACAAAGGAAAAGAAATGATAAATCTTTTTGGATTTTATTTTTATAACAACAATACAGCAAATGAAAGAAAGAAAACCACAAATAAGCAAAAGAAACCAAACAAAAACCAAAAAGAGACGAGGATAGAAACGAGAAATAATTGTTTTTTTCAGTTTTAACAAACACGCAAAAAAGAACGAACAAATGCGAAACATGGATATCCAAAGATCATGAGGTGCACCGACAAGTGTAGTGAATGTGTATGATAATATGAATGAAAATTCGGTGAGAAAACGTATTCTCGAGCTTAGGCTTTCAACCTAGCATGGTTTACTGCCAAGGATCACATCCTGCCAGTCCAGGAAGATACTAATTATACTGTCCTGGCTTTGGTACATGCGCCTCCCATGGGTGAATCTCCTCATCATGCGCCGCTGCCAATTCGTTCTTATAGTTGGTGATGTTAGTTGGCATAATAAAATATCTTCCCCTAATCTATAGACAAGGTAATAATTTCATGGGTAGCCTGGATGAACACTAGGGTATACAGTAATTGTTAGGTGCAGCATACTCCTCAATGAATATGTGGCGCTTCATGGAAGCAAACTCTAGGTAGCTATCAGGTAGCTTAAATTTTTATCATGTCTAATGGGTACATTAAGATGTGCAATAAGAGGAGTAGCATAAACACCACCACAAATAATGCCCTTGGTCCTTTCTTAGATAGACGGAGTGCAATAACTTCTCCCAAATTATAAATCATGTCACCATAAAGAGTACTACACAAAACAATGAGATCAGTGGCGCCAAGCGTACCACTTTCTTGTTTGGCAGTCAAACATCTTCCTATGAATAAATCCAAGTAATGCACCGAAGGAAAATGCAGAGTAGTTACTCTAGCTCGAGAAACTCCTCTAAATTCTCGTACACATAAATCAAGCAGTAATTTTGAACTCTTCAAATCGAGGTTTAGCCATATTTCACTCAAAGTACAACATCCGAATGAAGGTACTTGATATTCTCATAGGCTAAGGAAGAGAGTCTATGTTAATATCTATATTACAATGCTAATAACATATGACAATGTGTTCTAATAGTATTATCATTAGGTTGGGTGTGTTCAACATCATTGTTCCGCTAGCAACCTGTTCTCCTTGTTGCCGCATCCTTTTTACATGAACAAGGCATAAGAAAAATGAGCTCATCATGCAACATATGATCTAGTCTTAGAACTGAGACTCGAAACCTGTTATTGTGTTTCTGTATTCACAGGTGCTCATGAGTTTTTTCTTTGAATCTTGCATTCAAGAACCATATAAATTATAGCATAGAAAATAAACATTACTTACAAGCATGGAAATAAAACAGTAATATTTAATATTGCCTCAAGGGTTATTTGTTAACATGATGAAGATCAATTCAACTTTTTTTAATAGAGGTTCTTTTAATGTTGGTGATGGCCAACTTATAAATTTTTGAAAGATACCTACCTGGGTGACACTCCATTGGCTCTGCGATAACTGACCTTGCATAGTTGTGTTTAGAAAATAGAATTCGGTGGAATATGTTATTGGGGCTAGTTATTTGAACATCTGATTTTGCAGAGCTTTACTAGGCAACAAATGGACTAAGTAGATCCATTTGGTTTCTAGATTGATGCAGATCAATCTAACTGAAATGCCTGATATGTTCCAGTTGAGGTTAACCACTAATACTGTTTTCACTGTGAAGTGTATGTATGATGATCTTATAGTTTCGAGTCATATTTTCGCAGAAAACTACTTGAAAAGGCCGGTGCCTCGCACCGGCCGGCCGACCCAATTTTTGGCCGGTCACGGAGCCAGCATTGGATTAAAACACTTCTGGTCGTCAGATCAGGCGCATGTATCATTTTTCTCTCAAAAGAAAACACACTCCAACAAAAAACAAAGGGGAAACATGGAGCAGCTGCCATCGTCGAAATCGCCATGGATGAGTGAGGTGACCAACCTCGAAGCACCACCGCCCTCACCGTCGGTCCCTGCCCTCGCCCTCCTTGGAGTTTGTAGCATCCGTCCTCGCCACTTCTAGCATGGCGTCGTCATCGTAGCAGCACCGGTGCTGGTCGTGGTGGTAGCATGACACCGCAATACCATCTCCAGCGCTGATGATTGCGTGTTGCAGCATCTAGTGCCATCACCGGTCATAGCATCATGGCTTGCCGGATGTAGCATCAAAGTATGCCGCTTACAGCACCTACAATCACTGGTAGTAGCAAAAACGTCATCGTCCCGCCGTGGTTGTTTCTGAATGTAGCATCAAAAGACTCGTATTCCAACACCTGCATACACCAATAGGAGAAAAAAACAATGGTAGTAGCAAAAGGTCGCCGACCACCGTAGTAGAAATAACATCGGTAGTAGCACAAAATGCCAGATGTAGCATCAAAGGATGTTGGTTCCAACACCTACAAACACTAGTTGTGGCAAAATACCGTCATCACCGTAGCATAATCACTATTGGATGTAGCATCGAACGACGTCGGTTCCAGCACCTGTAAACAACAGTAGTAGCAAAAAAATATCCTTAGGCGGCCAAAAAAAATCATCGCTGACGCAACAAAAAACACCGCCAGTTTGAGGTCGCCAGTGAAATCAGTGACCAGTTCCAGCAAAAACTCTCTTCACTAATAGCAAATTTGGTCGCCGGTTGCAGCCCCCCCCCTCATTGACTCGCTCAAAGTTCCCAACAATTCTACTCGCTGGTTCCAGCAAATCCGAACACCGATTGCAGCAAACTAATGCCCGCCAGTCGCCCTTCAGCATCCGTGTCGCCGTCGTCCATCACTGGCAAAACAAATACATTGCTGCAAGGCGGCGTCCAGGGGCAAGCATCCCCGATCATCTATGAAAGAAGATGCAGATAGGAGCGAGGAGTCCCTGCAATGCTTGGCTAGGTAGCGCCCCTCCTCCTCTCTCCTCTCTGGTGAGAAAGCACTCAGCCATGGCAGTGGTGAGACGTACGGCAGCTAGGAGGTGGAGATGGAAGGAGGAACAACAACAAGTGTGGAGAGAGAAGGAGGGAGCCTCGTCGCATGAAGAAAAGAAGAAGGGAACAAGTGGGCAATGATGGCAATGGGGAAAAGATAAGGCCATGTCCATCATGACTAGACTAGATGCGTATGGAAGCTATGCGAAGTGAGCGAGCGGTTGGACCAACTGAGCGTTCGGCCGGCCAAGCATTTCCAAGCGTTTCCCATTTGAAAAACAAAGGTTCCTTTCAAGATAAAAGCTTTTATGTGATTCTTGCAAAGGGAGGTAGTTCTTTCAAAAGATAACATTCCAAAATGTAAATGGAATCATATCAAAAAATGTTAATTTTCTAATCAGGGCGAGACAATTCATCATTTATTCTATCATGTACATTTACTATCTTGATCTAGTGCATGATTCATGTTACTTACAATTTAGCATCGCCAACAAGTATTCCAAATTTTGTTGGTAATTAGTTAAGTGGTATTCATCATACGTTAAAGAGCCAAATCCACATGGAAGTCTGTGTGATTCTTTGGGCAATATGGAATTGCTGGAGTTACTGTGTTTTTAACAAATCATCTAGCCCTAATTTATTAAAGGTTATCTACAAGGCTATGGCTTCAATTCATATGTGGTCATTACTGCAACATGTGGACATTTCTGAGCACTTGTGGACTCTAGATGCAACCGGTTGGAAATGGTCGCAGAGGGTTTATTCAATCAGTTTGGTTGGCAACTAACTCGTATATTTTTTTAGATAAAATGGGGTTTAAACCCCCCCCCCCTAGCCCCATTTTATTAATGAAACCAGAGAGAGCGATAACAGCTAGCATGATCAACATGTTCGGCGAAAGGAGGTTCAGTAAAGATAAAAAAACTATTGACAAATCATAAAAAAAGAATTCTACAGATTTATTATAAAGCCCCATCAGGGAAGGAAAATCTACTGAGCAAGGATTAAAAACAGTTGAAACTGGATCCTTTGTAGTCTTTTTTGTCATCTCCTTGTCCACGATCAAGCTTCAGTTACGCAACATCCACTTTGAACTGGGTGGTAGTAGTTTCTCCTGTCACTGCTCCCAAGATTGTTCCCCTGAGTCTTCTCCATGTCTGCACTGGCGATTCCATCAGCTCCAGTGGGGTGACTGGGCTGAGTAAGGCCATCTTGTTGATGCCACTAGGAGGGCTCCTTGGAGGGGAAACTTGAGAGCTTGGTTCCTAAGCAAACAGAGACCCACCTATCGTCAATTTGGAGAGGAGGAAGTGACTGAATCCACCTTTAGTGTTCTTCTCCAGAGGAATTACCCCACTAAAATTTGGAAGGGAGATTCCAGGATCCAGGAAAATTTCTGAGAAAATCCCTCTATCTTGGACAAGGCAGGATCCTTATACAAGATCACCCATCTCCTGATTGTTCCTAGTATCTTCTTCCATGTTTGTTTCCAATCAGTATATATAGCATTATTAAAGACACGTGGATTTCTATTTTACCACAAAGTCTAAAAAATGCATGCACAAACATAATTTAAAGTAGTATAGTTCTTATTAGCAGGCCAAAACCTGGCAATAGAGAAATAATTTGAGTCTAACTAAATGAAGAAAAAAATATGAGACATGGGTCTAGATTTGCTTAGCCACCACACAATCGAAGAAAAGATAATCAATGGTCTCCTTATCAAACGAATACACACATCATACATTCTTAAGAAGTTTCTCCCCGCTACTACCAATTTTCTCACCATGCACACTATCCACATCATCTTTATGCCATGTCATCATTCAGTGAAGCCTATCCATCTATCACAGTGCCACGCCAGCCGTCAGTTTTTTCCCAGACACTCACCAACTGCACATGTCTCCAGGCCTTAATTTCTCGGACTGCTCATCTTTTTTTTTTCTGCCACTCCCGGTCTTCCCACAACAAACACACATGAAAAGGATGCGGGATGCGAGCAATCAACCACCTCTCCATTTTCCAATCTCCCCGTCCCTCCAATACCTTCCCACAAGGCACTTCCTCCCGCACCAAGGCCCTTCCTGATTGTAAGCACGTTCGAGCTCTTAGTTATGGCGCTCGCGTTGGATCCCATCAACCTTTCCGTGGAAGGAGTGATCGATGCCGCAATCCCCGTGCAACCAAATCAGTCTGTGCGCACGCCGTTGTTCTGCTCCAGGCCTTCCTTCCACCGGCGGCCTTGGACACACAGCTCTGTTCCGGTCCTATCTTGCGATGGCGTCCTTAGATGCACCTGACGTGGCCATCGCCATCGCGGCCCCGATTCCAGTCGGATGCTTTGTTCCGGGCATCTCACGCCGAAGGCTCCGGACTTGCGTGATGTGGCCATCCCGCGCAACTGAGGAAGCTTGTGCGCAGCCGTGGCCCTGCTATGGCCCCTCCTCTCGCACAGACAGCCATGAACAATTTGGGGTAAAAGAAGCCGGCAGCGGTGACAAGCAATCCCATTAGGCCGCGGTACACAAGTTTAATTCATCCGCCGTCTACCATACTATTTTCTAGACGGATCTGGTGGATTTTCTTCTCCCTCCCAATCTTCTCTATTTGCATTAGTACTACCATAGCTGGGTGTCCAAAGTCCTTATCCGGATTTGATAATTTTAGCTCTAGGAAGTCGAAACGAGTTGAAGCCTCCTTCGTCGATGCTCATCTCCACCCAGTAGCACATGTGCTAGATGGGATAAATTCAAGACCTGACCGCACCGACAGGACGCCTGCTTGGGAATCTGAAAAACTCTATGGTACGTCTTCCTCAAGATGAGTTCAAGCGTCTAACATCGCTCATCACCTTCTCCTTTAGGTACCAAGTGTGTTGGACAAACAAAACTGGAGCCCTCGCTGCCACCATGGTGCCATCTCGCGACCACCTGATCGGCAAATCTGAGTCACTCTACAGGTACACCTTATAAGTGCATATTTATCCCTAAGGTGTTTTGGTGATTGATGACAATGCTTTTATGGACTAATCGTGTGCCTTGAGTTTCCCAGACGTTTCATCGCTAGGCACAAGACAGTTTGGTGCCCCTCAAAGACTATTGAAGACGTCGTTTTTCTATGTTTCTTTTTGGTGGTTTTGAGTCGTAGGAAATCCGTACTATTAAGAGAGGGTCCGCATTAGAAAGGTTCTGGTGGAATCATCACGTACACGTTTTCTTCCTCGTCTCCACCTTTCCCCTACACTTTAGAGCATCCTCTATTTTTCCCCTATGCAAGTGTCCTGGCTGCTGATGTTGGGCTTGCGGTAGTACTGCTCCCCGGAGCGGCAGTACCGCAGGCACCAGCGGTAGTACCGTACTTCGACGCGGTAGTACCACAGGAGCCGATGGTAGTACCGCTCCTCTGGAGCCGTAGTACCGTGGCCCCCAAGCCAAGTGCCGCTGATTTGCGGTAGTAGGGGCGGATGTAGTTTTTACATCCGCGCCTTTGTGGTAGTACCGCACCTCGTGCGCGGTAGTATCGCACGCGGCCTGGTTCAGCTGCCATGCGGTAGTACCGCTCCCCAGCGGTAGTTCCGTGTCGGATTTTTGCATCTTCTCGTTTCCAGCGGAAGTAGGCACGGATGTATTTTTATTCATCCGCGCCCTTCCCGGGATAGGACTTTCCTGCCTTGCGGTAGTACCGCAAGGGGGAGCGATAGTACCGCGCTTGCGGAAGTACCATTCTCAGTCAGGCCTGTTCTAGTCCCTATCGTTGCCACGGTAGTACCATGGCCCCTCACGGTAGTACCGCATGGCCTTGCGGTAGTACCGCTTTTCAGGAGTGGTAGTACCGCATGGCCTCGCGGTAGTATCGCTTGTCAGGAGAAGTAGTACCGCAAGTCGCGGGCTGGTTAAGTGGATAATGGTTGGATTTTGTCCATAGCTATAAAAGGGGTGTCTTCTTCCTCTAGTTGACCACCTCTTCCAACCCTAAGCTCCATTGTTGCTCCAAGCTCCATTTTCGCCCGATCTCACTCCATAGCCAATCAAACTTGTTGATTTTCTAAGGAGTGGTTGAGAAGGCCCCGATCTACACTTCCACCAAGAGAAATTCGATTCCCCCCACTAATCCCTTGCGGATCTTATTACTATTGGGTGTTTAAGCACCCTAGATGGTTGAGGTCACCGCAGAGCCATAGTCCATTGTGGTGAAGCTTCGTGGTGTCGTTGGGAGCCTAAAACTAAGTTGTGGGGATTGCCCCAACCTTGTTTGTAAAGGTTCGGTCGCCGCCTCCAAGGT
The DNA here is from genome assembly GCF_002162155.2 of Triticum dicoccoides. Lineage (NCBI taxonomy): Eukaryota > Viridiplantae > Streptophyta > Magnoliopsida > Poales > Poaceae > Triticum > Triticum dicoccoides. The sequence continues at coordinate 406,441,787 of NC_041390.1, read as the reverse complement.
CACCAATAGTGGAATCATGACATCTCGCATTGTGTGAGGGCGTGAGGAGAATACGGTGGCCCTAGTGGCTTCTTGGTGAGCATTGTGCTTCCACACCGCTCCAACGGAGACGTACTTCCCCTGAAAGGGAAGGAACTTCGGTAACACATCCTTGTCTCCACCGGCTCCACTCTTGGTTATCTCGTGCCTTTACTTGTACAAGCTTATTTGTGAAATATCTCTTGCTTGCTTGTGTACCTATCATTGTTGCATCATATAGGTTGCTCACTTAGTTGCATTTCTAGACAACCTACTTTGATGCAAAGTTTAAATTGTTAAAGAAAACCTAAAAATTGTTAGTTGCCTATTCACCCCCCTCTAGTCAACTATATCGATCCTTTCAGACCTTCGTTTTTATTAGCTGTTCAATCATCTTGCATAATTTGGGATTCTTATTAATCCCCAACCCGTTGACTCTTGATTCCTACTCGTTCAATTTATTGATGATTCATGGTGTTTGGATTTAATTGGAAGAAGTGATATGTGTCTTTCAATCTTCAATCAATTGGATACAACAATGAAGAAAACTTGATTTTGTTGTTGCAACAAATTATAGGCTGCCCCACGCATATGTTCTTCTTCCTCAAACTAGACGATGAATGATGCCTGAGCCATTCATGTCGCTCATCTTGATCTACCATCTCTGTTTTCTCAGTCAGGTTGGATATAGATCTACATAACTAGATTTTCGTGAAATTTTACTCTTCGTCATGTGTCATTTGCAGGAAGGCCATTGCTACAGATAGATCCAAATAAATTTACCTAGCATAGCAGACTAAGGCATAGCCTAGTGGTGGGAAGGGGCTGATGCCTTACCACCCACCCAGGTTCAATGCATGATACTTGCAATTTGGGTTTGTTGCACCAATTATACTGTAGGGGTTGCCTTACAGTCTTTCTGTCAACTTTTTTACCTGACATGTTTTCCAGATTTCCTAGTGATGCTTTTATGTCATATGGCACTGGAGCATAACATTGATTTCCTTTTGTTTGGCCATATGAATTCTTATGATGAGATTGGACTCTTTATAGACAGGAATCACTAACAAACATAGTTGAATGAAAACGTATGTGCTACTATATTTTTAATGGATTACGCCCGATGGGGCTAGCACAAACATGGATGTCTTATTATGTACTTAGAATCAATATATTGATATATCATGATTGGCCTTTATGCCCAGGAAATATTGAGTCCGCCTAAATTGATCTTAGGATGTAGCATATGGTTTACGATCCAAGTAGAGAATACACAAGAACTGGTATTTTTCAGTCAATTTTTGTTCCTCAGTGTGTGAAGATCTGCAACATTTAACATGTGTTTTTCTTAGTTATGGTGGTTCAAACCAATTCAATATTTAGTAGTCCCAATTCGAGGAACTATTATGTATTCCCCTAAAAAGAACCATTGGATTCTTCAGATAAGAATGGACGAGGTTAGTCGATGCGACCCCTTTTCAATTCGGTCAAATGTACATCTTCAGGGTTTCACTCAGTCACCTTAGATAGCCCTTTTTCTCTCCATGTAAGGCTATCTCTTCCAGCGTGTTCAACTAAAAATGGCAAATTGACTTTCTTTTATCTTCATATAGGTCTCTCTGTTCCAGCATGTTCAACTAAATTTTTTCATATGCATTATGATTCATTAGTTCAATCTTCGCTGATAATCTAACAAAAAGTTCACTACTTTAGTACTATGAAATCTTTATGAAACCGACAAGCTAACCTTCTTATCAAAGAAATTTTTGAAGCCTCTCATAACTTTTTTAATGAATTTTTTCACGGTTTACTACTTACTCACTTAATAAATCCTTCTCCTATACAATGCAACGAATTCCCATAGCAATGCACGGGGTATCATCTAGTTCATGAGGTTTCTTGATGCCTCTTTTAGCTAGGTTATCTTTAGTCATTAGTTTGTGGTGAGAAAGCAGCCAAAGGAAGACCTGGACTCTGTAATCTCATACATTTTTTTGCGAGAGAAATACTTGTATTACTTAAACACCAAATTATTACAGTCATCACGAACTATCTCCAGCACCTCATCTGGATAGGAACCAATCTCATACATGACTGGCTGTGATCGTATTTTCTTTAAATTTGTACTACGGTTTGGTACTCGGTGACTTAAAGTTAACCTACATTGACTGGGTGTGCGCATCAAGTTATGCACAGGTGAGATAATCCTTTTTGAAGAGAAAAAATGATTCCATATCCTATTCACATACCGAACGATTAAAAGTCCAATAATAACCAAAATATTCGACAGATATCCAACAAGAAAGCACCCTCTCTTCAATCCAGAACAATGGGCGAGAGTGGTTGCTAAACGTTCTTGAGCCACTTCTAGGCGTGGAGCGTTCCATGGTTCTCTTTACCTTGTGGCGTTCTTGGCATATCCGCAATGAGGTTGTTCATCATAAACCAATGCCGACCATGGAAGCTTTGAAGCATTTTCTTGTGTCTTATTTGAATTCGATCTTGTGCCTGAAGGTGGACTTAGCTTCCGACCCAGAGAAAGGAAAACAGATTATCACATGTGATAAGGTGTTGTTGCGGCCGCATGAAATAGCATCTACTCGTCCCCCTGAAACTTGGCAGCCTCCTAGCTCGGGTTGGGTTACACTAAATAGTGATGGCTCATTCTCGGACAAGGGATCTGCCGGTGCAGGTACGGTGCTCAGGGACAGTAATCACTAGTAGAAAATGGTCATTTGTCTCGGTTCGTAAGGCCCATTTGTCCCGGTTGGGGAACCGGGACTAAAGGGTCATTACTAAAGCACTAAACCTTTATTCCCGGTTTTTACACCAACCGGGACAGATGGGCCTCCACATGGCCGCTCCGGTGAGCCCAGGCAGGAGGGCCTTTGGTCCCGGTTGGTGGCACCTACCGGGACCAAAAGGCATCCACGCGTCAGTAGCTGGTAGGAGCTGAGGTTTTTGTATTTTTGAAAGGGGGTGGTTTAGACGGTTTGGGGGGTGTTAATTTAGGGTGTTAGCTAGCTAATAGAGAGAATTGTCCTCTCTTATCTCCGTGCTTGGTTTACCAACGCTACTGCTATGCCTAAACATGGCTTAGATTGAAGTGAAGGTGACATATATGTGGTGCATGTCGAAAGTAATACTAATCCTAACTTGATCAAGTTTGGATTAGTACTACTTTCGACATGCACCACATGCATGTTGCCTTCACTTTAATCCAATCCATGTTCATTTCACCCACTGATATATAATAACTCTTCATGCTCGCATCATGCATCATCATAATAACAGGTCCTACTAATAATCATCATACAACTTCTACTCGTTATTAATAACAAGCCATACGATCATCATCCTCATAGTCATTGAACCAACCCTACTTAATTGTTCTTAGCGCATGATCATCAGTATAAGGTAGGACCTAAATACCCTTTTTAAGGTAAAATAGCATTAAAAAATATATGCATTGACTCTCCATTATGGAGAATGGAGATCATCCTGTCTCCAATTCTTGCGCTTCGCTTCCTTTTGCTTCCAAGAACCTCCTTACGCATACATTTTTTACATTCTGTGATTTTCATGTCTCCATTTCTTTTATAAATCTGATAAGGACAGGTGAGATTCATAGGACGACCTGGCTGCATGTTCAAAACATTAAGGCAACCATTTGGATACATCAGATGAGGCACACAATCATCCGGGATTTTCTGTTGAAAAACATAGTAATAACTTCGTAGTTAGCAATGTAGTTAAGTTTTAAAAGAATTTATGCAAAAGATGCACGGATGTCATAACAGTAAAAAAAATCTTACCATGGCATCTCCATGGTGTTGGGGAATGCAGTAATTTCAAAAAAATTCATACGCACACGCAAGACCATGGTGATGCATAGCAACGAGAGGGGAGAGTATTGCCTATGTACCCTCGTAGACCGTAAGCGGAAGCGTTATGAAAATGCGGTTGATGTAGTCGTACGTCTTCATGATCGACCGATCGAGCACCGAAGGAACGACACCTCCGTGATCTACACACGTTCGGCTCAGTGACGTCTCGCGAACTCACGATCCAGTAGAGATTCGAGGGAGAGTTTCGTAAGCAAGACGGCGTGATGACGGTGATGATGTTGCTACCGGAACAGGGCTTCGCCTAAGCACCGCTACGATATAACCCAGGTGGATTATGGTGGAGGGGGGCCACCGCACACGGCTAAAAGATCAATGATCAACTTGTGTGTCTATGGGGTGCCCCCTCCCCCGTATATAAAGGAGTGGAGGAGGGGGAGGGTCGGCCCTCTCTATGGCGCCCTAGGGAAGTAGGAGAGGAAGGGAGGAGGAGAGTGGGAGGAAGGAAAGGGGGGCCGGCCCCCCTCCCAATTCGGATTGGGCTTGGGGGAGCGCCTCCCTCTTTTCCCTTCCCTCTCGTCTATTCCACTAAGGCCCAATAAGGCCCATATACTCCCCGAGGGGTTCCGATAACCTCCCGATACTCCGGAAAAATGCCCGAACCACTTGGAACCATTCCAATGTCCAAATCTAGGCTTCCAATATATTTATCTTTACATCTCGACCATTCTGAGACTCCTCGTCATGTCCGTGATCAAATCCGGGACTCCGAACTACCTTCACTACATCAAAACAAATAAACTCATAATACTGATCCTCACCGAACGTTAAGCGTGCGGACCCTATGGGTTCGAGAACTATGTAGACATGACTGAGACATGTCTCCGGTCAATAGCCAATAACGGAACCTGGATGCTCATATTGGCTCCTACATATTGTACGAAGATCTTTATCGGTCAAATCACATAATGGTATACGTTATTCCCTTTGTTATCGGTATGTTACTTGCCTGAGATTCGACCATCGGTATCTCAATACCTAGTTCAATCTCGTTACCGGCAAGTCTCTTTACTCGTTTCGTAATGCTACATCCCGTAACTAACTCATTGGCTACATTGCTTGCAAGGCTTATTGTGATGTACATTACCGAGAGGGCCCAGAGATACCTCTCCGACAATCGGAGTGACAAATCCTAATCTTGATCCATGCCAACTCAACAAACACCATCGGAGACACATCTAGAGCACCTTTATAATCGCCCAGTTACGTTGTGACATTTGGTAGCACACAAAGTGTTCCTCCGGTATTCGGGAGTTGCATGATCTCATAGTCATAGGAACATGTATAGTTATGGAGAAAGCAATAGCAACAAACTAAACGATCATCGTGCTAGGCTAACGGATGGGTCAAGTCAATCACATCATTCTCTAATGATGTGATCCCGTTAATCAAATGACAACTCATGTCTATGGTTAGGAAACATAACGATCATTGATTCAACGAGCTAGTCAATTAGAGGCAAACTAGTGACACTCTGTTTGTCTATGTATTCACACATGTACTAAGTTTCCAGTTAATACATTTCTAGCATGAATAATAAACTGTTGGAAATATGCCCTAGAGGCAATAATAAAAGCATTATTATTATATTTCCTTGTTCATGATAATTGTCTTTATTCATGCTATAATTGTGTTATCTGGAAATTGTAATACATGTCTGAATAATAGACACCAACATGTCCCTAGTAAGCCTCTAGTTGACTAGCTCGTTGATCAACAAGTAGTCATGGTTTCCTGACTATGGACATTGGATGTCATTGATAACGAGATCACATCATTAGGAGAATGATGTGATGGACAAGACCCAATCCTAAACATAGCACAAGATCGTATAGTTCGTTTGCTAGAGTTTTCCAATGTTAAGTATCTTTTTCCTTAGACCATGAGATCGTGTAACTCCCGGATACCATAGGAGTGCTTTGGGTGTACCAAACGTCACAACGTAACTGGGTGACTATAAAGGTATACTACGGGTATCTCCGAAAGTGTCTGTTGGGTTGACACGGATCAAGACTGGGATTTGTCACTCCATATGACGGAGAGGTATCATTGGGCCCACTCGGTAATGCATCATCATAATGAGCTCAGAGTGACCAAGTGTTTGGTCACGGGATCATGCATTACGGTACGAGTAAAGTGACTTGCCGGTAACGAGATTGAACGAGGTATTGGGATACCGACGATCGGATCTCGGGCAAGTAACATACCGATTGACAAAGGGAATTGTATACGGGGTTGCTTGAATCCTTGACATCGTGGTTCATCCGATGAGATCATCGACGAGCATGTGGGAGCCAACATGGGTATCCAGATCCCGCTGTTGGTTATTGACTGGAGAGTGATCTCGGTCATGTCTACATGTCTCCCGAACCCGTAGGGTCAACACACTTAAGGTTCGGTGACGCTAGGGTTGTAGGGATATGTATATGCAGTAACCCGAATGTTGTTAGGAGTCCCGGATGAGATCCCGGACGTCACGAGGAGTTCCGGAATGGTCCGGAGGTAAAGAATTATATATAGGAAGTGCTATTTCGGGCATCAGGACAAGTTTCGGGGTCACCGGTATTGTACCGGGACCACCGGAAGGGTCCCGGGGGGTCCACCGGGTGGGGCCACCTGTCCCGGGGGGGCACATGGGCTGTAGGGGGTGCGCCTTGGCGTACATGGGCCAAGGGCACCAGCCCCAAGAGGCCCATGCGCCTAGGGTTTCAAGGAGGGAAGAGTCCTAGGAGGGGAAGGCACCTCCTAGGTGCCTTGGGGAGGAGGGATTCCTCCCCTTGGCCGCACCCCCCTAGGAGATTAGATCTCCTAGGGCCGGCGCCCCCCCCCCCTTGGCCCTCCTATATATAGTGGGGAGATGGAGGACTTCTTACCTTGATCTTTGGTGCCTCCCTCTCCCTCTCCAACACCTCCTCCTCCATAGCGCTTGGCGAAGCCCTGCCGGAGTACTGCAGCTCCATCACCACCACGCCGTCGTGCTGCTGCTGGAGCCATCTTCCTGAAGCTCTCCTTCCCCCTTGCTGGATCAAGAAGAAGGAGACGGTACGCTGACCGTACGTGTGTTGAACGCGGAGGTGCCGTCCGTTCGGCGCTAGGTCTTCGGTGATTTGGATCATGTCGTGTACGACTTCCTCATCCCCGTTCTTTGAACGCTTCCGCGCGTGATCTACAAAGGTATGTAGATGCAATCAAATCACTCGTTGCAAGATGAACTCATAGATGGATCTTGGTGAAACCATAGGAAAATTTTTGTTTTCTGCAACGTTCCCCAACAGTGGCATCATGAGCTAGGTCTATGTGTAGTTCTCTTGCACGAGTAGAACACAATTTGTTGTGGGCGTTGATGTTGTCAACTTTCTTGCCGCTACTAGTCTTATCTTGCTTCAACGGTATTGTGGGATGAAGCGGCCCGGACCAACCATACACGTACGCTTACGTGAGACCGGTTCCACCGACACAACATGCACAAGTTGCATAAGGTGGCTGGCGGGTGTCTGTCTCTCCTACTTTAGTTGGAGCGGATTCGATGAAAAGGGTCCTTATGAAGGGTAAATAGAAGTTGACAAATCACGTTGTGGCTTTCACGTAGGTAAGAAAACGTTCTTGCTAGAACCCTACTTTAGCCACGTAAAACTTGCAACAAAAATTAGAGGACGTCTAACTTGTTTTTGCAGCAAGTGCTTTGTGATATGATATGGCCAAAGTTGTGATGAATGATGAATGATCTATATGTGATGTATGAGATGTTCATGCTATTGTAATAGGAATCAGGACTTGCATGTCGATGAGTATGACAACCGGCAGGAGCCATAGGAGTTGTCTATATTTTTGTATGACCTGCGTGTCATTGAGAAACGCCATGTAAATTACTTTACTTTATTGCTAAACGCGTTAGCCATAGTAGTAGAAGTAATAGTTGGCGAGCAACTTCATGGAGACACGATGATGGAGATCATGATGATGAAGATCATGGTGTCAAGCCGGTGACAGGATGATCATGGAGCCCCAAGATGGAGATCAAAGAAGCTATGTGATATTGGCCATATCATGTCACTATTATTATTTGATTGCATGTGATGTTAATCATGTTTTGTACATCTTGTTTACTTAGAACGACGGTAGTAAATAAGATGATCCCTCATAATAATTTCAAGAAAGTGTTTCCCTAACTGTGCACCGTTGCGACAGTTCGTTGTTTCAAAGCACCACGTGATGATCGGGTGTTTGATTCAGGCGTTCACATACAACGGGTGTAAGACAGATTTACACATGCAAACACTTAGGTTGACTTGACGAGCCTATCATGTACAGACATGGCCTCGGAACACAAAAGACCGAAAGGTCGAACATGAGTCGTATAGAAGATACGATCAACATGAAGATGTTCACCGATGTTAACTAGACCGTCTCACGTGATGATCGGACACGGCCTAATCAACTCGGATCATGTTATACTTAGATGACTGGAGGGATGTCTATCTAAGTGGGAGTTCATTGAATAATTTGATTAGATGAACTTTATTATCATGAACTTAGTCTAAAATATTTACAATATGTCTTGTAGATCAAATGGCCAATGTAGTCCTCAACTTCAATGCGTTCCTAGAGAAAACCAAGCTAAAAGACGATGGCAGCAACTATACGGACTGGGTCCGAAACCTGAGGATCATCCTCATAGCTGCCAAGAAATAATATGTCCTACAAGCACCGCTAGGTGACCCACCCGTTCCACAGAACCAAGACGTTATGAACGCTTGGCAGACACGTGCTGATGACTACTCCCTCGTTCAGTGCGGCATGCTTTACAACTTAGAGCCAGGACTCCAAAAGCGTTTTGAGAGACATGGAGCATATGAGATGTTCGAAGAGCTGAAAATGGTTTTTCAAGCTCATGCCCGGGTCGAGAGATATGAAGTCTCCGGCAAATTCTTCAGCTGTAAGATGGAGGAAAATAGTTCTATCAGTGAACACATACTCACTATGTCTGGGTTACATAACCGCTTGACTCAGCTGGGAGTTAATCTCTCGGATGATGCGGTCATTGACAGAATCCTCCAGTCACTTCCACCAAGCTACAAGAGCTTTGTGATGAACTTCAATATGCAGGGGATGGAAAAGACCATTCCTGAGTTATTTTCAATGCTGAAATCAGCAGAGGTAGAAGTCAAGAAGGAACATCAAGTGTTGATGGTGAATAAAACCACTAAGTTCAAGAAGGGCAAGGGTAAAAAGAACATCAAGAAGGATGGCAAGGTAGTTTCCACGCCCGGCAAGCAAGCTGCCGGGAAGAAGCCAAAGAATGTACCCAAGCCCGAGACTGAGTGCTTTTATTGCAAGGGAAGTGGTCAGTGGAAGCGGAACTGCCCGAAATACTTAGCGGACAAGAAGGCCGGAAAAACAAAAGGTATATGTGATATACATGTAATTGATGTGTACCTTACCAGTATCCGTAGTAGCTCCTGGGTATTTGATACCGGTGTAGTTGCTCACATTTGTAACTCAAAGCAGGGGCTGCGGAATAAGCGGAGATTGGCAAAGGATGAGGTGACGTTGCGCGTCAGGAATGGTTCCAAGGTCAATGTGATCGCCATCGGCACGCTACCTCTACATTTACCTTCAGGATTAGTATTAAACCTTAATAATTGTTATTTAGTGCCAGCTTTGAGCATGAACATTGTATCGGGATCTCGTTTAATTCGAGATGGCTACTCATTTAAATCTGAGAATAATGGTTGTTCTATTTATATGAGAGATATGTTTTATGGTCATGCTCCGATGGTGAATGGTTTATTCTTAATGAATCTCGAGCGTAATGCTACACATGTTCATAGTGTGAGTGCCAAAAGATGTAAGGTTGATAATGATAGTCCCACATACTTGTGGCACTGCCGCCTTGGTCACATAGGTGTCAAACGCATGAAGAAGCTCCATGCAGATGGACTTTTAGAGTCTCTTGATTATGAATCATTTGACACGTGCGAACCATGCCTCATGGGTAAAATGACCAAGACTCCGTTCTCAGGAACAATGGAGCGAGCAACCAACTTATTGTAAATCATACATACTGATGTGTGTGGTCCAATGAGTGTTGAGGCTCGCAGTGGCTATCGTTATGTTCTCACCCTCACTGATCATTTGAGTATATATGGGTATGTCTACTTAATGAAACACAAGTCTGAAACCTTTGAAAAGTTCAAAGAATTTCAGAGTGAGGTTGAGAATCAACGTGACAGGAAAATCAAGTTTTTGCGATCAGATCGTGGAGGAGAATACTTGAGTCACGAATTTGGCACACACTTAAGGAAATGTGGAATAGTTTCACAACTCACGCCGCCTGGAACACCTCAGCGTAATGGTGTGTCCGAACGTCGTAATCGCACTCTATTAGATATGGTGCGATCTATGATGTCTCTTACCGATTTACCGCTTTCTTTTTGGGGCTATGCTTTAGAGACTGCCGCATTCACTTTAAATAGGGCTCCGTCGAAATCCGTTGAGACGACATCGTATGAATTATGGTTTGGGAAGAAACCTAAGCTGTCATTTCTAAAAGTTTGGGGATGCTATGCTTATGTCAAGAAACTTCAACCTGAAAAGCTCGAACCCAAATCGGAAAAATGCGTCTTCACAGGATACCCTAAAGAAACTATTGGGTATACCTTCTACCTCAGATCCGAAGGCAAGATCTTTGTTGCCAAGAATGGGTCCTTTCTGGAGAAAGAGTTTCTCTCGAAAAAAGTAAGTGGGAGGAAAGTAGAACTTGATGAAGTATTACCTCTTGAACCGGAAAATGGCGCAACTCAAGAAAATGTTCCTGAGGTGCCTGCACCGACTAGAGAGGAAGTTAATGATGATGATCAAGATACTTCTGATCAAGCTCCTACTGAAATTCGAAGGTCCACAAGGACACGTTCCGCACTAGAGTGGTACGGCAACCCTGTCTTGGAAATCATGTTGTTAGACAACGGTGAACCTTCGAACTATGAAGAAGTGATGGCGGGCCCGGATTCCGACAAATGGCTAGAAGCCATGAAATCCGAGACAGGATCCATGTATGAAAACGAAGTATGGACTTTGACTGACTTGCCCGTTGAACGGGGCGAGCCATAGAAAATAAATGGATCTTTAAGAAGAAGACAGACGTGGATGGTAATGTAACCATCTATAAAGCTCGCCTTGTCGCTAAGGGTTATCGACAAGTTCAAGGGGTTGACTACGATGAGACTTTCTCACCGGTAGCGAAGCTAAAGTCTGTCCGAATCATGTTAGCAATTGCCGCATTCTATGATTATGAGATATGGCAAATGGACGTCAAAACGGCATTCCTTAATGGTTTCCTTAAGGAAGAATTGTATATGATGTAGCCGGAAGGTTTTGTCGATCCTAAGAATGCTGACAAGGTGTGCAAGCTCCAACGCTCGATTTATGGGCTAGTGCAAGCATCTCGGAGTTGGAACATTCGCTTTGATGAGATGATCAAAGCATTTGGGTTTACGCAGACTTATGGAGAAGCCTGTGTTTACAAGAAAGTGAGTGGGAGCTCTGTAGCATTTCTCATATTATATGTAGATGACATACTTTTGATGGGAAATGATGTAGAACTCTTGGACAACATTAAGGCCTACTTGAATAAGAGTTTTTCAATGAAGGACTTTGGAGAAGCTGCTTATATATTAGGCATCAAGATCTATAGAGACAGATCAAGACGCCTCATAGGTCTTTCGCAAAGCACATACCTTGATAAGATATTGAAGAAGTTCAATATGGATCCGTCTAAGAAGGGGTTCTTGCCTGTGTTGCAAGGTGTGAAATTGAGCTCAGCTCAATGTCCGACCACGGCAGAAGATATAGAAGAGATGAGTGTCATCCCCTATGCCTCAGCCATAGGTTCTATTATGTATGCCATGTTGTGTACCAGACCTGATGTAAACCTTGCCGTAAGTTTGGTAGGAAGGTACCAAAGTAATCCCGGCAAGGAACACTGGACAGCGGTCAAGAATATCCTGAAGTACCTGAAAAGGACTAAGGAAATGTTTCTCATCTATGGAGGTGACGAAGAGCTCGTCGTAAAGGGTTATGTCGACGCTAGCTTCGACACAGATCTGGATGACTCTAAGTCACAAACCGGATATGTGTATATTTTGAATGGTGGGGCAGTAAGCTGGTGCAGTTGCAAGCAGAGCATCGTGGCGGGATCTACATGTGAAGCGGAGTACATGGCAGCCTCGGAGGCAGCGCATGAAGCAATTTGGGTGAAGGAGTTCATCACCGACCTAGGAGTCATACCCAATGCGTCGGGGCCGATCAAGCTCTTCTGTGACAACACTGGAGCTGTTGCTCTTGCCAAGGAGCCCAGGTTTCACAAGAAGACAAGGCACATCAAGCGTCGCTTCAACTCCATTCGTGAAAATGTTCAAGATGGAGACATAGATATTTGTAAAGTGCACACGGACCTGAATGTAGCAGATCCGTTGACTAAACCTCTCCCTAGAGCAAAACATGATCAACACCAGAATTCCATGGGTGTTCGATTCATCACAATGTAACTAGATTATTGACTCTAGTGCAAGTGGGAGACTGTTGGAAATATGCCCTAGAGGCAATAATAAAAGCATTATTATTATATTTCCTTGTTCATGATAATTGTCTTTATTCATGCTATAATTGTGTTATCCGGAAATCGTAATACATGTGTGAATAATAGACACCAACATGTCCCTAGTAAGCCTCTAGTTGACTAGCTCGTTGATCAACAGATAGTCATGGTTTCCTGACTATGGACATTGGATGTCATTGATAACGAGATCACATCATTAGGAGAATGATGTGATGGACAAGACCCAATCCTAAACATAGCACAAGATCGTATAGTTCGTTTGCTAGAGTTTTCCAATGTGAAGTATCTTTTTCCTTAGACCATGAGATCGTGTAACTCCCGGATACCGTAGGAGTGCTTTGGATGTACCAAACGTCACAACATAACTGGGTGACTATAAAGGTATACTACGGGTATCTCCGAAAGTGTCTGTTGGGTTGACACGGATCAAGACTGGGATTTGTCACTCCGTATGACGGAGAGGTATCACTGGGCCCACTCGGTAATGCATCATCATAATGAGCTCAGAGTGACCAAGCGTCTGGTCACGGGATCATGCATTACGGTACGAGTAAAGTGACTTGCCGGTAACGAGATTGAACGAGGTATTGGGATACCGACGATCGGATCTCGGGCAAGTAACATACCGATTGACAAAGGGAATTGTATACGGGGTTGCTTGAATCCTTGACATCGTGGTTCATCCGATGAGATCATCGAGGAGCATGTGGGAGCCAACATGGGTATCCAGATCCCGCTGTTGGTTATTGACCGGAGAGCGATCTCGGTCATGTCTACATGTCTCCCGAACCCGTAGGGTCTACACACTTAAGGTTCGGTGACGCGAGGGTTGTAGGGATATGTATATGCAGTGACCTGAATGTTGTTCGGAGTCCCGGATGAGATCCCGAACGTCACGAGGAGTTCCAAAATGGTCCGGAGGTAAAGAATTATATATAGGAAGTGCTATTTCGGGCATCGGGACAAGTTTCGGGGTCACTGGTATTGTACCGGGACCACCGGAAGGGTCCCGGGGGGTCCATCGGGTGGGGCCACCTGTCTCTGGGGGCCACATGGGCTGTAGGGGGTGCGCCTTGGCCTACGTGGGCCAAGGGCACCAGCCCCAAGAGGCCCATGCGCCTAGGGTTTCAAGGAGGGAAGAGTCCTAGGAGAGGAAGGCACCTCCTAGGTGCCTTGGGGAGGAGGGATTCCTCCCCTTGGCCGCACCCCCCTAGGAGATTAGATCTCCTAGGGCCGGCGCACCCCCCCCCCTTGGCCCTCCTATATATAGTGGGGAGATGGAGGACTTCTTACCTTGATCTTTGGTGCCTCCCTCTCCCTCTCCAACACCTCCTCCTCCTCCATAGCGCTTGGCGAAGCCCTGCCGGAGTACTGCAGCTCCATCACCACCACGCCGTCGTGCTGATACTGGAGCCATCTTCCTCAACCTCTCCTTCCCCCTTGCTGGATCAAGAAGAAGGAGACGTTACGCTGACCGTACGTGTGTTGAACACGGAGGTGTCGTCCGTTCGGCGCTAGGTCTTCGGTGATTTGGATCACGTCGTGTACGACTTCCTCATCCCTGTTCTTTGAACGCTTCCGCGTGTGATCTACAAAGGTATGTAGATGCAATCATATCACTCGTTGCTAGATGAACTCATAGATGGATCTTGGTGAAACCGTAGGAAAATTTTTGTTTTCTGCAACGTTCCCCAACATAAACATTTATAATGATATAAGGAAATATAAATAAAAACTTTATTATTGCCTCTAGGGCATATTTGCTTCGATCTCCCACTTGCGCTAGAGTCAATAATCTAGTTCACATCGTCATGTGATTTAACACCAATAGTTCACATCTTTATGTGATTATTTCACATCTCCATGTGACTAACACCCAAAGGGTTTACTAGAGTCAATAATCTAGTTCACATCGCTATGTGATTAACACCTGAAGAGTGATCATGTTTTGCTTGTGAGAGAAATTTAGTCAACGGGTCTGCCACATTCAGAGCCATATGTATTTTGCAAATTTTCTATGTCTACAATGCTTTGCACGGAACTACTCTAGCTAATTGCTCCCACTTTCAATATGTATCTAGATCGAGACTTAGAGTCATCCAGATCGGTGTCAAAGCTTGCATCGATTTAACTCTTTACGACGAACTCTTTGTCACCTCCATAACCGAGAAACATTTCCTTATTCCACTAAGGATATTTTTGACCGATGTCTAGTGATCCACTCCTGGATCACTATTGTACCCTCTTGCCAAACTTATGGTGAGGTACATGATAGGTCTGGTACACATCATAGCATACTTTCTAGAACCTATGACTGAGGCATAGGGAATGACTTTTCATTCTCTTTCTATTTTCTGCCATGGTCGGGTTTTGAGTCTTTACTCAACTTCACACCATGCAACATAGGCAAGAACTCCTTTGATTGTTCCATTTTGAACTACTTAAAAATCTTGTCATGGTATGTACTCATTGAAAATATATCAAGCATCTTGATCTATCTCTATAGATCTTGATGCTCAATATGTAAGTAGCTTCACTGAGGTCTTTCTTTGAAAAACTCCTTTCAAACATTCCTTCATGCTTTCTATAAAATTCTACAGTATTTCCAGTCAACAATATGTCATTCACATATACTTATCAAAAATGGTGTAGTGCTCCCACTCACTTTCTTGTAAATACAGGCTTCACCGCAAGTCTGTATAAACCATATGCTTTGATCACTTTATCAAAGCATATATTCCAACTCCATGATGCTTGCACCGGTCCATAGATGGATCGCTGGAGCTTGCTCACTTTGTTAGCACCTTTAGGATCCACAAAACCTTCTGGTTGCATCATATACAACTCTTCTTTAAGAAATCCATTAAGGAATGCAGTTTTCACATCCATTTGCTAGATTTCGTAAAATTCTGCAACTACTAACATGATTCAGACAGACTTTTAAGCATCGATATGAGTGAGAAAATCTCATCGTAGTCAACACCTTGAACTTGTCAAAAACATTTTTGCGTCAATTCGAGCTTCGTAGATAGTAAGACTACTATCAGCGTTCGTCTTCCTCTTGAAGATCCATTTATTCTTAATGACTCACCGATCATTGGACAAGTCAATCAAAGTCCATACTTTGTTCTCTTACATGGATCCCATCTCATATTTCATGGCCTCAAGCCATTTTGCGGAATCTGGGCTCATCATCGCTTCCTCATAGTTTGTAGGTTCTTCATGGTCTAGTAACATGACTTCCAGAACAGGATTACCGTACCACTTTGGTGTGGACTGTACTCTGCTTGACCTACAAGGTCCGGTAGTAATTTGATCTGAAGTTTCATGATCATCATCATTAGCTTCCTCACTAATTGGTGTAGGAATCACTGGAACTGATTTCTGTGGTGAACTACTTTCCAATTCGGGAGAAGGTACAATTACCTCATCAAGTTCTACTTTCCTACCACTCACTTCTTTCGAGAGAAACTCCTTCTCTAGAAAGGATCCATTCGAAGCAACAACAATTTGTTTTGGGTATCCTATGAAGACGCACTACTCTGATTTGGATTCGAGCTTATCAGTTTGAAACTTTTTCACATAAGCATCGCAACCTCAAACTTTAAGAAACGACAGCTTTGGTTTCTTGCCAAACCATAGTTCATACGGTGTCATCTCAACGGATTTAGATGGTGCCCTATTTAACATGAATGCAGCCATCTTTAATGCATAACCCCAAAACGATAGTGGTAAATCGGTAAGAGACATCATAGATCGCACCATATCCAATAAAGTATGATTACAACATTCGAACACACCATTATGCTGCGGTGTGCCAGGTGGCGTGAGTTGTGAAACTATTCCACATTGTTTCAAATGAAGACCAAACTCATAACTCAAATATTCATTTCCACGATCAGATCGTAGAAACTTTATTTTCTTGTTACGATGATTTTCAACTTCACTCTGAAATTCTTTGATCTTTTCAAATGTTTCAGACTTATGTTTGATCAAGTAGATATACCTATATCTGCTCAAATCATTTCTGAAGGTCATAAAATAATGATACCCGCCGCGAGCCTCAACTCTCATCGGACCGCATACATCAGTATGTATTTTTTCCAATAAGTCAGTTGCTCGCTCCATTGTTCCGGAGAACGGAGTCTTAGTCATATTGCCCATGAGGCATGGTTCGCAAGCATCAAATGATTCATAATCAAGTGATTCCGAAAGCCCATCCACATGGAGTTTCTTCATGCGCTTTACACCAATATGACCTAAACGGCAGTTCCACATATAAGTTGCACTATCATTATTAACTTTGCATCTTTTGGCTTCAATATTATGAATATGTGTATCACTACGATCGAGACTCAATAAACCATTTATATTGAGTGTATGACCATAGAAGGTTTTATTCATGTAAATAGAACAACAATTATTATTCGACTTAAATGAATAACCGTATTGCAATAAATATGATCCAATCATATTCATGCTCAACGCAAACACCGAATAACATTTATTTTAGGTTCAACACTAATCCCGAAGGTAAAGGGAGTGTGCGATGGTGATCTTATCAACCTTGGAATCACTTCCAACACATATCATCACCTCGCCCTTGACTAGTCTCTGTTTATTTTGCAACTCCCATTTCGAGTTACTACTCTTAGCAACTGAACCAGTATCAAATACCGAGGGGTTGCTATAAACACTAGTAAAGTACACATAAATAACATGTATATCCAATATACCTTTGTTCACTATGCCATCCTTCTTATCCGCCAATAATCTAGGGCAGTTCCACTTCCAGTGACCATTTCCTTTCTAGTAGAAGCACTCAGTTTCAGGCTTGGGTCTAGCTTTGGGCTTCTTCATGGGAGTGGCAACTTGCTTGCCATTCCTCTTGAAGTTCCCTTTCTTCCCCTTTGTCCTTTTCTTGAAACTAGTGGTCTTGTTAACCATCAACACTTGATGTTATTTCTTGATTTCTACCTTCGCCGATTTCAGCATCGCGAAGAGCTTGGGAATCGTTTCCGTTATCCCTTGCATATTATAGTTCATCATGAAGTTCTAGTAACTTGGTGATAGTGACTAGAGAACTATGTCAATCACTATCTTATCTGGAAGATTAACTCCCACTTGATTCAAGTGATTGTAGTACTCAGACATTCTGAGCACATGCTCACTAGCTGAGCTATTCTCCTCCATCTTGTAGGCAAAGTGCTTGTCAAAGGTCTCATACCTTTCGCCATGGGCATGAGTCTTAAATACCAATTTCAACTCTTGGAAAATCTCATATGCTCCATGGCGTTCAAAACTTCTTTGAAGCCCCGATTCTAAGCCGTAAAGCATGGTGCATTAAACTATCAAGTAGTCATCATATCGAGTTTGCCAAACGTTCATAACGTCTGTATATGCTCCTGCAATCAATCTGTCACCTAGCGGTGCATCAAGCACATAATTCTTCTGTGCAGCAATGAGGATAATCCTCAGATCACGGATCCAATCCGCATTATTTCTACTAACATCTTTCAACTTAGTTTTCTTTAGGAACACATCAAAAATAAAATAGGGGAGCTAAACGCGAGCTATTGATCTACAACATAGATATGCAAAATACTATCAGGTACTAAGTTCATGATAAATTAAAGTTCAATTAATCAAATTACTTAAGAACTCCCACTTAGATAGACATCTCTCTAATTATCTAAGTGATCACGTGATCCATATCAACAAAACCATGTCCGATCATCACGTGAGATGGAGTAGTTTTCAATGGTGAACATCACTATGTTGATCATATCTACTATATGATTCATGCTCGACCTTTCGATCTTAGTGTTCCGAGGCCATATCTACATAAGCTAGGCTCGTCAAGTTTAACCCGAGTATTCTGCGTGTGCAAAACTGGCTTGCACCCGTTGTATGTGAACGTAGAGCTTATCACACCCGATCATCACATGGTGTCTCGGCATGATGAACTGTAGCAACGGTGCCTACTCAGGGAGAACACTTATACCTTGAAATTTAGTGAGAGATCATCTTATAATGCTACTCTCGAACTAAGTAAAATAAGATGCATAAAGGATAAATATCACATGCAATCAATATAAGTGATATGATATGGCCATCATCATCTTGTGCCTTTGATCTCCATCTGCAAAGCACCGTCATGATCACCATCGTCACCGGCTTGACACCTTTATCTCCATCGAAGCATCGTTGTCGTCTCGCCAACTATTGCCTCTATGACTATCGCTACCGCTTAGTGATAAAGTAAAGCAATTACATGGCGACTGCATTTCATACAATAAAGCGACAACCATATGGCTCCTGCTAGTTGCCGATAACTATGTTACAAAACATGATCATCTCATACAATAAAATTTAGCATCATGTCTTGACCATACCACATCACAACATGCCCTGCAAAAACAAGTTAGACGTCTTCTACTTTGTTGTTGCAAGTTTTACGTGGCTGCTATGGGCTAAGCTAGAACCGTTCTTACCTACGCATCAAAAACCACAATGCGGTATAGTGACTGCTTTTTGATCTTCAGAAAGAACCATGTTCATTGAATCCGATTCAACTAAAGCTGGAGAAACAGACACCCACTAGCCACCTGTGTGCGAAGCACGTCGGTAGAACCAGTCTGGCGTAAGTGTATGCATAATGTCGGTCTGGGCCGCTTCATCCAACAATGCCGCTTAATCAAGAATCAACTAGTGACGGCAAGCAATATGTATATACCCATGCCCACAACTCCTTTGTGTTCTACTCGTTCATATAACATCTACGCAAAAACCTAGCTCGGATGCCACTGTTGGGGAACGCAGTAATTTCAAAAAAATCCTACGCACATGCAAGATCATGGTGATGCATAGCAATGAGAGGGGAGAGTATCATCTATGTACCCTCGTAGACCGTAAGCGGAAGCGTTATGACAACGCGGTTGATGTAGTCGTATGTCTTCATGATCGACCGATCTAGCACCGAAGGTATGTCACCTCCATGATCTGCACATGTTCGGCTCGGTGACGTCCCACGAACTCACGATCCAGTAGAGCTACGAGGGAGAGTTTCGTCAGCACGACGGCGTGATGACGGTGATGATGTTGCTACCGAAACAGGGCTTCGCCTAAGCACCGCTACAATATAACCGAGGTGGGTTATGGTGAAGGGGGGCACCACACATGGCTAAAAGACCAATGATAAACTTGTGTGTCCATGGGGTGCCCCCTCCCCCATATATAAAGGAGTGGAGGAGCGGGAGGGCCGGCCCTCTCTATGGCGTGCCCTAGGGGAGTCCTACTCCCTTCGGGAGTAGGATTCCCCCCTTCCAAGTAGGAGTAGGAGAGGAAGGAAGGAGGAGCGAGGGAGGAAGGAAAGGGCGGCCGGCCCCCTCCCAATTCGGATTGGGCTTGGGGGGCACGCCTCCCTCTTTTCCCTTCCCTCTCCTCTATTCCACTAAGGCCCAATAAGGCCCATATACTCCCTGGGGGGGTCCGGTAACCTCCTGGTACTCCGGAAAAATGCCCGAACCACTCGGAACCATTCCGATGTCCAAATATAGGCTTCCAATATATCGATCTTTACACCTAGACCATTCCAAGACACCTCGTCATGTCCGTGATCAAATCCGGACTCTAAACTACCTTCGGTACATCAAAACACATAAACTCATAATACCGATCGTCACAGAATATTAAGCGTGCGGACCCTACGGGTTCGAGAACTATGTAGACATGACTGAGACATGTCTCCGGTCAATAACCAATTGCGGAACCTGGATGCTCATATTGGCTCCTACATCTTCTACGAAGATCTTTATTGGTCAAACCGCATAACGGTATACGTTGTTCCCTTTGTCATCGGTATGTTACTTGCCCGAGATTCGATCGTCGATATCTCAGTACCTAGTTCAATCTCGTTACCGGCAAGGCTCTTTACTCGTTCCGTAATACTACAACCCGTAACTAACTCATTAGCTACATTCTTGCAAGGCTTATTGTGATGTACATTACCGAGAGGGCCCAAATATACCTCTCCAACAATCGAAGTGACAAATCCTAATCTTGATCCATGCCAACTCAACAAATACCATCGGAGACACCTATAGAGAACCTTTATAATCACCCAGTTACATTGTGACGTTTGGTAGCACACAAAGTGTCCGGTATTCGAGAGTTGCGTGATCTCATAGTCATAGGAACATGTATAGTTATGGAGAAAGCAATAGCAACAAACTAAACGATCATCGTGCTAAGCTAACGGATGGGTCAAGTCAATCACATCATTCTCTAATGATGTGATCCCGTTAATCAAATGACTACTCATGTCTATGGTTATGAAACATAACCATCATTGATTCAAGGAGCTAGTCAAGTAGAGGAAAACTAGTGACACTCTGTTTGTCTATGTATTCACACATGTACTAAGTTTCCGGTTAATACAATTCTAGCATGAATAATAAACATTTATCATGATATAAGAAAATATAAATAACAACTTTATTATTGCCTCTAGGGCATATTTCCTGCACAAGGATGTTATCGTAGTTCAACACGTGCACTAGTGGCACGTACTGACCATAATATGGAGGAGTTCTATTGTAGATATTGTAATTCTCAAGATCAGTACAAAACGCGACCAGATGGTTTTTCTCCTGATAAGTTAACTCAGAGCCATGGGTGTAGTAGGTTCTATCTACCATGTTCCGCACATTGTTTGAACAATGAAAGTAAGTTGTCAATGGAAATAAGATGTCAACTATTTTTAAATGAACAATATAAATTAGTTAATAACTACGTTTGAGAAACTCACATAGCGATAGAATTGGAAGCGTATAAACAAGGACCCAAATGTCCATATTGTCTTGGTCAATGTTAGGATCACCAAGATCCATGGTAACAAGCATACCCTCATAAAAACCATACATCTTGCAAAGTTCTTCCCAATTGTTGCAACCAAAATGGATTACGCTCTCAGAATTATACAGATTTACTTCAAAATCCACATCATGATGGGTCCTTAGGTGAATTTTCTTTGTTTCAAAATTTTCATGGTCTTCAAAACCCATCCTCTCCAAGACATAGCGTCTTATATGGCATTGGATAAGCTACTCAAATTGTAAAAGATGAAAATTACACATTGAAATAGTTGAAGTCATGCTTAATTACGAAAAAAATACTTGTCGTCGTTGCGTACCATTTCAACATCGAAGGTGTCCTCGAGCTTAATGCTGAAGCACCGACCTTCGTCCAGGTGAGGCCTGTCGCACAAACCTCGGTCATCGTGGCACCAGTCGCACTCCCCCGGGAGACTTTCGTTGTCCGAGTACGACATTTCCTATGTTCATAATTCAAATATTAAACTTGTACAATTAAATATATTTACTAAAAAAACCTATAAGCTATCAACTAATCATATGCATATGCCTTGCATAGTCCTCTCCAATTTTAGCATTCAAAGTAGAAGTAGTATTCAATTTAGCATGCATTCAATTATAAGAAAAAAATACATCATCTCTTGCGTCCGTACATCATCGAATATTATCACTAATACACCTCGAATACTATCATACATATAGCATCGCTAATACAGCTAGCTAGAACTGTAGTGCCCGACGAGTATCGGCGCGGGAGGTGGACACCCAAAGAGAAGGAACCATCACAGGATCGTAGCTCCAGTGAGATCCCTGAAGAACCTGCCAAGTATTGTCGAACCTGCCCTCCAACGCAACCATGTAGCGACGGACGTGCTCGTCCTCCTCGCTGACACGGTGACGTACCGCCTCCGCGGTGTCCGGAAGCTCGTCACCATCACTAGCCCACGTGACCGCCACCAAACAAGGTTCGGGTCAACGACTGGCGGGGTCCTCACCAACCTACGCCCCCCGGAAGGTAGCACCTCCCAATACCAGCCCGGTGGAGCCCAGTCTCGGACATGGCCCCTCTAATCAAGCAGGCCTCCTCCGCCGAGTCGACGACGAGGATGCATGATAGGCATCGTCGACGTCAATGCGGGAATAATTGCTTCAACTAAAAAATAAACTAGTTCTATTTATTTTCTTGCTAAAAATAAACTACTTAGATAGTAAAATAAAGTAGTTTTATTAAATCAACTAGTTCAACTACTAAGCACTTACCATAAATAAAATAATGTAGTACTTACTAAAGATAAACTACTTCTATATATAGTAAAATAAAGTAGTTTTATTAAATCAACTAGTTCAACTAGTAAGCACTTACTGTAAATAAAATAAAGTAGTACTTACTAAAAATAAACTACTTATATAGTAAAATAAAGTAGTTTTATTAAATCAACTAGTTCAACTAATAAGCACTTACTAAAAAGAAACTAGTTTAACTAGTTCTATTATTTATCGACCCCCCTCATGTCAAAGAAAAAATAAGAAAAAAAAGGAGAAGAAGAAAGGAATAGAGTATTCTATTTTTTTCTTCTCCTCTATTCCTTCTCATTCTCCTCTTTTTTTCTACTTCTTCCTCTTCTTATTTTTCTTCTTCTTCCTCTTTTCTTCTTTTTCCTTATTTTCCTTCCTCAACGACCCAAACCCTAAACAGTACAACTAACGACAACGACTTGCTTGCATACATATGAACAAATATGATCGATCATGTATCAACAATAAAAACATCATATGATATATGAAAAAATCACATCTATGAACAAAAAAAATCATATGATCATATATATATATGCAGAAAAAAAATCATATATGATGACGCTGAACAAAAGATCATCATATATGTTCCATATATCAACATATATGCAAAAGAACATATATGCATACGGCGGCCACGGTGGGGGCAGACCAGGGGCGCAGGGGCTCACTGGGGGCGGTGTCGGCGACGGCATCAGGGCAGGGGCGGCGCGGACCTGGGCGGTGGCGACACGAGGCGGCGCGGCAGC
>NC_041390.1:406392832-406417633 GCF_002162155.2 Triticum dicoccoides | reverse complement strand
CGGTGCGGCGATGGCGTCGGGGCAGGGGGTGGCGGCACGGTGATGGCGTCGGGGCAGGGGGCGGCGGCGCGACGATGGTGTAGGATCGAAAGTATGTCTAGAGGGGGGGTGATTAGACTACTTGACCAAATAAAAACTTAACCTTTTCCCAATTTTAGTTCTTGGCAGATTTTAGCTATTTTAGGACAAGTCAAGTAATCATAACACAATTCAAGCAAGCATGCAAAGAGTATATTGGCAGCGGAAAGTAAAGCATGCAACTTGCAAGAATATAAAGGGAAGGGTTTGGAGAATTCAAACGCTATTGGAGACACGGATGTTTTTCCCGTGGTTCGGATAGGTGGTGCTATCCTACATCCACGTTGATGGAGACTTCAACCCACGAAGGGTAACGGTTGCGTGAGTCCACACAGGGCTCCACCCAAGGGCAACGGTTGCGCGAGTCCACACAGGGCTCCACCCACGAAGGGTCCACGAAGAAGCAACCACCCACAAAGGGTCAACGAAGAAGCAACCTTGTCTATCCCACCATGGCCATCGCCCACGAAGGACTTGCCTCACTAGCGGTAGATCTTCACGAAGTAGGCGATCTCCTTGCCCTTACAAACTCCTTGGTTCAACTCCACAATCTTGTCGGAGGCTCCCAAGTGACACCTAGCCAATCTAGGAGACACCACTCTCCAAGAAGTAACAAATGGTGTGTAGGTAATGAACTCCTTGCTCTTGTGCTTCAAATGATAGTCTCCCCAACACTCAACTCTCTCTCATAGGATTTGGATTTGGTGGAAAGAAGATTTGAGTGGAAAGCAACTTGGGAAGGCTAGAGATCAAGATTCATATGGTAGGAATGGAATGTATTGATCTCAACACATGAGTAGGTGGTTCTCTCTCAGAACATATGAGTTGGAATGGTGCGTGTGTTCTGATGGCTCTCTCACTCAATGAGAAAGAGGTGGAGGGGTATATATAGCCTCCACACAAAATCCAACCATTACACACAATTTACCAATCTCGGTGGGACCGAATCAGAAAACTCGGTATGACCGAAATAGTAAACCTAGTGACCGTTAGGAATTTCGGTGGGACTGACATGCAACTCGGTAGGACCGATTCGGTTCGGGTTTGGGCATAACGTAATCTCGGTGAGACCGATTACACAGACTCGGTGAGACCGAATTTGGTAATTAGATAACCAGAGAGTTGGTCAGGCAAACTCGGTGGGACCGATTTGCTCTTTCGGTGAGACCGAGTGGAACTCGGTGAGACCGAAAAGTTACAAAGGGGAAACACTGAGTTTACATTGCAATCTCGGTGGGACCGATTCGCTCTTTCGGTGGGACCGAAAAGTTACGAAAGGGAAACAGAGAGTTTGCAACCCCATCTCGGTGGGACCGAGAACCTTATCGGTAGAACCGAATTGCTAGGGTTTGGCAGTGGCTAATGACATGTGAAACTCGGTGGCGCCGGATAGGAAAAATCGGTAGGACCGAGTTTGGCTTAGAGTTTAGGTCATATGTGGATATGGGAAAGTAGTTGAGGGTTTTTGGAGCATATCACTAAGCACATGAAGCAAGAGGCTCATTAAGCAACACCTCATCCCTCCTTAATAGTATTGGCTTTTCCTATGGACTCAATGTGATCTTGGATCACTAAAATATAAAATGAAGAGTCTTGAGCTTTTGAGCTTGGGCCAATCCATTTTCCTTAGCATTTTGAGGGTTCCACTTTCAGATCCATGCCATGCCAATCATTGAGCTTTTCCTGAAATAATTATCTTGGAATAGTATTAGCTCAATGAGCTATATGTTGTTATGAATTACCAAAACCACCTAGGGATAGTTGCACTTTGAATCTCCCCCTTTTTGGTAATTGATGACAACATATAGATCAAAGCTTCGACAAAAGATAATAAGCATGAAATATATCGTTGCTTTGAGAAGTATGTGATAAGTAAGAGCTCCCCCTAAATTTGTGCATATTTAAAATTTGCTTTGGACTGCAAATGCACAAAGAGTTAGAGTCATGGGTTACTCTTCCATGTCACATACATCTTGGTGGAGCGCTCAAAATGATGAGATTGAAATGCATGCACTCATCACCAAGAATAGTGAATGATCACAAACGATAGATAGAATGGTAATATTTAAGCAAGCATTAAGCAAACATTAAGTGCAGCTTATGATCAAACACATGATCATCGATGTCTCACAAGCATAAGGACGTAGTATCAAGCACTCAAAAGCAGAAAAGGTTCGAAAAACCACCAAATAAAGCAAGAGAGAAAAGCAACACTCTCTCTCTCGAAGCCTATGATCTATACATCTTTTCCCCCTTTTTGGCAACAAGTTACCAAAAAGTTCCTAGAAAATGCATAGTGCTAAATCGACGCTTAGGCTTGATCTTCAGGTGGTGGTGGAGTCCAGATCACTCCAAGGACGAAGGCTTCTATAGATGTTGAAGTAGTCGCTGGAGTTTGAGCTGAGGTAGACGCTGGAGCTGAGGCCGTAGATGGTGCTGAAGTAGTGGCTCTGGTGTCAGCAACTGGCAGTGCAGACGACCTCGGACCTCGTGGCACTCTAGAAAAGGCTTGAGTCGTGGTCCTGCCTCTCCTCTCATTCATGTCCTCCTGGAGCTGCTCCACTGCAGACTGTACTTCTGTTACCTTGACGTCCAAGTCATAGAACTTCTATTCCATGATCCTCTCTAGGCTCTGCTGATTTTTAGTGAGGTTTGCCAAACTTTGCTCAATTCTCAGCGTGGATGCAATCAAGTAACTAAGTTGCTCTTGCTTGGTCTTCAAGAAATAGTCAGATGCCTCCTCTTGAGTAGGCATCCTGGCAGCTTTTTCCTTCTTCGCCTTCTCCTTCTTTGCAAATGCTTGTGCAGACGATGGCTCATTCTCTGTCATCACAACTTCATTGTCCTCGAAATATGGACGGATGGGCAGGTGTTCCTTATCCAACAAATATACGCCCATGCCCATCTTGGAATTGATGAGCTCCTGAACCTGAGGGGCATATCCACAGCTCCTCTTCTGATCTGCCGCAGTCCTTTTGATCGTTTCCACTATAAGGCTCATAACTTTGAATTTTTGAGGCACGTCAAAAACATGAAGCAAATTGATCGCGTGACCTCTGATCATCTTGTGATCTCCAGACTTGGGCAGAAGGGTGTGCCTAAGGATCCAGTTGATCGTAGGCAATCCTGAGAGCAGATAATGCACTGAGCCAAACTTGAACGTGTCAAGCGCTTCATTCAGAATCTCCTTGTACATGTTGGACATGGAGTTGTGGTCCATCTTTTTCTTGGCATAAATGTCCAAGTCATCTTCTTGCTCCTCTGGGGCATTGATTAGCTTCGCCCATTCCTCAACAGTAGAGTTGTACCTTGTACCTTCTGACATCCATGTGATCCTGCCATCCGGATAAAAGTGTGCTGTGGAGTAGAATTGCATGATAAGTTCCTCGTTCCACTTTGTGAGCTTCTGCCCAACAAAGTCAGCTACTCCACAAGCACTAAAGCTGTCAAATACTCCTGGGTAGTACTCTTCATTCTGCTTGATATAGGTCCAGTCGACCCATCTCATGTCACAAACGATTGGTTTCTTGTCAAGCAAAATAGTCTCATAGAAATCTTGTTGCTCCTTGGTGTGAAATCTGTAATCCACGACAGTCCTTCTCCTAGAAGCATATGGATCTGCTTCTCTCCATTTCCTGAGCCCTGAGTCTCTCCTGAGCTTCATATCCTCAGCCACAGGATGAGCATCGTTGTGGTCTAGGATCTCGGGCTTGCGCTTTCGAAGGACATTCTCTTCCTCATCCTCAGCAACAGTCTCAGGCACTGGGGCCTTGGTCTTCTCAGCTGCAGGAATGCTCCGTGTGTTCCTCTTGGGCTTTGGCTTAGATGCAGCCTTAGGTGCTTCCTTGGGCTTGGATGCAGCTCCCCCTGACCTTATGGCATCTCCCATAAGTTTGGGTGCCTTGGGCGCTGGTGCAGCTGCCTCTTCTTCCTCCTCCTCTTCTACCATGATGGAGGCTTTCCCAAGCACTTTGGATACAATCTTATTCACTCTTTCTTTCCTCTTCTTGCCCTCAGCTGCAACGGGCTCAATGGGAGCAGGCTTCTCAGTTGAGGCTCTAGCCTTTGACATGGGTTGCCTGCCTGCTGGCCTCTTGATTTTCAGGCCTGGCTTTGAGCCTTGAGCTGGCTCAACTCTCTTGGAGGTGGCCTCTTCCTCTGCCACATAGTCCTCATCTTCTGAGTCTGAAGTTTTCTTCTTCCTTTGTCTCGTGGCAGCCTTTGGCAAATTTCTAGGAGTGCTCCTGCTGCCTTCATCAGATGAACTGGAGGGACTAGTGCCCTCACTCATGACCACTTGCTGCTCTGACAGATTCTGGCTATCACTCTGGTCTGACATGCTGTAAACTGACTGCTGACCCTGTGAATAGATTATAGAAGAGATAGAGTGGATGAGCATCACAAAATGCAGAGATTTTTGCAAAAAGAATGATCCAAAAACTTAGTTTTAGTTTCCCACTGAAATCATCTCGGATCTACCGATTTTCAAACTCAGTGATACCGAAGCAGTTTTGGAACCTAAACTAGTGAACTCGGTCAGACCGAGTCACAGTTCGGTGGCACCGAGACTGCTAGGGTTTCACTGAGTTCAAAAATCGGTCACACCGATAGTAATTCTCGGTCAGACCGAGTTTTACTTGTGCAATGGCATAAGCCAAATCGGGGGGACCGAGTTTTTCAACTCGGTGGGTCTGAGATGGTTTCGGCGGAAACCTAAACCTAGAATTTTCGAATCAAACCTAATCTATGAGCGTTTTGACTGGATAGAAGTGTTTCAATCGTGGCAAGAATCATGATGATCACAATGTGCTAGGAATCAGATTGAGGAATAGCACAAAGATCAAGTCCATACCCTAGTTCGGCGTGGACTTGCTATGGCGGCAACGGCGGGGCAGAAATCCGTTGACGGCGGCGGAGACGAGCGACAGGAGGCTGCTGGCGGCGAGGAGACGATCCGGAGACCACGAAGGCAGAGCAGGCTATCGCGCGGGCGAGGAGGTTTCGGAGAAATTTCCAAAATTCTGTCCGTCACTATATATAGCCCGACCCTGTCGGTGTGACCGAGTGGAACAACTCGGTGGCATTGAGATGCAAAACTGTGTGCAGTTATTGCAACTCGGTGTGACCGAAAAGTTCAATTCGGTTGCACCGAGATCGAAAACCTAGATCAACTTAATGATCTCGGTAGGACCGAAAGTGGAGTATCGGTCAGACCGAGATTCATAAAGAGGTTTTGGAAGTTTAAGTCTATGACGAATCGGGGACTCCGAGCGCTCCTCACACAGAGTGGTTCGAATCTGACTTGATCAAATTTTGTGATGCAGCATGAATAGAGTTTGAGACGAGAAAAGCATAGATAGCTAGAGGAGGTTCTTAGGCATTCTTGTCCATCCACTTGGCAAAAGAAGATAAAGCCAAACAATCAAAACAACAAGTGGATGTCCTCGAATGAGTAAAATATGCAATCAGCATGCTCACACAATAAGATAGCAAATGAAATATGTGGCAAAGCATGCACAACCAATTCTAGCATCTATCAAGCAATTTGCGATGACTAGGTCATCTATGTATGAGTATATTGACTTAGGAGTCAAGTGAGAACACTTGATCGTAGGTCATACTCATCGTTTAAGCTCAAGTGGGGTTACCACTTTTACATAAAGCATTGTTGTGTTCACATCTTTAGAGTTGCTTTAGCTCAAGTCTTAGAGTAAGCTCCCCCTAGATGTGATATCCCCCCTAAGAGGGATGAACTAACCTTGGGTTTTGTCGATGATGACTTCATGTAGACATTGAAGATGTGGATGCTCAATGTTGATGTAGATCTCTTGGAGCTATCGATTTGAGTGAATTGCACTTTCAATACCTACATGGGTTAGTCCCACAAGGAACAAACAAGGATATCCATAGACATAGAGTGATGCACACAAAAGATGATGTCCATGAAAACTTTTAGGTTACCTTGTCCCTTGTCTTACCAACAAGAGGCTTTGTGACTCCTTGAACTAGTGCAAGATGTGGAAGTTGATTGCACTTGTTCTTGCCAAAATGATAAGAGTGAAGTATGTTGGCGGAGTCACCCTCAAGAACTCTCTAGTTCTTCTTCTTTTGGATCCACATCATCTTGATGGGAATCCTTGGAGTTGTAGTCGTACTTGATGAAGTGGAACTTGAGGTAGTCTTGGGAATCCACTTGACTAAGGTCTTAGGAGCTTCTTCAAATGCATCAATTTCCTCTTGAAGCTTGTCCTTGCCTTTTTGCTCGTAGTCTTGTGGTGGAAGGTCATCTTGAGCTTGTGTCCCCTTGAAAAACTTCTCTTGTTGAGGGACAAACTTTGTCTTGGGGTATTGATCTCCTTCCCATTCAACTCCATTGGCATTGAACTTTTGTTCAAAACCAATACCTTGATTCTTCCGGTGCATTCCTTGCTTGCGCACAATTTCCTCGAATTGCTTACTCCCGGCAAGGCTTTTGTACACTCCTTTCTCTATGATTCCCTTCAATAAGCTATTTTCTTGCTCAAGTGTAACTTGGCTAAGAGAATCATTAGTGGAATTAAGAGAACTACTAGAAGCAACAATATTGGATTTAGCATGATCATTGTTACTACTAGCGGAAGAATCTTTCTTGTTAGATTTGACTTGAGGCATGTAAGTGGATAAGAGTAAACGCTTGGCAATGTAAGAAGAACTTTTCTTGCGGAGATCATCATTGATTGCCTTTAAGAACTCATGCTCTTGCTCAAGATTGAGCTTTTCAAAGCGTAGCTTCTCATGAGCTCTTAAAAGTTCTCGATGATCTTCGAAGATAGTGTCATCAGCTAACTTAAGAATTTTTAGTTCTTTAGTTAGAGCCTCAATCTTCTCCTTATCATTGTCATTCGTTTTATCTTGATTAGCATGATTAATTGGTCTTTTATCATAGTATTCATCACTAGATTTGTCACCAAGCAAATCATCACCTAACAAGTCATCTTCATCACTATCGAAATCAACATACTCGGGGTGTGTTACCTTAGGACCTTTGGCCATGAAGCATCTTCCAATTCCTTCATTTGGTGAGTCAAATATGTCGTAGGAGTTGGTTGACACAAGTGCTAGACCGGCAACACCTTCATCTTGAGTATCTTCGGAGTCGGAGTGATAACTTCTCTCGGAGTGGCTGTCGGAGTCGGAGCCGGATACCCATTCACCAACATGAGCTTGATGTCTTCGTCTTGTGTAGCTCCTTGATGATTTTTCCTTCCTTTCCGAATCATTGCTTCTCCGTGAGTATCTTCGTTCATAACGATCATCTCTACTCCTTCTCTCTCTTGGTGGTGATCCTTTGATTCTTCTTTTTGGAGAATCTTCTCTTCTCTTGTAGGGAGCCATACACTCGTTGGAATAGTGTCCGGGTCTTCCACAATTGTAACAGTTTCTCTCTCGACTAGAAGATCTTTTGTCATTGTAGGACCTTGACTTGGAGCTTCTATCTTTGCTTCTACTCTTGTAGAACTTGTTGAAGTTCTTCACCATTAAGCTCAATTCTTCATTGAAGTCTTGTTTCTCACTTGATGATGTAGGAGCTTCACATGAGGCTTTATAGGCACCACTTGACTTGTTGTGAAGTTCCTCTTTATCCTTAAGTGACATCTCATGAGCAACAATTCTTCCAATCACTTCCGTTGGCTTGAGATCTTTGTAATTGGGCATCATTTGGATTAATGTGCACACGGTATCATATTTTCCATCCAAGGCTCTTAGGATCTTCTTGATGATGAATCTATCGGTCATCTCTTCACTTCCTAAGCTGGCAATCTCATTTGTGATGAGAGCAAGCCTAGAGTACATTTCAGTGACACCTTCACCATCCTTCATCTTGAACTTGTCAAGTTGGCTTTGAAGCACATCCAACTTGGATTCCTTGACGGAGTCGGTACCTTCGTGCATATCAATCAAAGTGTCCCAAATTTCCTTTGCATTCTCAAGGCGGCTGATTTTGTTGAATTCTTCTAGGCATAATCCGTTATAGAGAATATCACAAGCTTGAGCATTGTATTGCAACATCTTCAACTCATCCGCGGTAGCTTCACGGTTTGGTTCTCTCCCATCAAAGAAGTCACCTTGCAAACCAACACACACAATAGCCCAAACAGCGGGGTTATGTCCAAGAATATGCATTTTCATTTTATGCTTCCAACTAGCAAAATTAGTACCATCAAAGTAAGGACCTCTACGGTGATAATTCCCCTCGCTAGACGCCATACTCTCCTAGGTTGTGAAACCAAGGCTATGACCACCAAAAGCTATGGAGATCAAGCAAATGGAGACCAAAGCTCTGATACCACTTGTAGGATCGAAAGTATGTCTAGAGGGGGGTGATTAGACTACTTGACCAAATAAAAACTTAACCTTTTCCCAATTTTAGTTCTTGGCAGATTTTAGCTATTTTAGGACAAGTCAAGTAATCATAACACAATTCAAGCAAGCATGCAAAGAGTATATTGGCAGCGGAAAGTAAAGCATGCAACTTGCAAGAATATAAAGGGAAGGGTTTGGAGAATTCAAACGCTATTGGAGACACGGATGTTTTTCCCGTGGTTCGGATAGGTGGTGCTATCCTACATCCACGTTGATGGAGACTTCAACCCACGAAGGGTAACGGTTGTGCGAGTCCACACAGGGCTCCACCCAAGGGAAATGGTTGCGCGAGTCCACATAGGGCTCCACCCACGAAGGGTCCACGAAGAAGCAACCACCCACAAAGGGTCCACGAAGAAGCAACCTTGTCTATCCCACCATGGCCATCGCCCACGAAGGACTTGCCTCACTAGCGGTAGATCTTCACGAAGTAGGCGATCTCCTTGCCCTTACAAACTCCTTGGTTCAACTCCACAATCTTGTCGGAGGCTCCCAAGTGACACCTAGCCAATCTAGGAGACACCACTCTCCAAGAAGTAACAAATGGTGTGTAGGTAATGAACTCCTTGCTCTTGTGCTTCAAATGATAGTCTCCCCAACACTCAACTCTCTCTCATAGGATTTGGATTTGGTGGAAAGAAGATTTGAGTGGAAAGCAACTTGGGAAGGCTAGAGATCAAGATTCATATGGTAGGAATGGAATGTATTGATCTCAACACATGAGTAGGTGGTTCTCTCTCAGAACATGAGTTGGAATGGTGTGTGTGTTTTGATGGCTCCCTCACTCAATGAGAAAGAGGTGGAGGGGTATATATAGCCTCCACACAAAATCCAACCATTACACACAATTTACCAATCTCGGTGGGACCGAATCAGAAAACTCGGTCTGACCGAAATAGTAAACCTAGTGACCGTTAGGAATTTCGGTGGGACTGACATGCAACTTGGTAGGACCGATTCGGTTAGGGTTTGGGCATAACGTAATCTCGGTGAGACCGATTACACAGACTCGGTGAGACCGAATTTGGTAATTAGCTAACCAGAGAGTTGGTCAGGCAAACTCGGTGGGACCGATTTTCTCTTTCGGTGAGACCGAGTGGAACTCGGTGAGACCGAAAAGTTACAAAGGGGAAACACTGAGTTTACATTGCAATCTCGATGGGACCGATTCGCTCTTTCGGTGGGACCGAAAAGTTACGAAAGGGAAACAGAGAGTTTGCAACCCCATCTCGGTGGGACCGAGAACCTTATTGGTAGAACCGAATTGCTAGGGTTTGGCAGTGGCTAATGACAAGTGAAACTCGGTGGCGCCGGATAGGAAAAATCGGTAGGACCGAGTTTGGCTTAGAGTTTAGGTCATATGTGGATATGGGAAAGTAGTTGAGGGTTTTTGGAGCATATCACTAAGCACATGAAGCAAGAGGCTCATTAAGCAACACCTCATCCCTCCTTAATAGTATTGGCTTTTCTTATGGACTCAATGTGATCTTGGATCACTAAAATATAAAATGAAGAGTCTTGAGCTTTTGAGCTTGGGCCAATCCATTTTCCTTAGGATTTTGAGGGTTCGACTTTCACATCCATGCCATGCCAATCATTGAGCTTTTCCTAAAATAATTATCTTGGAATAGTATTAGCTCAATGAGCTATATGTTGTTATGAATTACCAAAACCACCTAGGGATAGTTGCACTTTCAGATGGCCTTGAGGCAGGGGAGCATGCGGTGACGGCGTCGGGGCAGTGGGAAGAAGAACTGAATCAAAAAATCACAAGTGTGGCTTATATAGAAAGAGCATTGGTCCCGGTTCGTGGTACCAATCAGGACCAATGCAACCCTTTAGTCCCGGTTGGTGCCACCAACCGGGACCAAAAGTATCTTTTCAGCAGCCCAAAGGGCGGGAAGCAGAGGCCTTTGGTCCCGGTTGGTGGCACCAACCGGGACTAAAGGGTGGCATTGGTCCCGGTTGGTGCCACGAACCGGGACCAAAGGCACCCTTTCATCCCGGTTGGTGCCACCAACCAGGACCAAAGGGCGTGTACTGGAACTGCCGCGGTGCGATGGGATGTTTAGTCCCAACTTGCTAGCTGAGAGCGGCTCGGAGTGGTTTATAATCCCTGTCGAGCGGACTACTTCCAGCTCCTCTCTACTGCAGGCGTACATGCCTAAATCCACTCTCTATGCATGTGGGCCTACTGGGCCTACTGCGGGCCTGCATCCTGGCCCAACTAGCGAGTTTCTAGTCGTATGCAGGACGTGGTGGCCCAGTAGGCGGCATTTTTTTAAAAAAATCCAGTTTTTTGTTTGATTTATTTATTTATTTTTCGACTTACAACAAAAAACTTACTAGTTTTTCAGTTATTCTTTATGGTTTTCGGTAATAGAAATTATAAACATTCTGTTGGTGCCATTAATTTACCAATTTGAATAGTTTAAATTTTAATTCTTTGAAATTTATGTGAATCACTAGTTTGTAACAAAAGAAATATTTATGATAATTCTTTTTGCTATTAAAGTTTCTAACAAAAAAGTTCTGTATGAAAATTATTTTTTCTTATAATGTTTTGAACAGAAAATACTTTGATAATTTTAGTTTCATAAATTTTATATAATTTTTGTTTCAACAATACTAGAGGTTTATAAAACTTTTTAGTTGATTCCTTTTGCTATTAGAGTTTCATTAAAGTTTTCTAGTTCATTCTTTTTTCTATTAGAGTTTCATTAAAGTTTTCTAGTTTATTAT
Organism: Triticum dicoccoides; assembly: GCF_002162155.2. NCBI lineage: Eukaryota > Viridiplantae > Streptophyta > Magnoliopsida > Poales > Poaceae > Triticum > Triticum dicoccoides. The sequence goes on along the minus strand of NC_041390.1, from coordinate 406,406,410 downwards.
TTTTTCTATTAGAGTTTCATAAAAGTCCAGATCATTCTTTTTTATATTAGTTCTTTCTTTGAGCTAAATGACCCTGAAATTGAAAAGCACTTCGGCTGAACTCTGAATAGGTTGAAAATTGGCATGGCATCATCATTTCACCCACATAGCATGTGCAAAAAAGTAGAGGGGGTTACGGCAAAAACTGGATGCACATCATGAACAAAACGGACAATCTCTTTCGAAGTATCAGGATTTCATACGAAAGCTCATCTGTTACATGGTTATTCTAGATCAAAGGCATCATCATAATAGTTGTGGAGAGAAAAGTCTTCACTTTTTCTTCGCTTGTGTCATTTTCTTATTGCGCCGTAACCATGGATAATCTTCATCGTTTATCAGGGTGCTTGGGTCAGCCTTGACTTTGAAGGGAGGAATTTCATGAAACTTTTCATAATCTTCGGACATGTCTATCTTGCCCTCCACTCCCACGATGTCTCTTTTTCCTGAAAGAACTATGTGGCATTTTGGCTCACCGTACGATGTGTTCGCTTCCTTATCTTTTCTTTTTCTCATTTTGGTAGACATGTCCTTCACATAGAAAACCTGCGCCACATCATTGGCTAGGACGAACGGTTCATTAGTGTACCCAAGATTGTTCATATCCACTATTGTCATTCCGTACGGTGGGTCTACCTATACCCACCTGTAATGCCCTCGATGCGGCTATATCTCCCACGTGTCGAAGCACGACTTAGAGGCATAACCGCATTGAAAGCAAAGTCGCAAGTGAGGTAATCCTCACACAACCCATGTAATACATAAGGGAAAGAGATACATAGTTGGCTTACAATCGCCACTTCACACAATACATGAATAAAGCATTACAACATCCAGATACAATCAGGGTCCGACTACGGAACCAAAATAAAAGAAGAACCTCAATTGCGACAAAGGTCCCCGATCGACCCCAACTGGGCTCCACTACTGATCAACTAGAACGAAACATCACAAAGGACAAGATCTTCATCGAGCTCCTCCTGAGCTTGGTTGCGTCATCTGCACGGTCTCATCGGCACCTGCAAGCTGGTTTTGGAAGTAACTGTGAGTCACGGGGACTCAGCAATCTCGCACCCTCGCGATCAAGACTATTTAAGCTTATGGGTAAGGTAAAGGTATGAGGTTGAGCTGCAGCAAGCGACTAGCATATATGGTGGCTAACATACGCAAATGAGAGCGAGAAGAGAAGGCAAAGCACGGTCGATAAAAGTATGATCAAGAAGTGATCCTAGAACAACCTACGTCAAGCATAACTCCAACACAGTGTTCACTTCCCGGACTCCGCCGGAAAGAGACCATCACGGTAACACACGCGGTTGATGCATTTTAATTAAGGTCAACTTCAGGTTTTCTACAACCGGACATTAACAAATTCCCATCTGCCCATAACCGCGGGCACGGCTTTCGAAAGTTCAAATCCCTGCAGGGGTGTCCCAACTTATCCCATGACAAGCTCTCACGGTCAACGAAGGATATTCCTTCTAGCGGGAAGACCCGATCAGACTCGGAATCCCGGTTACAAGACATTTCGACAATGGTAAAACAAGTCCAGCAAGACCACCCACTGTGCCGACAAATCCCGATAGGAGCTGCACATATCTCGTTCTCAGGGCACACCAGATAAGCTAAGCGTACGGGAGCCAACGTAACCCAAGTTGCCAAGGGACGGCCCCGCACGGTGCTCTGGGTTGGACCAACACTCAGAGGAGCACTGGCCCGGGGGTTTAAATAAAGATGACCCTTGAGTCTGCAGAACCCAAGGGAAAGAAAAGTCTAGGTGGCGAATAGTAAAACCAATGTTGGGCCTTGCTGGAGGAGTTTTATTCAAGGCGAACTGTCAAGGGGTTCCCATTATAACCCAACCGCGTAAGGAACGCAAAATCCGGGAACATAACACCGATATGACAGAAACTAGGGCGGCAAGAGTGGAACAAAACACCAGGCATAAGGCCGAGCCTTCCACCCTTTACCAAGTATATAGATGCATTAATTAAATAAGAGATATTGTGATATCCCAACAAGTAAACATGTTCCAACAAGGAACAACATCTCCATGTTCCAACAAGGAACAAACTTCAGTCTTCACCTACAACTAACAACGCTATAAGAGGGGCTGAGCAAAGCGGTAACATAGCCAAACAATGGTTTGCTAGGACAAGGTGGGTTAGAGGCTTGGCTCAACAATATGGGAGGCATGATAAGCAAGTGGTAGGTATCGCAGCACAGGCATAGCAAAAGAGCGAGCAACTAAGCAAGCAAAAATAGAAGTGATTTCGAGGGTATGGTCATCTTGCCTGAGATCCCGCAAGGAAGAAGAACGAGTCCATGAAGTAGACAAACGGACGTAGGTGAACGGGTCCTCACAAACGCGATGTTACCGGAACCAATCCGAAGAAGCAAACACCGGAAAGAAGCACACAACATAGTAAACAACCAACACAAGAACATGGTATGATATGCGGGATGCGGGATGCGATGCATATGCATGATTTGCAAAGGAATGAATGAACCTGGCCTCAACTTGGAAATCCAAGAGTGCCACTGGAAAGGGGGGGTGATTTCGGTTGAAATCGATGTAAAGATCACCGGAATCGGATGCACGGATTGGAAATGGCAAGCAAAACAAATATGGCACCGGTCTGCGATAAACAGCAAGTAGCCATATAAATGCATCAAGATAATTATGCTACAGCACTCAAACATGGAAACAAAATACATGGAAGGGATCCACTCATGATGCTTGACAAAAGATGAACACTGAGCTACGGCCAATTCACTCATTAACAGGTTCAAACAAGCATGGCAAAAATGCAAATGATAAACAGGTTTCAGACTTAGTGAAATTAACACTCGTCTAGAATTTCAGATCAGGTAGCACACTTTGGAGCACGAAAACTATATGCTACAGGGCCTGAACATGGCAAAGCAAAGAATGGCATGGAGATACTCAAAGAGCTTAACAAAAGTCCCTTAGTGACCTCGAGCCAAAAGGAATCAGAAAATACAATTACAAGCATGTGAACATGGCAAATACAAAATCAGATCACAGACTTAGTGAAAAAAACTGGAGCATGCGAATATGATAGCAAGTAGGCATGTTTACGAGCTCGATGCACTCACTACAGAGAAAGGCATGACAATCAAAGCATACACCCATTAAGAATACACATTATACAAGCTAGACATGGCAAGAACAACAACATAGTATGCACGGATCAACAACAACATCCTCGGCAAAATTGCTAACAAGTAGACAATCTGCCCAGATTCATGAAATGACAAAAGTAGAGCTCGATTGACTCAAGCTAGGGTGATCCATAATTGCAAACAAAGACATGGATGGATAGAGAACTACAAGATTAACAAAACATCCTTACTGATCATCCTCAAAAGAGGCACGGATCACTAGAAAACAACATGAACATATGGCATATTGATAAGAACAGCTCAAGGACTTAGTGGAATTGCTAAGTCCCTGAAATCAGCATTAATGAATGCACCACTTTGCAAGCTTGTGCTAGTCACCACACACATCACAAAAATACATGAATGGAACCTCTGGAAAGATGACAAAGCATATAACAAAACTCATGAAAACCTCAGGGGCATATCATGCACACAATAATCATGGCAAAAATGACAAATAGCTATTTGGTGAAGCAGATCTAACAATTAACTCAAATAGCACTCTTTCAACAGCATTTCGGGCATCAAGATTAACTCAAATGAAAATGATGCAATGAGATGAAATGATGTGCTCTCTGAGGTGAACATTTTGATGTCCTACACGCGCAAAACGGAGCTACGGATGCAAAGTTACGACATGATGAACATGGGCATATGAATCTAGGAATTTCGAGGACTTAGTAGAAATTATACCTCCGGAAAAGTCAACGGGCGGACGAGGTGGTGCGGGATGGCGAGATCTGGGACGCGGGATGACGCTGTTTGGTTCATCTCCCGGTGGATCTCATCCACCGGGGCAGATCTGGCCAGGACGGGCTCCGGCGAGCTCGAACGCCGGCGACGAGGGGAGCCGGCCGGGAGGCCGTAGGTGGCCGGACGACGGCGGAGATGGCTGGCGGCGACCGGGCGAAGGCGGCGGCGCACGCGGCGGGGCCGGCGACGCGCGGCGGCGGCGCACGGCGAGATGGGCGGAGGGAGGCGGCAGGGATGTCAGCCGGCGAGAGGTGGTGCCCGCGAAGCTTGCCGGCCGGAGGCGGCGAAGATGGCGGCGAGGGCGGAGTGGGCGGCGGAGCGCGGGGCGCGGCTCGGGCCCAGCGCGGTTGCGGGCGGGCCGGCCGTGGGCCTCGCGGGCCGCGGCGGCGGAGGGACTGGCGGCGCCACGTGTCACACGCAGGTTGGCTGGACGCGGCAGCGGGACGAAACGGACATGTCCGTCGGCGGAGAAGAAGTGTCCGGCGGCGCGAGGTAGAGGAAGGTTAGGGTTAGCCCGCGAATTTGGAAGGGTTGCACATATATATAAGTAGAAGGAGCTAGGAGAGTCCAAATGAGGTGCGGTTTTCGGCCACGCGATCGTGATCGAACGACCGAGATGATGGAGGAGGTTTTGGTGGGTGTTGGGACAAATTGAAGGGGTGTTGGGCTGCAACACACACGAGGCCTTTTCGGTCCCTCGGTTAACCGTTGGAGTATCAAACGAAGTCCAAATGGTACGAAACTTGACAAGCGGTCTACCGGTAGTAAACCAAGGCCGCTTGGCAAGTCTCGGTCCAATTCGGAAATGTTTAATCCCCACACATGAAGGAAAGGTAGAAATGACCACCGGAGGAGATAGGAGCGCCGGAATGCAAAACGGACAACGGGAAAAATGCTCGGATGCATGAGACGAACATGTATGCAAAAGAAATGCACATGATGACATGATATGCAATGCATGACACGCAAGAAATGACAAGGTAACAACAACGAATAACTGGAAGACACCTGGCACATCGGTCTCGGGGCGTTACACCGCCCTCCTGACAGATTGACCCATTTGCACTTAAACAAAGGAACCTTCAAATCATGTTCGTAGTCAAGTTCCCATATGTCCACTATGTAACCATAATATGTGTCCTTTCCCCTATTGGTTGCCGCACCAAAGCAGACACCGCTGTTTTGGTTGGTGCTCTTTTGATCTTGGCGATCGTGTAAAATGTATTCCCATTTAGCTCCTATGCTTTGTAAGTCAATACAGTCGAAGATGGTCCCCTGGACAACGAGTACAGCTCATCACAAACAGTGTTGTCACCTCTGAGATGTGTTTCCAACCAATTGCCGAAAGTCCTGATGTGTTCACATGTAATCCAGTCATCACACTTCTCCGGGTGTTTGGAGCGCAGACTGTTCTTGTGTTCATCGACATACGAGGTCAGCAAGGTAGAGTTCTGTAGAACTGTGTAGTGTGCTTGAGACCAAGAATGCCCGTCCGTACATATTATTGAGTCCCCTCCAAGCATGCCTTTTCCAGTCAGTCTTCCCTCATACCGCGATATAGGGAGACCTATCTTCTTAAGGCCAGGAATGAAGTCAACACAAAACCCAATGACATCCTCTATTTGATGGCCCATGGAGATGCTTCCTTCTGGCCTAGCGCGGTTCCGGACATATTTCTTTAGGACTCCCATGAACCTGTCAAAGGGGAACATATTGTGTAGAAATACGGGGCCCAGAATGACAATCTCGTCGACTAGATGAACTAGGACGTGTGTCATGATATTGAAGAAGGATGGTGGGAACACCTGCTCGAAACAGACAAGACATTGCGCCACACCACTCCTTAGCCTTGGTATGATTTCTGGATCGATTACCTTCTGAAAGATTGCATTGAGCAATGCACATAGCTTCACAATGGCTAATCGGACATTTTCCGAAAGAAGCCCCTTCAATGAAACCGGAAGCAATTGCGTCATAATCACATGGCAGTCATGAGACTTGAGGTTCTGGAACTTTTTTCTCTGGCATATTTATTATTCCCTTTATATTCGACGAGAAGCCAGTCGGGACCTTCATACTGAGCAGGCATTCAAAGAACATTTCCTTCTCTTCTTTGGTAAGAGCATAGCTGACAGGACCTTCATACTGCTTTGGAGGCATGCCGTCTTTTTCATGCAAACATTGCAGGTCCTCCCGTGCCTTCGATGTATCTTTTGTCTTCCCATACTGAAGGAAATATGCCCTAGAGGCAATAATAAAGTTATTATTTATTTCCTTATTTCATGATAAATGTTTATTATTCATGCTAGAATTGTATTAAATGGAAACATAATACATGTGTGAATACATAGACAAACATAGTGTCACTAGTATGCATCTACTTGACTAGCTCGTTAATCAAAGATGGTTAAGTTTCCTAACCATAGACATGAGTTGTCATTTGATTAACAGGATCACATCATTAGGAGAATGATGTAATTGACTTGACCCATTCTGTTAGCTTAGCACTTGATCGTTTTGTATGTTGCTCTTGCTTTCATCATGACTTATACATGTTCCTGTGACTATGAGATTATGCAACTCCCATTTACCGGAGGAACACTTTGTGTGCTACCAAACGTGATAACATAACTAGGTGATTATAAAGGTACTCTACAGGTGTCTCCGAAGGTACTTGTTGAGTTGGCATATTTCGAGATTAGGATTTGTCACTCCGATCGTCGGAGAGGTATCTCTGGGCCCACTCGGTAATACACATCAATATAAGCCTTGCAAGCATTGTAACTAATGAGTTAGTTCCGGGATGATGTATTACGGACGAGTAAAGAGACTTGCCGATAACGAGATTGAACTAGATATTGAGATACCGACGATTGAATCTCGGGCAAGTAACATACCGATGACAAAGGGAACAACGTATGTTGTTATGCGGTTTGACCGATAAAGATCTTCGTAGAATATGTGGGACCAATATGAGCATCCAGGTTCCGCTATTGGTTATTGACCGGAGACGTGTCTCGGTCATGTCTACATAGTTCTCGAAGCCGTAGGGTCCGCACGCTTAAAGTTCGATGACGATTTGTATTATGAGTTTATGTGTTTTGATGTACCGAAGGTAGTTCAGAGTCCCGGATGAGATCGGGGACATGACGAGGAGTCTTGAAATGGTCGAGACGTAAAGGTCGATATATTGGACGACTATATTCGGACATCAGAAAGGTTCCGAGTGATTCGGGTATTTTTCGAAGTACCGGGGAGTTACGGGAATACGGGGAAGAAGTGTTGGGCCTTAATGGGCTTTGGTGGGAAGGAGAGGCAGCAACCAGGAGGTGGGGCGCGCCCCTCCCAAGCCCAGTCCGAATTGTACAAGGGGTTTGGGGCGCGCCCCCCCCTCTCCCTTCCTGCTCCCCTGCCCTCCTTTCCCCCATTCTCCTAGTTGGATTAGGAAAGGAGGAAACCTACTCCTGCTAGGAGTAGGAATCCTACTCCCTTTGGCGCGCCCCTCCTAGGGCCGGCCTCCTCCTCCCTTGCTCCTTTATATACTGGGGCAGGGGGCACCCCTTAGAGACACACAAGTTGATCATTGATCCCTTAGCCACGTGCAGTGCCTCCCTCAACCATAATCCACCTTGATCATATTGTAGCGTTGCTTAGGCGAAGCCCTGCGTCGGTAGCAACATCATCACCGTCAACATGCCATCGTGCTGACAGAACTCTCCTGTGAAGCTCTGCTAGATCGGAGTTCGTTGGACGTCATCGAGCTCAACGTGTGCTGAACTTGGAGGTGCTGTGCGTTCGGTACTTGGATCGGTCTGATCGTGAAGACATTCGACTACATCAACTGTGTTCTCATAACGCTTCCGCTTACGGTCTACGAGGGTACATGGACGATATTCTTCCCTCTCGTTGCTATGCATCACCATGATCTTGTGTGTGCGTAGGATTTTTTTGAAATTACTACGTTCCCCAACAGTGGTATTAGAGCCAGGTTTATGAGTAGATGCTATATGCACGAGTAGAACACAAGTGAGTTGTGGGCGATACAAGTCATACTGCTTACCAGCATGTCATACTTTGGTTCGGCGGTATTGTTTGATGAAGCGGCCCAGACCGACATTACGCGTACACTTACGCAAGACTGGTTCTACGGACGTGCTTTGCACACAGGTGGCTGGCGGGTGTCAGTTTCTCAAAGTTTAGTTGAACCGAGTGTGGCTACGCCCGGTCCTTGTGAAGGTTAAAACAACACTAACTTGACGAACTATCGTTGTGGTTTTGATAGGTAAGAACGGTTCTTGCTGAGCCCGTAGCAGCCACGTAAAACTTGCAACAACAAACTAGAGGACGTCTAACTTGTTTTTGCAGGGCATGTTGTGATGTGATATGGTCAAGACGTGATGAGATATAAATTTTATTGTATGAGATGATCATGTTTTATAACACAGTTATCGGCAACTGGCAGAAGCCTTATGGTTGTCTCTTTACTGCATAAGATGCAAGCGCCATACAATTGCTTTACTTTATCGCTATGCGATAGCAATAGTTGCAAGAGCAATAGTTGGCGAGACGACCATGTGACGACACGTTGATAGAGATCAAGATGATGGAGATCATGGTGTCATGCCCGTGACGATAGAGATCATGACGGTACTTTGGAGATGGAGATCAAAGGCACAAGATGATCATGGCCATATCATGTCACATATTTTGATTGCATATGATGTTTATCCTTTATACATCTTATTTTGCTTAGTTCGACGGTAGCATTATAAGATGATCTCTCACTAAATTTCAAGGTATAAGTGTTCTCCCTGAGTATGCACCATTGCAAAAGTTCTTCGTGGTGAGACACCACGTGATGATCGGGTGTGATAAGCTCTACATTCCAATACAACGGGTGCAAGACAATTTTGCACACGCGGAATACTCAGGTTAAACTTGACGAGCCTAGCATATGCAGATATGGCCTCGGAACACTGAGATCGAAAGGTCGAGCGTGAATCATATAGTAGATATGATCAACATAGTGAAGTTCACCATTGAAAACTACTCCATCTCACGTGATGACCGGACATGGTTTAGTTGATTTGGATCACGTGATCACTTAGATGATTTGAGGGATGTCTATCTAAGTGGGAGTTCTTAAGTAATATGATTAATTGAACTTTAATTTATCATGAACTTAGTCCTGGTAGTATTAATAGATCTATGTTGTAGATCAATAGCTCGCGTTTAGCTTCCCTATTTTATTTTTGATATGTTCCTAGAGAAAACTAAGTTGAAAGATGTCGGTAGCAATGATGCGGATTGGATCCGTGATCTGAGGATTATCCTCATTGCTGCACAGAAGAATTATGTCCTTGATGCACCGCTAGGTGACAGACCGATTGCAAGAGAAGATGTAGACGGTATGAACGTTTGGCAAGCTCGATATGATGACTACTTGATAGTTTAGTGCACCATGATTTACGGCTTAGAATCGGGGCTTCAAAGACGTTTTTAACGCCACGGAACATATGAGATGTTCCAAAAGTTGAAATTAGTATTTCAGACTCATGCCCATGTCGAAAGGTATGAGACCTTTTGGCAATACTTTGCCTACAAGATGGAGGAGAATTGCTCAGGTAGTGAGCATGTGCTTAGAATGTCTGAGTACTACAATCACTTGAATCAAGTGGGAGTTAATCTTCCAGATAAGATAGTGATTGACAGAGGTCTCTAGTCACCATCACCAAGTTGCTAGAACTTTGTGGTGAACTATAATATGCAAGGGATAACGGAAACGATTTCCAAGCTCTTCGTGATGCTAAAATTGACGAAGGTAGAAATCAAGAAAAGCATCAAGTGTTGATGGTTGACAGGACCACTAGTTTCAAGAAAAGGGCAAAGGGGAGAAGGGGGAGTTCAAAAAGAACAGCATGCAAGTTGCTGCTCAAGTGAAGAAGCCCAACTCTAGACCTAAGCCTGAGACTAAGTGCTTTTACTGCAAAGGGACTAGTCACTAGAAGCAGAACTACCCAAAGTATTTAGCGGTTAAGAAGGATGGCAAAGTGAACAAAGGTATAGTTGATATACAGGTTATTGATGTGTACTTTACTGTTGTTTATAGCAACCCCTCGGCATTTGATACTAGTTCAGTTGCTAAGATTAGGAACTCGAAATGGGAGTTGCATAATGAACAGAGACTAGTTAAGGGTGAAGTGACGATGTGTGTTGGAAGTGGTTCCAAGATTGATATGATCATCATCGCACACTCCCTATACTTTCGGGATTAGTGTTGAACCTAAATAAGTGTTATTTGGTGTTTGCATTCAGCTTGAATATGATTTGGTCATGTTTATTGCAATACTGTTATTCATTTAAAGTCAGAGAATAATTGTTGTTCTGTTTACATGAATAAAACATTCAATGGTCATACACCCAAGGTGAATGGTTTATTGAATCTCGATCATAGTGATACACATATTCATAATACTGAAGCCAAAGATGCAAGGTTAATAATGATAGTGCAACTTATTTGTGGCACTGCCGTTTAGGTCATATTGGTGTAAATCGCATAAAGAAAATCCATGCTGATGGGCATTCGGAATCACTTGATTATGAATCAGTTGATGCTTGCGAACCATGCCTCATGGGCAAGATCACTAAGAGTCCATTCTCTGGAACAATGGAGCAAGCAACAAGCTTGTCGGAAATAATACATACTGATGTATGCAGTCCGATGAGTGTTGAGGCTCGCGGCAGGTATCGTTATTTTCTTACCTTCACAGATGATTTGAGTAAGATATGGGTATATCTTCTTGATGAAATATAATCTGAAACATTTGAAAAGTTCAAATAATTTCAGAGTGAAGTGGAAAATCATCGTAACAAGAAAATAAAGTTTCTATGATCTGATCGTGGAGGAGAATATTTGAGTTACGAGTTTGGTCTTCAATTAAAACAATGTGGAATAGTTTCACAAACTCATGCCACCTGGAACACCACAGTGTAATGGTGTGTCCGAACGTCATAGCCATACTTTATTTGATATAGTGCAATCTATGATGTCTCTAACCGATTTACCACTATCATTTTGGGGTTATGCATTAGAGACAGCTGCATTCACATTAAAAGGGCACCATCTAAATCCGTTGAGACGACACCGTATGAACTGTGGTTTAGCAAGAAACCTAAGCTATCGTTTCTTAAAGTTTGGGGTTGTGATGCTTATGTGAAAAAGTTTCATCTTGATAAGCTCAAACCCAAGCTGGAGAAGTGCGTCTTCGTAGGATACCCGAAAGTAACTGTTGGGTACACCTTCTATCACAGATCCGAAGGCAAGATATTTGTTGCTGAGAATGGATCCTTTCTAGAGAAGGAGTTTCTCTCGAAAGAAGTGAGTGGAAGGAAAGTAGAACTTGATGATGTAACTGTACCTGCTCCCTTGTTGGAAAGTAGTTCATCACAGAAATTTGTTCCTGTGACTCCTACACCAATTAGTGAGGAAGCTAATGATGATGATCATGTAACTTTAGATCAAGTTACTACCAAACCTCGTAGGTCAACCAGAGTGAGATCCGCACCAGAGTGGTATGGTTATCCTGTTCTGGAAATCATGTTACTAGACCGTGATGAACCTACGAACTATGAGGAAGCAATGATGAGCCCAGATTCCGCGAAATAGCTTGAGGCCATGAAATCTGAGATGGGATCCATGTATGAGAACAAAGTATGGACTTTGATTGACTTGCTCGATGATCGGTGAATCATTAAGAATAAATGGATCTTCAAGAGGAAGACGAACGCTGATAGTAGTGTTACTATCTACAAAGCTAGAATTGTCGAAAAATGTTTTCGACAAGTTCAAGGTGTTGACTACAATGAGATTTTCTCACTCGAATCGATACTTAAAAGTCTCTCTGAATCATGTTAGCAGTTGCCGTATTTTATGAAATCTGGCAAATGGATGTCAAAACTATATTCCTTAATGGATTTCTTAAAAGAAGAGTTGTATATGATGCAACTAGAAGGTTTTGTCGATCCTAAAGGTGCTAACAAAGTGAGCAAGCTCCAGCTATCCTTCTATGGACTGGTGCAAGCATCTCGGAGTTGGAATATATGCTTTGATAAAGTGATCAAAGCATATGGTTTTATACAGACTTGCGGTGAAGCCTGTATTTACAAGAAAGTGAGCGGGAGCACTACTGCATTTCTGATAAATATACGTGAATGATATATTGTTGATCAAAAATAATGTAGAATTTTCTGGAAAGCATAAAGGAGTGTTTGAAAAGAGTTTTCCAAAGAAAGTCCTCGATAAAGCTGCTTACACATTGAGCATCAAGATCTGTAGGGATACATCAAGACGCTTAATAAGTTTTTTCAATGATTACATACCTTGACAAGATTTTGAAGTAGTTCAAAATGGAACAGTCAAAGAAAGAGTTCTTACCTGTGTTAGAAGGTGTGAAATTGAGTAAGACTCAAAGCCCGACCACGACAGAAGATAGAAAGAGAATAAAAGTCATTCCCTATGCCTCAGCCATAGTTTCTATAAAGTATGCCATGTTGTGTACCAGATCTATTGTATACCCTACACTGAGTTTAGAAAGGGAGTACAATAGTGATCTAGGAGTAGATCACTGGACAGTGGTCAAAATTATCCTTAGTGGAATAAGGATATGGTTCTCGGTTATGGAGGTGACAAAAGGTTCATCGTAAAGGGTTACGTCGATGCAAATTTTGACACTGATCCAGATGACTCTAAGTCTCAATCTAGATACATTTCAAAAGTGGGGGCAATTAGCTAGAGTAGCTCCGTGCAGAGCATTGTTGACATACAAATTTGCAAAATACATACGGATCTGAATATGGTAGACCCGTAGACTAAACTTCTCTCACAAGCAAAACATGATCACACCTTAGTACTCTTTGGGTTTTAATCACATAGCGATGTGAACTAGATTATTGACTCTAGCAAACCTTTTGGGTGTTGGTCACATGACGATGTGAACTATGGGTGTTAATCACATGGTGATGTGAACTATTGGTGTTAAATCACATGGTGAAGTGAACTAGATTATTGACTCTAGTGCAAGTGGGAGACTGAAGGAAATATACCGTAGAGGCAATAATAAAGTTATTATTTATTTCCTTATTTCATGATAAATGTTTATTATTCATGCTAGAATTGTATTAACCGGAAAAGTCAACGGGCGGACGAGGTGGTGCGGGATGGCAAGATCCGGGACGCGGGATGACGCTGTTTGGTTCATCTCCGGTGGATCTCATCCACCGGGGCAGATCTGGCCGGGACGGGCTCCGGCGAGCTCGAACGCCGGTGACGAAGGGGAGGCAGCGTGGGAGGCCGTAGGTGGCCGGACGGCGGCGGAGATGGCGGGCGGCGACCGGGCGAAGGCGACGGCACACGCGGCGGGGTCGGCGGCGCACGGCGAGACGGGCGGAGGGAGGCGGTAGGGATGGCGGCTGGCGAGAGGTGGTGCCCGCGAAGCTCGCCGGCCGGAGGCGGCGAAGATCGCGGCGAGGGCGGAGCGGGCGGCGGAGCGCGGGGCGCGGCTCGGGCCCAGCGCGGTTACGGGCGGGCCGGCCGTGGGCCTC